>NW_020450781.1:556068-655357 GCF_003343035.1 Apteryx rowi
GCAGTGATTTCATGCTGATTTGAGCATGTGTAAAGTCAGGCCAGCCCAAACCGTTCTCATGGGCTGAGCAGCAAAACGTGGGAAGGCAAGGAGGTGCTGGCTGCTGCCCCAGCCCGGGCCGGCTCTGCGGCGGGATGCCTCCAATGAGCTGGGGCGTTCTCATGCAGCTCAGCCCCAGGCAGAGGGGGAGACCGCTGATCCCTGACCCTCCTCAGAGACTTGAATTGTAACGAGAGGCTTTGAGACTTACAAAATTTGAGTCACATGTTATTTAAATTAAAATAAATATTTTAGCATGTGTTTTTTCTCTAGGTCCATCTTGTATAAGATGTATTAAATGTCAGTGTTTAACTCAAGTACAAACATAGCTTTAATTAGAAAGGGTGTCTTTCCTTAAAACTGTACGGCATCTCTGACTTGTGTTTGTAACTCTGCTATTGGTGACTTTTCCTATTGGCCTGGTCTGAAGATTCCCAAACTCTGATCCCGTGGATCACTTCAGGTCTGGGGGGAGCTGGCACCTTATGTGGCAGCTGCTATTAGGCTTCTTTCCAGCGATCAAATCATGCAAAAAGAAGCTAAAAACGCACTGAACACTTTCGTATTGCTTTTTTTCTCCATGGAAGTGAGCGCTCTCTGTGCTGCAGCCCTGCTGCTGCTTTGCAAGTGGGAGGGAGAAGTCCCAAGGGTATCAGTGCTGCAGAGAACAGGTCCCTGGTAACTTTCTGGAGGAGTCCTTCCTTAGCCTTTTTTCCTATGTGTGATTTATTTTTTTTTTTAATTATTTTTATTTTTTATGATGATTTGTGTGCACTCATGTTGGGTTTATTACCCCCCCCCCCCAACAAACAAACAAACAAAAAAAAGGCTGGTTATTGGTAGCCAGGTAACTTCTGGTGCAGAAATCAGAATTTCTGGTGATCAAAATAAATGGAATGTTCCATATCGTCTCTTTTAGACCCTGAGTAGGGATAGAGAAAACAGATGGACAGTTTACTGCTTTGAGTGTGACAGATTTCCGCCCCCTCCCTCCCCCCCACCCCGTATCACAATGTTAAGTACTCCGGAAGACTTGTTCCAGACAACTGCTCTTTCAAGGTTTCTTTTGGAAATCCCAAAGACATACCACTAATTTATATAAAAATTTTTTTTGAGCTGCACATTTCATCCCTATTACTTTTGTTGGTGTTTTATGCACTTTTCTTATTACTTTGTTGGTYTCTAAGCCTGCAGTTTGCTTTCTTGTGATCTGAAAGGTTAATTCTTTCCCTGTGACTTAGGAAAAGAGAAAACTTTCTCAAATTGTGAGAATACTTATTTTCATCATATCAACAAGGATGTTGGATGAAACAAATGCGTGGTTTTTGTTTTTGTTTTTTGTGTGTCTTTTTTGTTTTTAAATATAGCAGCTGGTTCCAGCCTCCAGGTTTGTTGAAGCGTTTTCAGTCTCATCCGTTTACAAGAGACTGGGAGCAAGGCTATATAGGTTGCTTATTTAAGAGGTTGATGTACTTTCTATGGAGCATGCAGAAATGGATCTCACTGAAAGGAATACGTTCATGTTGTCGGTTATTAGTTTTAATAGGCAGAGCTTGCACCAGGCTCCTTTGAAAAAGTGCTTCATTTTGAAAGTCCCTTTGATCTTCTGCAAATAAAAATACCAAATGTTTGACCATGACCAGATTGCTTCTATAAATGGCAGTTTTGTTGTTTTAGATTTATTTTATTTATTTTAGATAAATTTGAAACAAATATCTTGATAAAAGAAAATTTTTAGGAGAGGAGGTTTACTTTTATGTTCCAGTTACTGATAAGGGAAGGAATGCTTTTGAATAGCCAGAACCTCACATAAGGAGTTTCTTGTTCTTGGTGTGTATAAGAGAACTTTTTCCCACCCCATGTAGCTGGTGTCCAGCACCATATAAGTCAGTAGCAGGAGAAAGAAGCTTCAGTTTGAAAGACAACCATCATCAAATATATTTATTGCGATGATGTGCAGCATTCAGCTGATGTATTGCTTTTCAGAGGATACATAGTGAGTGAGAATGATTATTTTCACTTGAACTGTTTGCATGGTGGAGGAAAGATGAGGCAGCAGCAAAGTGGGCCAGGTTAGACCTCCCCCTGCCCCGTGCTTTGTACAAAACTTCAAAAATTTGAGATTTTGTTGTGAGAAGCAGACATCTGTAGCCCCTTGTTTCCTTGCTGTGTGCATGTTTTATGCTTCCTGGTTTTAATAAAACTAGGCTTTCAGTTGGGTATTTTGCTTTAATTCTCAGCATTTAAYGTGTATTGAGGAGAGGGAGAAACTGTGAGCAGCACTGACTTAAAGCGAGAGCCCTCTCCGATTTCCCGAGAACAGCAGTGGTAGGCCACGTAGGGGGGGAAAAGGCATAGGAGTAGTGCTTTGCTAGTATCATATCTCCTCACAAAATGAGGTCCTGTATGTTACAATGACCTGCATATACAAAAATATATTAATTCCTTAAAAACAAATATCATGAAAAGTAGCTTTATTTGAAGATATGCTAATACTTAGATTTTGCCTTAAAATGTATAAGCCTTATTAATTTCTTTAATAGTCCCTGAATACTGTTAAACGTGTGAATAAGTTCTATCAACTGGCCTGTCTTAGCTCTTTGCCTCATACCCTGCTGCAAACCTAATTGTACCCCGTAGAGAATGGTTCCTCTAGGTGACATTTTGAGCTTAGCATGCATGACAGCTCCTCAGTGACTTCTTCTCCAAAGTTTCTAAGAATCTTGTTTCTTCTGTACCTTAAGAGACTATATGAATACTTCTGCGATTCTTTTGGGCTGCCATTGTACCTTCTCATACTATACATGGATCTGCTGTGGCCTCTCACAAGGAACAGACCTTTGCTGCTTTTAAATGTTCAAAAGGCTTAACTGCTTGTGAAGATGAAGATCTAGTCATAAGGTTTGAGCAAAACAGAGCAGGTAACTGAGCTTTGTCAACAGGGCTGCTTTGCTTGTGACCTCTGGAGGGATAGGAGTAGTGTATGTTTATTGGTAGTAGTATGTTTAAAAAAAAAAAAAAAAATTCTAGGATGCAGTGCTCCAGTAAATAAATGCAGATCAAAGGATTTCTTACTCTCAAGAGAATGCTACCTGAATTCAGAAGCTGTGAGAAAAGGACAGTGTTTTTAGAAGGCCTCAATCTACAGTGCTTCTTCTCAGGAGTTGTCCTTTCTGTTTCTGAAAAGTTCTTGATCATTTATACAATGTCATTTTCTCCATAATCTTTCCCTTTTTTTTTTTTTTTTTTTTTCAAGCAGAAGACCACCGAGATCTACACGAGGTCACTGCAGTTCACACGTCTGATCTTCCGATTGATAGGCCAGTGCTGGTCACGTGGGTGCAGTTTTTTTTTTACACTGTTGACAGCTTGTGAGCTGTGGAGGAGCAGTATAGGTGGACCATTTGATTCTGTGTATGAATCTTTCTGCTGTGGGTGTGTGTGTTGTTGTTGTGGGGGTGGATAGTGGGAGAAACCCCATTTGCAACTTTTGTGTGACTTTAAATAAAAGAAAAAGCTGCCAATGTGAGATGATCATGTGTCCATATGTGCAGATCAGTATTATTTCCTGTTTTTCTTTTACGAGAATGTTTGACAACATGAGCATTATTTTGGTATCTGCACCTACAATTAAAAATTGTAATTAATATAATAAACTCTTGCTATTTTGATATCTCATAATAGTGTTCTTTTGACTATTCTTCTGGTAACTTCCCTACTTGTGGGATGATTAATATAACTATTTGCAAAATGACTATAAGACAACTATGTGTAAAAGTTCCTGATATATCTAAAAGTTACAGGTTGCATTTAGTAAGATGAGGCGTCAAAGATTTTATATATGGATTCCCTAGCATCATATAAATTTGCAGTAAAAAGGAATCAAGAAACCATCTGGCTCTAGGTACAATTTATTTTTTAAATAGCCTATACAGAACTTTAGGATCCTTCAGAATGAAAACTCCCTTGCAAACTAGAAATTAAAATGCTCACAGAAATGTGAATCTAGGGGAGATTTAAAAAAAAAAAAAAAAAAAGAAAGGGGGGGAGTAATGCAACTGTATATCATGCTCATGTCAGATAACTTGGAGTCCATCATGGTATTGGATCATGATAATGGGGCAGCTACAGTTCTTATACCTGTCCTGATAAATCTATTCCTGATTTAGACTGAAGGATGTTTAAAGATGTAGGAAAGGATGTTTTATTACATCATGGGAACTTTCTTCTGTCATTTAATTGTCTCCTGTACAATGGCATTTGCTATACCATCCCATTTGCATCAAAAATGGTGACTGGGTTGAACAGAGCACGCCAAAATAGGTTTTTGGGACTCCAGAAAATTTAGGGAGTCACTCCTCAGCACTTGGTCCTACTTCTCTGCATGCAAATGCACTGTCCTTGTATTTCTTTGGGTATGGTGGTTTGATTGTTTCTGGAAACAGCTGTGGCAGTCAGTGCTTGGTATGTTTTCAGGAAATACCCTTTTATGAAGGGTGTCCAAATTAGAATAGTACCAACTATTTATCTGAATGAAACCTGTCACTACTAGAATTTTTGTCTAACAACTGAAAAAGACTTTCCACTTGTTCACAGATTTGATTTTGTTCTGCTCAATTGATGAATATTGCCATATTCTTCAAAGCTGACTAATGAAGATCTTAAGACATTGTTTAGATTAGAGCAGAATCTATTTCATGAGAAAAAATATTATGTAAGGATTACATTTGGACTTCATCTTCTTTTCCTTTTCCCCTGCTAATATTCTGTGGTGGCCTTCTAAAATGAGGGATCCTGTTAGATTCTCACTGGGTGGCCGAAAAGCAGAAGATTGCAAGAGTTATAAAGATTCATGTTTGTTTTGGGGTGGAGACTTCAAAGGCTGACAGGCTTCCTTACACAGTGATGCAGTCAGGAAATGGGATGGTGGAAAAAAATTCTGAACCTGTTTTATGTAAAAATGAGATCTTGGAGCCACTGTCCTTGTTTAGCTTCAGTGGAAACCCAGTTTGTTTCCATCTATCTATTTATTTTTAACACATTCACTTTGGAAATGTAAAATACAATGATGTATTCATGATGCAAATTGTAAATAGTGCACTAAAGCTTAGTGACTCAATGTGTATAGTTTGAGGTGCTGGACGATGGGAGGTATTCCAGTCCATATGTTCGGCCAATTCCAATTAGTGAGACCCTCCTGCTGCTATGTGGGATGTGAGAAGTTAGGATTTAAAGCTCTGTGTGGGTGGGTGTGGTGTGTGGTGGTGGGTGTGTTTTTTTGTTTTTTTGGGTTTTTTTTGGTTACTGAATGAATTACCTCATCGGTTCCTTCCTTTTCTAAAGAAAACTCGCTTGTGTGGCTTGCCCAGGCTAGTCTGTATCTGCAGGGCTTGTGATTTTGTTGTATGTTACTGGTGTTAGTAATATTATTAGATGATGTTAAGATGTGTCTGTAAATTTAATATGATATTATAATTGTATAAATGTCTGCAGGAACATAAGTCTTTATATACCATGTCAGACTATTGGCACTTAAAGAATTTTGCATTGATACATACTAGGGATTAAAAGAAAAAGAGAAGAAAACTTGCTGCTTGCCCCCTGCAAGCAATTAACTTGCTTCATGAAGGATATGCTTATCATTTGTATTAATATGCACTAACTTTTATACATATATAACATATATATGTGTATGCTGTTAGTGGCATTATCTGTTCCTTTTGTGAAATATCTGGTCTTATTTGTCAATAAAAAATATCTGTGTGCTTTTTATCTGTATCTTTTTTTAGACTTTCATCTTTTTCCTGCTTTTGTTTTAGGAGACTTTCAGTTAATAATGATCACACGGTAACTGATTTTCACTCTAGAATGGACACAAGTAGCATATGTGCATACATATATGTAAGAGATGACGTGGGATAGTTGTAAGTTTTTGGAGCGACTGCAGAGCAGAGATCCAGCAGAGGAGTGCCTCAGGAAGGCTCTGTGCACTTGAGGCGCTTCTTTGAAAAGTCTTAGCTGTTGTCCGTATCTGCCTACATAGCCATTACTGCTTGCATTCATTATGTTCATTAAGAGATTGAACTTTACATCGCTTCTGAGGTAAAGGAGTATTTCTGTTTTCTGAGTGGGGACTGGAAGTTGCCGGACACGCAAGCTGTGACTCAATTTGGCAGCAGGGGTATGCTGCACCGTGCCCCGTGTCCTAACTTGCTCATCATCCCCACTGGGGTCTCGCACTGGCTCCAGCCCTGGTTGGTGGAAACCAGGACATATGGAAGAGACAGCAGTCTTGTCCCATCCTGGTGCTAGGATGCAGCTTTGGGCTCACCTGGACGTGAGGACCACGGGCAGCTGAGGTCAGTAAGGTGACGTAGCCTCGAGCTGACGTGCCCAAGGTTACCGTGGTGGCCGGTGGCAGGGCGAGCAGCTGTGTTCTCGTCTGCACGGCTGTCAATTAGCCAGATGACTTCTGACAGAAGTAGACCAATCCAGGAAACTTTAATATTAAATCATAACTTGTATTTGCTTGACCACTGATTTAATGAAATTTAAATAAACTGAGGAGTGACAGCAGAAACTGCAGTGTTATGAACTGGTCAGAACTCAAGCTGGTTAACTGAATGTGAAACAGCATGACATGGGAAAAATCAAGCAAAGTTAGCTTCCTTGGCAATAGTTACCCTTGTTTTCCATTTCAGGAGGATCTAGGGCTCTGTGAAATGTAACTAGAGATAGCCTTCCAAGTCCTACTCATGTCAGCTTCCCAAGACCTCTTATGCTTAGCACCGACTGGAGTCAGCTCCAGAAATTCTGTAGGTTACTAAAAATAGATAGTACTGTCTTTGATTGTTTGAAGATAATAGTTAAAGATTATACAAGTGTAAATTGCAGTTCCATTTGTGAAGGTTTGCTTGCCTGAACATAAACACCTACAAGCAAATACTAAAGTAGGGATAGTGGGGGGTTGTTTGTTTTGATTTTGGGTGTTTTTTTCTTTTGGGGGGKGGGGTGGGTGGGTGCAGCAGCAGAGTACTTGTTCCAAAAACTGCCTGCATTTGAACTATCATGGCAGAAAGTGAAACTTGGCATAATTTTCACTATGGGACGAGAAGATCAGAACAGTTTTGAAAACGAAATCCAAACCTGAAAACCTTACCAAGTTTGGTCTATAGTTATTCCATTATTAAATGAACATCTTTGATATAATACTTTCCCAGCTGCAAATCCTTACAAATGGAAGCTGATGGCCATTATACTAATAAAAATAATAACAAAAAAAATCAGTTTTGAGTGTTAAAGGATGTCAGGTGTTCAGTCAGCTCTTCTTTCCTGCTGTCATGCCTAATAGTCATTTCTGTAAAAACCAGAATGCTCTGATGCTTATTTATGCTTAGGCTTCCTTATGCTGCCCTGATGGTATGCAGGGACACTTGCTATGACAGTTGCTACAGTATGAACTATGGTAATATGGGTTATTGTTGTCTCTAATTCTTCAGTGGAGCAGTAGTGGATTCTCTCAGGGATTAGAACATTATCTGAAGAAAAAACTGCAACAACTCTCCCTTCTTAATTCGCTATCAATATAATTTAAGTGTATATATGTTCTTAGTGCTAATATGACTAAAAGCTGGTTTTGCGGTTATGAGGGTATTTATTTCTAGAAAGACACCTAAAATCTCCTTTTAGAGAGGTGGTTAAAAGTGATGGACTTTCTGAAAAGGTGGACTTAAAAATGAAAGTATACTATTTGACATCTTGTTTATTTGCTCTTGCTTGCAGTACCCTTTCAGAAGCTTGAAAATAACATTCCCTGCCTGATCTGTTGTGTGCTCTTCCATTTGTTTCTGTATCAAGAGAATAGATTTATTTTAAAAATGAGATAGTAAAAATGTGAAGGTCATTCTCAATGAGGTTATAACTCCTCCTGTGCTGTCATGTACGTGGGAAGTCTCTCAAGTCTGGGTTCTTCAATTTTTTTTTATTTATTTTGTGGTGAATGTTGCAACATAACTGAATGGTTACAGAATGTAGTATAGTATAAAATTTGTGAAGTTAACATTTGCATTGCTTATATTCTTTTTGAAAAAACATTTTTGGCATGGTAGAATATGTATATGTAAAAAACCTTTGGGATTTTAAGCCTGGAGAGAAGGCTATAAGCGAAAATGGCTGCATTTTATAGGGGTCTGGCTTGCAAGGGATACGTTTGTCATGATTAATATCCTTTGTTTCTGCCTGCCCTAAATATAACATGTCCTGTGTCTGTGCACAAAACTCCTTCGCTTGGGTGATCGGTTGTGTTTGGCCTTGACTTATTTTTGGTTGATTTGGACTGTGGTTTTTAGTTGGGCACAACTGTATTTCTCTAGTGTGTATGAGGAATAAATGCATTCATAATGTATGTACACGTGAGGATGGTGGTGGCCTGTCAGCAAAGGGGGAAGCAGGCACACCTCAGAGCTAAATAAGGAAAGAAAATGAAAAARAAGCCTGTCCCTTTAAGGGGCTTTTAGTGGAAGAGTGCAGCGAATACATATGTTCTATTTTGCATGTATCTTAGGCACTGGTGTCATCATTATTTTTGCTCTGTTCTGTGTCATCCCAGACATCTTCTAATATGCAAATGTCATTACTTACTGAAAACTAAAAGTGAGTTAAGTGTAGAACTAAAACCATCTGGTAGTTCAGACAGCAAAGTTAGATAATTAGCTGTTCTTGTCAAGGGACTGTGATTAAAATAGGCCATCCTCATAATAGTGACTAGGTTGGTAGGGACTTCCTGAAAGCCACCTGGGACAGTGATAATAAAAAGAACAAAATTAAATTAAAAAAAAAAAAAAAGAAAAGGTGGTGCCACTGTAGCTCTTGATGACATTTTTGTAAGTGAATTAAGTCAGCTTTTCATTTATAGACTGTTTTGTTACAGTGCTTTGGAAAGAAGCATAGATGAAACTTTGTGGTGTGGTTCTGCAGTGTGATGCAGCTAGGTTGCTGCTAGGGAAACTTGATCGTTTCTTCTCAAAGTTCTGGCTTCCCTTCTTGCACACCAGTTAACTTGCGAGTACCGTTCATGGGGCTGATCTCCAGAGACCCTGCTAACCTGTGTTATCTTGGGGGTCCTGCTCTGGGAGTTTGTTCCTTGTGGGGAAGTAGCTTGGTTAGGAAAAACTAAATGTTGTAAGGAATAAAAACATCAGAACACCGTTACTGTACCACTCTTCTCAGGATGGCTTCATGCCTAATAATGTTAGTTTAATACGAATTTATATTGATATATCTTCTGGGGGGGGGGAAAAAAAAGAGCTGTTTAGAAGTAGTCTTTACAGGTAACCAAATCGTGTAGGGGGAGGAAAGGTCTGTGCTGGTTCAGCAGCTCCCACTCGCTGCAGCCCTGCTGCGAAGGGGCCCTGTGCCCTCTGCTCGGCCTCTTCCTCCTCCTCCAAGCATGCGGCACTGGGGAAGCCTGCACAGGCTGAGCAGCGCTTGCTCCTTGCTGCATATGCACTCCTGTGGGGATGCCATTTGCCAAGGCGACAGAGTAATTTTAATCAGTGGAGTCTGACCTGGATCTTCCTTCAATTGGGTCTCTTTAGGAACAGAGTGTTAAGGGCAGCAATGCTAAATGGACTAGTAGGATAAAATAGATGGGTAGTGAAATGGCAAAGGGAGAATGCTCCATCACTGGTGTGATTTAATTAAATGTATTTTCACTTCAGATGGATAAAAATGTTAGACCTAAATGAGATTAATCTGATTGAAATTTATTTGGCATTGTTTTGATAGTAAAGATTACAGATCACCAAAAATCTGGTTTGAGACTGTTGCTACTGGTTTAACAATTACAGTAAAGAAGTGCTCATGCTGTTTCAGTTAAAGGTTTTGTAAGAGTTTGTGTGGGTTTAGTAATAATTTCTCATATAGAATGTGCTGCAAATATCTTTTTTTAACGTAAATAGGTTAAACTTTTAAAAAATAAAATGTGTCTGAGAATTAAAAGTGCTCTGGGTTCTTTGCACTCAGATTCTCCTTGCAAACCCCCCCCCCCCCCCGCTTCCAAGTTCTTTTCTTAAAATCAAGCTTTTATGTCCTTTTACTCCTTGATTAGGAAAGCAATGATTTGAAAAATTCAAGATATTGAGGTCTCAAATGTCAGAGATGCTCAGCTTTTAGAAAATATAAGTACACATTTCAGTGCAATATGCTCAAAATAAATTGCTGTGAATGTTTGTGGATGTACAAACATTTCTGATTGGTTTAATGGGTCAAATATTCATTTTATTAAAAGCAAGGAATGTACACATGCATGATCAAGTTAATAGTGCAAGTCTCTAATGCATACTGTGCAAAACAGCAATATGATGCATCTAGTGAATACTTATCTGAGGATTGTCGTAAAAAGTGTGTTTGAATCTCAACACTGCTTTAGTGTGTGTGTGTGTTTTTTCTTTTATTACTGAGAAAATTAAACTATAAAACTAATCAAAAATTCCATTTGAAGTCTTTTACTCAAATCGACCAGAAGTAGAGGATCCAGGTTTTGGGTTCCAAGGGCAGCTTGCCACTTGTGCCTTAAATTCTGTCTGCTCATGAGCAGTTTTCATGTCCGTCTGCACTCTGGATACTGACCACCGCACTTTTGCTGTGTATTTGCCTCAGTGCAACTCCATGTGATCATTTGTGATTTTTGTTCATGCCAAGCTGGTTGATTATGCCCAGGTGACCTGACTTTCCCCTGTCCYTTGCATTTTTTAATTATTTACTTATATGGCAAAAATAGCATTAAAAGTTTACAAACAAACTGAAGTAAGAACAGGCTTTTCATTTGGTAGTGTTATAACTGGCTTTAGATAAATCTTGTAAATGAGCAGGTGTGACTGTTAAAGGTATCGGAAAATAGAGAGTCAGTCTGGATGGGTGGCAGTAAGCACTCTTAAGTCTAACTGCTCTCTGAGAGTTCACTGGAGTTGAATTTTCCATATTGAAATTCAGATTTTTTTGTTTGTTTGTTTTGTGGGTATGACAGACATTTAGATTTTTTTCTTTTCTAAATCATATTTAACTTCAATGTGCAACTAGAGTTTTTTCACATTTTCTTGATGAGGTGTCTGATTATATGTTTTTGATTCATCCTGTTCTTTTTGTATAATGGTGATGAGGTTCAGTGTGTGTGGGTTTTTTTTTTTTTTTTTTTAGATATGCCTTTGGCCTTTGAATATATATTCTACAAATAAGTCCCCAGAGAAAGCGATGTGAGGAGTTAACATTTGATTTTCATTATTTCATATATTGCTCAAAAGGTGTTGTAGCTATTGGCCTGATTTGCATTGTAGTAGAGGTTAAGGCATGAACAAACAATTCAGTGGCAGAATTTCTCATCATTTTTCTGAGAAAGGTAGGTAGTTGCTCCATGTTAAGGCTGAGCTTGCTCTTGAAATGTGGAGGAAAGATAACTTTACAGTAGTTTTGTCTTGTAAAGAAATTACTGCTCCAGCTGTGACTGCAGAATGTTATTGCAGTGTCATGTACTGTAGCTCTGAACCTAAATAAAAGGGTTAACAAGAGTTCACTTGGAAGAAACCTCTTAATTTCACCATAGTAAGTACGAGAATCCATAAGGGAAAAACAATAAAGCTTTGCTATTTAAATTATTAAAAAAATTAATTCCTGTCCTCCCCCATTCCTTTTTTTCTTGTCCTTTTGGAACAGTAACTAAGGATAGGGTTGAGCTAGTTCATGGTGTAGTTCTCTAGTTCCTGGCCTACAAATCAAACTTTTCTTAAAAATCTTGTCTTGTTCATAGTGGTAAAGATGATGATTGTGAGAAGAAAACTGAGTGTTTCCTGGCAAGTTTCCTTGTTTCAGGCAATCATCTTTGCTCCGTGCAAAGGAGGAAGGGGCATCATGTAGCTGGTTGTGGTTGACAGAGCCTGGTTCCCAGCAGCCTCCGGCTCATATGTCCAGGGGCTCCAGAAGAGTGTGCGTGAGTTCAGCAGCTCATGTAAACTGTTTTTAGTAAATCCTACAGAAATGGAGGATTTCAGTGGTGACTCTTAAGCTGCATATGCAGATGTTGTCCTCTTGTCTCCAAGTTGCTCCTTGTGTGGGAAGTGCGTGAGAGAGCAGAGGGACTGCTGGCAGGGACCTTCCTCACTCRAAAGTATTTTCTGTTGGCTACTCAGGACTGGGACATGGCTCCCTCCTGCTTGAGCAGTGGGAAGGGAGCAGCCGTTGCTCAGGTGGAGTCTGATCCTTCAGAGCTTCCCTGTCTCAATGGAGACATAGTGAGGAGAGGACAGAAGGAGAGTTTGGTTGTGGCAATCTTTTCTTTCTCTTGCTCTTTAGGATAGCTAGCTTTGGGCAGCGCTGCTATTTGAATAGTCAAAACAATACTTGTATCTGTTTCCTTGGGAAGAGAAACAAGTCATTAAAATTGACTAAAGTGATTACATTGCTTGGTTTGAGAAATCAAGCAAGTCATCTAATTCTAAAGGTTAAAGCTCGGTATTTGTTTCGTCTTTTGCTCCACCTATACTGCAGATGTGGCCAGTGAATCCCGGTTGGTGGCTTGCTGACCCTTTCAAACCCCTGGCCAGAAAATGCCCCAGCACCTGTCTGGGGTGCCTAGCTGGAGCTACTGGTGTTGAAGCCAAGGGACAAGGAGCCTGTGCATGCACAGGTCTCCCCATAGGGAATAGGATGCTGCTTGAGCACATGCTTAGTGCCAGGAACTGGGAAGCATTTTGGATTCTGTAGTATGCTTTTCCTGTTCTTTATTTCTCCTTCAAAGACTCTTTTCTCCTTTGAGACGTGTTTGTGTCTAATTCTAGTATGTATTCACAAAGTATATAACTTGTGAAAGTATTTCCAATATTTCTTTTATTAAAGGACCACTTTTTTTTAGAGGGGGTAAAAATCTATGGACAATCTATGTTTCAACAATGGTTTTCATTTACAGCCAAATGAGAACCATACTAAACTGAATATTCACCCACTCCTTTTATTTCTCTCCTGTTTTCTTGCTTGCATGCATGGGAATGTGATTTCAATTTTCCTCCTCATGGTTATTTTGCAGACCACCTTCTGATGATGTAGGGACCACCAATGGTCCATAGAGATGGTTGAAGAGTCATGATCTATCTAGCATACCATATGACCTGTTGTTTTTTGTTATACCCTTGCTGCAAGACTGTTTGAGCCAAATGTTTATGATGGTCTTTTGTCTCATATCCAGCATGGCTTTAGTTAGTCACAAAATACAGGGATATTCTAAAAGTAGCAGCTAGTTGCATTCAGGAAAAAATAGGCGTGTTCTTTTATATTGACTTCATTTTGTCATTGGATGACATGATTTTGTTGCTCTGTTCAGGAAAACAATCCGTGGTTTAGAAATGCTCTTTCTTACATTCTTCGGTGTCTTCAGTGAAAGAGGTCATCCCATGAAAATTACAGAGAATCTGCTGAAGAAATTTCAGTTTTCTAAGCACATTTAGTGGAAACAAACAGTATGGTATTCCTGAGTACAAGTTGGCTGCATTTTAGTCTGACTGAATTTTCAAAAACTTAGTATGTTACAAGATCAGAATTTTAGACCAAAACTGGTTTAGGTAATGGTAAAATTGTCAATTCTTTTTTTATGATGTATATAAAGTCTTTCRCTGTTGCATTGACCATTTCACACTGATGGGATTTAAATGTGGACAGGGAGTTGTAATTTAGGATTTGGGGTGTGTGTGTGTTTTAATTGGAAAAGCCACTTAATAGCATGAATTCACACCAGGTTTTTAAGTTGCCTTCTGGATAAAATTCATTTATTTTACTCATTAAAATCTGTTCTATTTTCCTTTAACTGGAAATCCTGCTAGGTCAGTCTGTGCTTTGAAAAGCAAGCTGGGTTCTTTCTGTTTTACATCTCATCAGTCGTGGAGTCCCAACAGACCATATTATACTCTTAAATTATACCTGGGTAACAACTCTGTCCCGAAATCATACTTTCTATTACATTTGAGCTATCTCGGTGAAGGCTGACCAGGCTGTGCAGATGTAATGGGAAGTATGCATTAGCCAGGACAGTCTCTTGCTGCTGCTGATAATGTGAGAGTGAAGAGGGCACTGCCTTTTTTTTTTTTTTTTTTTTGATAGCTTGGTTTGAGAGCTCATGAATAGTATTTTTTGTTTTAAACTTGTAAGCTGAGAAAGTATGAGAGAAGTCAGTGATGAAATACGAATGTCACTGGATCATGTCGGCTTTCAAGTTATCTCTTAATACAGAGTCGCACTTTAAAGCCTTTACTGCCTAGCATGAGGTGAGGTTCTGTAGGCTGTTAGGATAGTTACATAAAATATTAGTAATGTGAAAGCATGCAAATTTAAAAAAAAAGATTGCAAATCTATTTTTCCTTGCATAAGTTAAAGGAACTTCTAATTTTCATGAAAGCTTTCATGTGTGTGTATTAGTATCAGATAAGCCATTATACATGCTGTAGAAGATGAGACAGGCCTCTGCACCTGGATTCTGTAAGCTTCTTTCATAATAACAATGAAATGTAGTTGAAAGCTATTGTAGCTGTATCCTTTAGGTTTAATAGTGAATGATGCTTTGCTAGCCTTATTTATTTGAATAGACAGCTGAGCTATCCATGAGAAGTAACTGCATCAAAGCAGTAGAAACCAGAATGTTCCCCCATGTGTTACAGACTGCTGGGAATTTGGTTAGGACCTCCTGAGAGACTGTATYTTGCACTTTAGATGAAGATTATTTTATGACATATATAAGGGGGGAAACGTGTGAGATACAGGTATTGCCTATAATAAAATGTGGTGTTCCTCATAAAATGAGAACCATAAGCATATCATTATGCCTATGAAAGAAGTACCTTTTCTGTGCCCCAGAAAGCATGATTTGCCCGTGAAGGTTATGGTGTTATGCTAGCAAATATGGAAGTCAATGGTAGTGTATGAAATCTGAAAGGTTAACTTGCTAGCTGACTGCATAGTTACTCTCTATTAATCATGAAGATGCCTGCAACTTTAGCATTGCATGTTTTTTCCAATTTAATATTTGATTTAGAAAGAGGAAGGTTTGCAGAGGTATGAAATAACTCGTCTAAGCTGCTGCAGAATCTTTTATTATGCTTGTATTTTAGCACTACAGCTGAAACACAACTCTGAAGAATGCTGTGTCCAAAATTTTAAAGTATTCTTTACACAGAGATGTTTTAGGAACATGGAACGTTCCAAATGAAATAAAAAAAAAAAAGGAAAAACTTTGAGAAAAGGCATAAGTTTCACATTTAGCATAAGTCATTCTTTTTGTAAAATATAACCATAATTTGGAAACTCTATTTCTTTTCCTGTAAGAACTAAAAAACCTTCTTTCTCTATACAGTGTGAATTAATATCAACAAGTGAATGTATGTGGATACAGCATAGTTGCTAAATCATTAAACCAATGAGGGATGACTGCTTCTATCTTGATATAGGTATTCTTYATATATGATGATGATTTCCAACTCTATTATTGTTTGCAATTGCATTTCTTGTGGATTTAGTTCTCTCTCAAGGATGAATATAGACCACAATTTTGTTTGAACGCATGGAGAAAAAGTCTAAATAAGAATAGCTAGAGCTAAAAAAAAATTGAACAAAGAAATCCTTGAAACTGCAGTATGAGATTGAACTCTGTAGTGTTATTGTTCTACGCAAGAATATTGGTTGTACTGCTGTGAATTTGGTGATTTTTGTATAGTGTATCATGCTTTTATTTCTTTTTAAATATTTAGGAATTTACCAGATTTTTTTTGATATGTGGTTGCTGAAGCATTATTGCAGGACAGCAGTAATGACTAAAGAACACCCTTCAGGTAAGAGATCAGATCTGTGTCATTCGGTATGGTTGTTCATTAACTTTCCTCATGTTGTTTTGGTTAATTTCCAATAGTAGCAGTCTTTGATGTTATAACATCAAAATTCACTGAATATAAAATTTAAATAATCTCTTGTTTACATGAATGCTTACATTGTGCTTCTGTAAATAATCATTGAAACAGATTTTGGGTGGGTCTCTCTGTCTCTCTCTGTCTCTCTCTCTCTCTCTTTTTTTTTTTTCCTAGACTTGGTAGCTCTGACAACAGATTCCATAGCATGTTAAATTTGCATTTGATGACCAAAAGTTTTATAAAATATGGTCTGCCATTTCTAATTTTTCCATCAACCCACCTGCTCCAGCAGAAATTAGTTCCTCTAAGGTATACCACACTAGTACATCTGTTCTGGAATAGATGACCTCGTTTGGCCTGCTAAAACTCTTTATGGGGTTTTCCCCTTACTAAACTTTTTACCAGCAGATACTTTGGTAACAATATCTTTCCATCAAGAGAAGAACAGAAGTTTTGTGTGTGCATTTGTAGTGAATTCCAGACTACCTGGCTGGGGAGATGCTTGGCCCTTCAGTGAATTCCCTTCTTTCCCTTGTGAAGGGATTCAATTTCATTCATTCAGATTTTGCGCTTGGATCCCTAGTGCTTACGACTAGACTGACACAGGTTTCTGCAGCTTCTGCGTGTGTCCCTGTTTGTCAGATGGAGACCTCATAACATTTATTCTTCTAAATGAATCCACTTCTATAAAAGCTTTGTTTCCACAAAGCTCCCATGAATGTGATACAAATACAGAAAAAAGAGAATGTGTGCCAACACTGTTTCTTYATACAAAGCAGCAGACTTTCTTCCTCAGTCTTGTCGTGTGCATGGATTATCTGATGTTGATAAATTGCAAGATTTTCAGTAATATGTAATTATGCTACATAATAGCAATTGTTTAGAATGCTGGGAACAAATGAACTGACTGCTTGTCGTTACCCCTGCCACTGTATAAAAGTAATAGAAGGACAATTTTAGCTTTTCTTGAGTRGTTTAAATAACTTGTCTCTTGAGTCTGTGTCAATCCAGGATGTAACTGTCAAATTGTTGATACCTTTGRGAGTTTACCCAGGCTCTTTAAAACCTACCCAAAGTCGAGAAAAGTAAGGTTGGTCTCGATTCAATTCTTGCTCTGTCACAAGCTTCCTGGGTGACCATGGACAAGTACTTTAACCCCCATATGAGTGGGAGGTAAGTGCCTAAATACCAATGTGCTTACATATTTGATGAAAAAACTAGTAGGGGTGTGATGTGCGCCGAGCTTTCTGTGCCCTTGCAGATCACCTTGTTGTGCTGGTTAAGGTAGAGCTGCTGTGCAGCTGTTCTCAGAATTGAAATAGGTTACTGCCAAAGGTACATTTCAACTAAAAGCAATAGACTCGGGCTGATTTATAAGTGGTTTCTTAGTACATAAATGGCCTTTAGTATCTCTGGGCTTCCAATCATCCTCTTTTATAGTACTTTGTAAGAGTATTCTGAAGATAAATATGTTAAAGACTTCATTGTGTTCAGGTGGGAGCCAGACGTATCTAATAGACACACAGTTAAAGAGATGCCTTAAGACAAGAGTGGAAAACATAAACTGAGCCCAGTGTGCTCTATTCCACAACTTGCAGGTCATAAGAACATAAGTACAGTGAATGCAACAAAACATTGGTATTATATGAGATCAAGGTACAAGCTAAAGCCTAGTCCTTTAGGAAGGTGTAAAATCCAGTCTCAGAGTGACTGATTGCTGATGCCCGGGGCAGAGTGTGGAGCAAGCAAGCACGTCATTGCTTGCTGCCCCAACCGCTTGTGATCTGTACGCGAGGAACCTCTGAGCCAGCGGTGGCCTCTTGGTGTACAGAAGTCTTGGGTGTACTTTTTCTTCTGCGGTTGTGTCCAGTTACCTTTTGAACCAGTGTGAATTTTTAGCCCCCGCAATGTACTGCTGTACGGGATCCCCCAAGCAAATGGCATGTGGGGCGAGGAAGGAAATGCTCCCTGAGGTTCACTTTGAACATCCTACTTGCTAATCTCATTTAATAATCTGGAGACTAGGACTAAGCATGGGAAGAGTCAGGAACTGCAGTGTCCTTTCTGCTCCAGTAGGACGGTGGAAAAGGATGACAGGTGCTAAGCTTTAAAAGAGGTATCTTTTCAAATAGCTAGGCTATAACCTCCCTGAAGTGAAATGAAACTGGAGGGCTGCTTTGGCTCTCTCATGGCTGCTGCCTCCATCATGCATAGGGTAGCTGCAGACCTGTAATGTCTGCATTGTCTGCTTTTCTTATTTTAGCTCATTTCACTTTTTTTTAATTGTAATTGATCACTTTTTTTTTTTTTTTTTTGGTGGGGAGAACAGTAATTTGGAGGTTGTGTGGCCTTTATATTCTGTTCCTCCTGAGATTCAGAAAGGAAAAAGAGGGTGCTCCATTTCTTGGGCTGCAATGCAGTTGTCTTGGCAATTTTTTTCTGACAGAATTCAAGATTGTGTGGAAGAAACTATCATAAGTTAAAATATCGTGGGGATATGCACTCAATGGATTGAGCCTCCCAGCAACACATTAAAGCATACAACCATTAATCAGAATTGAAGCCCCACCCCCCATTGTTGTGTGTGTGGTGTGTGTGGTTTATTTATTTATTTATTTATTTATTTTAACAAAACATTGCTTTCAGGTTCACAGAAATTTTAGATGGGTTAAAACGAATTACTTGGACATTGTGTTTGCTGCAAAATCATTGTACTGAGGACCTGACTACTTATATTCCAGCTAATATATGTTAAGGATATGGGAGAAAGTGTGAATACTGCATAAATCTACCTGACTAGGTTAGGTGGTGTGTCACAAAAATATACTGTGCAATATATATATATTATATATAATATTTACTATTGCAGTAGGATTGCTGAACTGGAAAAGGCTATGGCTGTGCAGAAGGCGAGCCTCTTTGAAAAGGTAAAATGTGACACTGAACGTGTTAAGTATAGAATACAAAGTACTACAGTTTTAATGGTAAAGGTTTTTAAAATTCTGGAAAAATGAGCAAAGCTAAAAACAACTTATCTAAAACCTGAGAGCCAGTCAGAATAATTTAGAATTATACTGATTCTGCATGTTGGCAGAGGATAGTTGGAAGACAGAATTCATGCAGCTGGGTAAAAGTTGGCTTTGTTTATTTTTGTTTTCCTCGTTTGCTTTCTCTCAGCCACAGTGGAGATGTTTGGGCTTGTTGTTATCTGATCCTGATTTCAGAGCCAACTTAATATTGTATAGGTATTTCCATTCTGTCTGCCCTCATTTCCCCTTCTGTGCCTACATTTTTGGGTAGAAAATAATAAGGCAATAAATACTAAGGGTTTTCTCAATGTGCAGGGCCTTCTGTTGAATCCTTGCAAGATGGAAAGCAAATGGGATGCAGCGTATCATTTAAATCTTTCACAGCTGAAGATAACTGCACTGAGTTTGGCTCATGGAGAAGCATGTAAGACTGCGAAGGCAGCTCCCTCACTTAATGCTTTTGGACCCCCTGCTCCTGATGGCCCCAGAAATTGGGCAAAGATTTGCCTCAATCTCTTCTGGGAGGCTGATAGACACTGAATTTGCCATGGCACTGTATAACCAGCTATTTAATAGGGAAAGAATGAAAATGAAAAACCTTGACAATGCAAGAATTTGTGGCTGAAGTGTTTTATTACTGCTTTAAGTCTTAAAGAAAAAAAAGAAGAGAGAAAGAAAAAGCAAACCCTCTGCTGTGCTTGCCTGCACAGGAAGGAATGTCTGAGAAAACTGTTATTAATGTTTGGAAGTGAAGAAAGTAAGTTGGCCAATTTGATTAGGCTAAAGAGAAAAAAGTTTATCCACAGATCATCTGCATGCATGTGAATATATGGAGGTGGATTGTTTCTTGCCAGAGACTTGTATAAAATTGAAAAAATGGAGCAATTCTTCTGTAGCAGGATATAACTAGACTGTAAACTTTGGCAGGACTCTAACATCTTAATGCTTCTTGAAACTCTGACAATATTTTTGTAAAACTGTGATTCTGGAATTGGAATACATGAGATTTCTTTCTATATTCTCCTTCATGCTAATTAGGTGAATCAGTAAGCTTTATATTTGTCCAGAAAGAGGTCAAAGCAAGTAAGAAATCTGAGAGTAGAGGAGCTGAACAAGGGTAAATAATGAGCCAATTTTTCAAACAGGCAATGACATACCAAGAGTTTGGAAAAAGTATGCTTGCAAGCTTCCTTTATTATTATAACCTCTTGAACAGAATAATCCTGTCCAAATAGCTATAAACGCTTTCCAATAGAGGAGTTTATGACCTAGTTTCTGGCTAAAGTGCTCACAATATCACAGTGTGTGGAAGGAACTTAAACGAAGATGCTGGTGGCAGTGCCTCTGGAACGCCGTATTAGAAACTTGGTGTATTTAGGCATTCCCGCCCTTGGCAAACACTTGTTAAGTGGAATCAAGTGGAGTCAACTTCAGACGGTTTTGCAGGAGACTTGGTCATTTGAATGCCTGGGTTGGCAAGCAGAATTTTCATAGGATATCTATTTTTTTCTTTTTCTTTTTTTTTTATGGAATGCTGTTTGGAAAAATAATTGTTTTAGCAGTTATTTCAACAGGAACTCAGCAATTATAGGTAGCCTTTCTAGATCCTGTGTTTCTCTAAAGCAATGAAGGAAAAAGGTGGATTTAATATCTGTTGATAGCTATAAATCTGTTCTGAGGAGAGACGGGGAAAGCTTTGATTAGGCTTTTCCATTGACTAACCCTGTGGTTCCCATTTCAAGCCATGTCTCCTGGTCTGGAGGAGGTCTTACGGGAGACCAGCTGGGGGTGTAGAGCAAGAGGTGATGGGGCAGCGGAGAGGTAACTGGGGGTGGGGGTTGTGGTGGCAATAAGGCGTCTCTGGCTGGGGGGAGAGGAGAGATGGGAGGGGGGTTGGAAAAGGCAGCAGGGTGCACTGATGAGGTGCTGGACTCCCTGAGGAGATGTGGTGCCTCCTCTCCTTGCCCCGGTGCTTTCTGCACAGAGGGATGTGCCTGCCACTCGCTGTGGCTCCCTGTGACGGCATCCTCCTATGACTGGGCATAGGGCAAGGAGTGGTGAGGAAAGTGTCGTGGGGTGGAAACAGATGTTGAGAACTTGTGATTTAAACAGCAACTTCTTTTAGGTTGGAGAAATGTTTCTCTTGGTTCTATATACCCTCGCAGCAGGCATCAGAAAGAAAAACTTCAGCTAGCTGGCTTGGTGAACGGCTGGCAGAAATGGCTGCTCAGTGATGGGGAGGAAGTAATCCAGGAAGAGAGACCAACTCTTACAAGTTGGGGGAATGAAAGCTTCTGTTTTTGTTTCCTGCTTTTCCTAGCTTTCCTGCGACTCGCTGTGGTGTCACTGAAACCATGGGAGCTGGGCTAATTGCAGTCAGCTGCTGTGGCAATCGATACAGTGTACCCCTGCCTTGCAAGTAGGTTGGGAGTGATCCTGAAAGCCAAGATTTGAGAGTAGTTTGTGTTCGACCAAGAAGAGTCTGAATGCTGTTGAAATTGGTTAAATATAGTGAGCGTGGCAATAGTTACAGTTAAAATTCTTGAAGTGTTTCAGTTATATATTTTTTTTATTATTCCAGTTGCTTATAACTCCCTGAAATGCTTGTGTCTCAAGTTGAAATTTTCCAGACTTGCTCTTGGCCTGACAGTGACCTTTCTTCCCTTTTCTTCTTTGTTTCTCTTTTCTCTGTGGTGTTGAGTGAATATGGCCTGGGTGTTTTATTTTTAATGAGAAGAAAATAGTAGAAAAATGCACTCCAGCTATTACTTTTAAAGCTCTGAGACTGAGCAGCTCAAGTGGTACATCTGTTTGAGACATGGTGAAAATCATCAGAAGTGCTTCTTGAATCTGATCAGAATCTGTGAGAGGGGCATTCAAAGGGCTATCAACTTCAGGTCTTAAAATTTAACTTTTTTTTCCATCATGCACATGCTTTGTGCTACCACACAGGTATCACATGCAGTCTTTTTGGCCTGATCAGTGAATCAATGACTTCAAGTTGAATGAAGCAGTAGCCCTGGGTGAAGGAGCAGAAGCTGTCTAGATCTGTTTTTCATTAGTCTCCTTTACCCTGGTGAGATGCAGGCTCGTAATTCAAGAACGGTCCAGCTTGGCCGGTGAGTGCTACACTGGGACCTCTAAGTGCAATCCTTTTGGGTCCTCTTTCTGTCCCAGCGAGGGTTTAATTCAAGTTGAAAATATGCAAGCTTTGAGAAACTGTTCTCTCAGGAGAACTGTGAAAAACAGAACTCAATTTTTAAATAGTCTTTTTGACCAGCTCTACTCAAGCTGAAGGCTACAGTAATTTAGAGCAGAATCAGATTCTCTTACAGAGAGGGAGGGAATTTACACCTGGGATGGAAAGGGTTGGAAATAAGTGTTTCCCTTTAAATTAATGGTGTTAACGTCTATTTATTAACCTATCTGGAGGCTGCTGGTGCTGATAAACAGCAAATTGTGGGGTTTCACTGCTTTACTTATAAGATACGTAAAAGTAAATGTCGTGTGCCTGTCTCTTGGCCTACACACACCCAGTCTTTACCTTAAAGACCTGGATTTTTGCAAAGAATGATTGGTGTGACAAAAAGTCTGTAAAACATTTTAAGATTTTTTTTTTTCAGTTCTAGAAATGGCTCTTTTTCTGTTCTATGGGAAGTGTCAGTTAAGTGTGTATTCATCAAGCTTCTGTTTCTGTTGTTAAATGGAAGTACTATTCCCCTGGTGAATATATATGTGCGACTCTGAAAGTTGCAGGGCAGCAGAGCACGAAGGGTGAGAACAGGTCTACAAACAGGTCTGGTAGTTACACACACCCCTCCCTCCCTCCCTGCGCACACTTGTGTGCTCTTTAGCTTATGGTTTTAAGTGAATTTCACTAACTCTGAACCTCCCATGCAAAGTCCCAATTCTCCAGTCTTGAAGAGGACTGTRGCAGCTTTCTTCATTGCCTGTCATAAACTTTCTTTGATCCCTGCAAGATTGCCCCTTCTGTGAGCTCCTGAGTGTGCTGCTTCAACACTGCTTCGGCAGCACTTGAAGCCACTGGGTAAAAGTAGACGGCCAAGGCATAAACCCAGGTTTTGTGTGTCAGTGCAGAATATTTTTTTCTTCTTAGTGAATGGAACCATACATACAGTTTTCTTAGTCCATTTAGGTCTTATTTTGACTTTTTCCCCACTCCATCTCTTCTTGCACACTTCCATGTCAGTCTGCTTGTCCTCTTTTGTGTTTTTTTTGTTGATGTTGTTAATCCCCCCCCCCCTTTGTTTTTTCTCTACCTCCAAAGATGATGTCTGAGTTTATTTCCTGAGGATGACTCATGAGCTGGAAAACAGGACATGCTGTTAAAGTTAATAGTGCTTCCTTGGGACCGTATTCATAGTAATAAAACTTAAGGCAGAAGGAATTTTAATTTTCAGTGCACTGTTTTGTTTGAAAGATGACTTTTAAAATACAGTATTCCACACTAAAAAATATAACCTGCAAATCAGCAGCATTTCTTATGTAAACTTGATCAGAAGCATGGTCCCTGGGCAGCACTGTGATTGTTAATACTGAATCACTGCTGATACTCAGTGACTCTAAATCCTTGACAGTGGTGAGAGTGGTTTTGAAATGCATGTCCCCATGATCAGTCTAGATGGCTTCCTGCCTGCTGCTCTGCCAGATTGAGTAGTTGCCCAGAGCAAAACCGGGTATATTTGTTGAATGCTGGAGCAGTTCATTTCAGGGTTTGCAGGTTACACAACAGAACCTGAAGAAAGGGATCTTTTGGCCTAAAGAAAAATCCCTTGTTTTATAAATTCCTGCTCCTTTTGTTGCCTGATTTCTGTGGCTTCCTCATGGTTAACACTTCACAAAATCTTTAATAGCCTCGTGGAGGCAAGGGCAGGAGGTACCACTGTATTGCTTTCCTTATGTGGTTACATTGTTAAGTAGCATATACAACAACAACAAAAAAAAAAAACAAAAAACCCCCCCACCTTAATTTCAAAGGGCAGGAGAGGAGCTTTGTTTTGTCCTGCTCTTCTGAGAAAAGTGACTGAATCCTGGAAAAGTGCTTAAATAAGAGTAGGACAAATCAGCAAACTTGATGTGTTTTCCAAGCAGTAGTAATCCTGTATCATCTGTGTTAGAAAGAGATCAGTCCATTTATATGAATTTGTTCTCATCTGTGTCCCTGCACTAGCAGTACTTTGTACATTGAATAAACGTGGTTTGAGAATTTAAGATTTGGTCAATTAAGTAGGCAAGTCCCATCAAAACCACTTCCACCTCCTACCTAGCAACATTAATCCAAACCTATCTGCTGCACAACAAGGTGAGACACTTCAACATAAATGTTAAACTTGTGTTGAACTGTTACAGAAAGCCCAGTCTAAAACTATAACTTTAAACAAAGTTGCTCTGTGTTGCCAATTTATATCTTGAGAAGAGGAGAAGCTGTTACTTTTACTTTCCCCTTGGGAATCTGTTCCCCAGGTGTGGAGTCCTTCTAGTTTCCTGCTGAGGGAGCAGCAAACTTTGTAACTGTGTCAAGCAAATATGTTGACCAAAATTTTGGAGCCTACTTTTTAGGGAAAATTTTGGATTCTGAATTCTTTCAGGTCTCCTGAGATATGGCAGATCACTAAAACAGAATCCACGTGGTACAGGCCTAATAAACTTCAGATTCAGAAATCAAAACACAGTCTGGTTTTAATGCCAACCTTACTCATCCTAATGTGATCAAGCAATGTGCAGTTTGGCACTGGCAGCAGGCGGTATCTGCCACTGCAAATGCTGTGGGAACATGAGAATCAATGTACATGAAGTTTTAGGTAAAATTAAGTGATTGGAATCTCTTCAAAGAGGGCAAACTTCTTTTTTTGTGATGATTACCGTGTGATTTTAGTCCGTCACTGAAGCCACTGGTTTAGCCACTGATTTTAGGTTTGTTCTCTTTGATGCTATCTTTGGGCTCATACTCTCAGATTAAATTATGAAAAGTTTATGAAAGATAAGCTATTTCCATCAGATATTTAAATGAAGAGTATCCAGAAATCTCTCATTTTGCAATTTGTGGCCCAAGGTGTCTGAATTCTGCACTTGGATGAATCTGCTCTTGCAGTGTTACAGCTGACAAAGTGAACCAAAGTCTAACTGTAAAATAATTTGGATAGATTATTAATAGAGAATGTGAAGCTAACCTTATAATGTTAGTTTTATGTTCAGTGTTTTCTTTATTGGTCTTTCCTTTGTAATCTTCACTTTAACTGTAGGCATGAGTATTCTGCCATCCAGAGTGGGTTCTGGTGCTGGAGATTTCAGTGAAGAAAAGTCTGTCATCTTGGAGTATTTGAAAACTGCCTGGTCATCCTTGAACCTGTTAGATCAAGCTTAAATGAGGATTCGTAGTCCTAACTCGTTTCTTGCTAGAGTTTTCTGGTTATTTTATTATTAAATATTCTATTGTGATGAGTACTTGAGGAAAAACTCAGGGTTAACTCCTGAACTGCCAGTCTGCTAAGCCCTCTTGCTTTGCCGTTTCCCCAGCCCCCATGCACCACCTCTCATATATGTGCTGTGTTGAGTACCAAACAGAAAACCCAGTGTCGGGGGGTGGGAAAGCTCCCTGATGGAGCTGAAGCAGCTCCCACACTGTAAACTTGCAACTGACTGAAAGCTGCTGCTGTTCAGCTTGGGAGGAATCGAAATGGCACAAACTTTTTTATTTTTTATATTTTTTGCTTGTGCCCAGAGAATTATGCGAATCTGCCCTGAGTGCCTGCCCTCCCTCCCCCACCTTCTCAGGCCTTTCTGAAGTTACAGAAATCCTCCTGGCTTCTGTTTCCTCCATGAGAAAAAACACATGAGCTTTCCACTTGGAAAGTGTCCTGTCTCGCAGATGTGCACAGTGCTGGAGACGATGGCCGTCTCCCAGGCAGACCCCCCTCGGGTCAGCTGCCGAGCCGTAATCTTTTCTGAACATGCTTGGAAATGACTTAGCCTTATCACAGTGCTGTGCCGTACAGTCGGGTGGTCTTTCCCCTGATTTTTGGGGATCGGTGTAGAGAAGACGTATTGGAGATTGYGTGCCATTGTTTCTGGACGTTGAGTATGTGCAAGTGACTCATTGTTTTAGTTTATATATTAACCGAAAATTAACCTCGAAAGTTTAAACTTTTTGTTTCAGGATGTTTACAATTGAAAGCTTGAAGTCTTCTTTTGGTCACAAGTAGCATGTAGGCTCTTTTGTGGGACAAGGCTAAGCTGGTATGGAAATATCTGTATTTTGTAAGGAAGCAAAGAGGATGATGACTTATTTCTTCAGGGAAGATCAACACGGCTCTGTTGCAAGGGGGCAGAGGGCATGTACCATTACGTATCACTGCCCTGAATGGACTGATAAGAAAAGCTGAGCCTCTGCTGCATGCCTCGGCACTGATAAGTGTTGCATTTGGCTGATATGGGGAGTGAATTAGAAAACATTCGGTGTCTCTGTTAAAAAGCAACAGCCTGTCCGCTACCCTAAACGGAAAGAGGCAGAACAAGGCCTCCCGGCCTGACGTTTTTCAGGCACAAATGAGCTAGCATGAAGGCAGACCTGGGGAAATCTCTCGTCTGGGAAGAGAGAAATGGGAATCTTGCCAGGCTCAAAGCAGACGTGGGCAGCAACATTGCCTTGTCTGTAGGTTTGTGTTGCCACTGCCTGAGGGACACAGCGCCCGCCTGGGTGCTGCTGGCGGTGCTGGACCTCCCCTGCGCTCACTGAGGAGAGTGTGGATGCAGTACTTTTCCGGGACAGAAGTGTTGCTTTCCATGTGCGTTTCAGCCTCACTGGTTGGACCACCCTAGGGGAGGCAGATCACAGTTGGTTGAGGCTCTGTTGGTGGCAGCGCTGAGTCTCTGCTGTTTGTAGGTTAAGATATGCCCGAGATTAGGCCTGTTTCAAGCAGTCTCTTTCACAGCTGTACCCTTCCTCTGATCCCAATCATTAAGAGATTAGGTTTCTTGAAATATCAGCATTTGTTGGCCCCCCTTGCTGGAGCAAACCACTTAGCCTACAGATGCGGGAATGCTTGAATAGCTTTTCAGTGTGAAAGAAATGCTGAGTTTCTAATATGTATAATTTATACAGTAGAATAGTCTTTCACCTGCAGAGTGCTGGTAAATGCTTTTTTTGTACTGTGGTCAAGGGCATGCACTGATAAGCTGGTACAAAAAGGAACATAGCAACAGTAGGTGAGCGAATACAATAAAACTAGGACTAGGCATCACAGGCAGAGTGCTGACTTCTCGGGGCTTCCGTAGTGTTAGCGCACTGGTTCAAAAACTTTCTTCTTTTTTCTTTGAAGGCAGTGTTGTAAGTTTTGAGTCTTATATTTTTTGAATAGGGAGATTGTTTTGTTTAGAGACCCACTTCTTCCCTGGGGACATGTAAAGTCATTCACTTCTCTCCCATTTCAAACACTGTAGTCCCTTGCAAGTCAAGAAGTAAACTCAAGACTTTCTGTATCTTAAAGAAACTTGAATGGGTTTAAGATATAGAGCCTTTGTCATAAGGAAGAGCTCAGTACTTACTATCCCAAGATTTATTAAAAATAGTGGTTGGCAATGTGGAGAACTTTTGATTCACATGCTGCTCTTTCTGAGAAAGATTCTATAAACAACCAAAAGCACTGGCTTCTAGAAAACAAGGTTTGTGATGCTGTGGCAATTGGAATTTGGCCAAAACTTTGGAAAGGAGTACAAAAGGTAGCATAGATACTTTTGTTTGGAGCTGGGCACTGCTCAGCTTGATTGATTTTTTTTTTTTTTTTTAATGTTGATAAAAACAGAATTTCAATACAGATATACTCTACAACATTTTGCCACCATAAAGAAAAAAGTCCAAACTCGGTCCTGAATGTGAAACCGGTTCCTGGTTGGTGGGCGTGGGTCATTCATGCAGTGCTGTTGCAGCGGAAGGTGGGTGGTAATTCCACCCCCAAAGCCTTTTTTTTAATGTTTTCAAATAAGGAACTAGATCTAGATTGGTCTGGATTTCTGCAACCAAGAGACAAGCATTCATGATAAAACCTTCATGTGGTAGAGCTTTTGTGTAACTTGCTTGGCTGATTAGGGAAATGTCTGATAACTTGAGACTCTCATTTTGAATAACTTTCATGTTCTGGTTAACCATGTTGGTTCTCACTGTTTTGTCAGTTACTGAAAAATCAGAAAAAAATGCTATAAACTGTACTTTTGTGGAGATTGTTCCTCTTTTTTAGAGATTGTTCATAAGAAAAGCTACAAAAGGTACTGAGTGCAATGACACATTAATCCTTTGTTTTTACATAGGAGAGAAACTAGGCTAGCGTAGTTCCTTTGAGAGTATTCTGTGCATTAGGATGGTAATAAGATAATTTGTTATCACATACAGTTATTTTGAATCTTATTCTAATTGTGATAATATTTTCCATGTAAATGATAGAATGTGCATGAAAATTATATCCCTTTTCCTGTTTGTTTTATTTTCACTAGTTAATATGCAAAGGCATGTTTTCCTTTTGGCCAAAAACTTTCTTCTTTAGTTCTACTTTTTGTTGCACCTCTGCGGATGTGAACGGTTCTGCTATTTTCTCTGCAATGGACTTCAATTTTTGCTTTTACTGCTGAGAGGAGTCTCTGACACATAGCTATACAAAAAGCATATAGAAGAAGAAAAACAGAATAAATACATCTTACGCCTATTTAAAATATCTCATACTTTCAATACACAAGAATTACTATTTTAAGTATGCTTCATTTTCAACTGCAAATCCTCCCACATAATTTACTTGGGGTTTTAAGGCAGCTGTGATTGCTTTCCTTCCCCTGCAGCTGTTCCCTTTTTCTTGACAATCAGACTGACTGAAGCAGTTGGTCTAGACATTGTTGGTTTAATTCAAGGGGAACTTGCTCACTGATCTTTGAGTGTTAACCATAGACATGTGTGCCTACACATATACCTATAGTATGTAATACATACATTTAGAAATTACTCCATCATGTGGTTTGGTCTACAAAGCCAAGCAGGAGAAAAGACTGTTTTTGCAGGAAGATCTCACCAAATACGATTCTCTAAAACTCCAGTTCCACTAACAGTTTGCATCTGGCTGCGTAGGGAGGTAAGTCAGCAGTTAAGCCAAGCAAAGAAAGAACTGGATTGGAGCAGTTCACATTTTTCTGTGCTTGAAATTCCCCTGTTTAATTTTACAAGTAGACTGGAAACTTAAAACTTGCAGTAGAAGGAGCGATCTTCAAACCTCTCTGTCTGATATGGATCCTTGAACCAAAGAAGAGCTGTTACCAGGTGGCCGAAATTCACACCAGGAGTTAGGAGGCTGCAGTTCTGGGGGTCTGGTGCTGGGCTGTGCTGCAAGAGCTGGACTCCCAGCAGGGCTGCTTCCTGTGCACTTGCACAGGAGGGACATGGGGTGTGGGGAATCTAAAATGACAAATTAGTTTTTTTTTTTTTTTTTTTTTTTTTTTTTTTAAAAAAAGGCTTTTGTGGAAGAAAGTGCTTATTGAAGTTACCTTTAACATAGGTGCTGTACCAGGGGAAGAAGTGCAGTGATATTTAAGTGTTAAATTGGCTTGAACATGATGCAGTGTGGCTTCTCTTAAGTGAGTAAGGTTGCTCTGCGTGTGCTCTGCCCTGCTGCAGCCAGGGTCAGATGTGAGTCAGAGGGGTGTGTGTGTGCAGAATATCTATAACAGTATATATCAAAAGTATCTGCAAGCTCTAAAGCTTTGCCAGCATCAACCAAATGATTTGAAACACCACTAGGCTTTAAAAAAAAAAAAAAAAAAAAAAGCCTCTCTCAGTGTTGGCTGTTCAAGTGTGTATTGGATATTCTTAACTGAAAAATGAAAGCATACACAGTAATTAAAACAGAGCAAGAAGAATTAGACAAATTTGGCAAAAATGCCTGAGAAAAGTGTCTGCTTTAGTTGTAGATGTAAATGAAGCAGTAGCCAAAATTACTTTCAAAGGCTTTAATTGCATCAGTTTTAATTTAGGATTTAAAATGCAGGATATTGTTCTTTTTTAATACAAGTTTAATTCATGGTTAATCTGCTGATTGGAATATCCTTCTAATAGGAACAATGTAGTTTGAGTAGGATGATTGGAAACTTCCATTTTGATCTCAGTTTATTGGTCTTTGACAGGGCATGCTGTCTAGAATTGCATGTTTTCAATATACATACAGTTGGAGGTGGATCATTTAAAAAAAATAATTTTTAAGTGGAGTACATTATTATACAATAAACTGTTCATGTTTTAGATATGTAAAGCAGTCATCAAGTAAGCTTTTTGATAATCTTTTTCCTAAAATGAACACAGTAGGACTTGAACATAGTATTTTTCAAAGTATTCTAAAGCAGATTGCTTATAAATGAGAAGAATAAAATGCTTGAGGTAATTCAACTTTTTCTTTAACCTTTTCCATATAAGAAAATGACTTTGTGAACTCTCTCTCTATATATTTATTCTTTGAACACTCACTCACTCACTCACTTGCTAACTGCCTGATAGGTGGAATGGTCGCTTATATCACTATAGAGTGATATAAGGATTTCCAGTGTCATTTGAAAAATTAATGTCATTGTATAAATCAGTAGGTTCAAATGATCTAGATATGAAGGTTTTTGGAAGATTATCTAAATGAATTTCTGCCACTGCTGGCCACTATATTGGAGGAGTTGTGAAATAAATTGTGAGCTGGGCAAGAGAAGCAGGGAGAAGCTAATCTTTCTGTTCCCCTGCTGAAAAAAAAGGCAGGGGAAAGGGAACCAGTAATTATTGCTCAGTGATCTTCAGTTTTGGTCCTCACGTAAACACGTACCCCAATAAATAAGACAGTAACATTTAAAAAAGAACATTTATGTACTTAGATAACAGAATCATGACTGGTAAATAGTATAATTGTGTAAAGGCAGAAATTAGGCCAAAAAAACTGGAAGGCCTTTTTTGTCAAAACTATGGTATCAGTAGCTGAGGAGAATGCAGTTCATATAATGTTATTTAATTCTGGGGAGTAACGTATGTCATACTGTCTTGTGAATCTTATTTAAAAAGTAATTTTAATTGACTAGTCTGTGGGAGTTGGCATATTGATTGAAATTGAAAACTGGCAAAAACAAAACTAAGAAAAACCCCAAACCCAGAAAGAGAAGGTAGTAATATATTGAGCTGGGGAGCATTATCAAGTGGGCATTGTAATGCTTTTTTCCATCTTATTTTAAGATATCTTAATACAGGAAATGTGGCGTACTGATGCACAGTAACACGCTCCACGAGCTCTCTTCCACTTCACAGTATTTCCTTCTGCACAGGGGGATAACCAGCTTTTCACAAATGGTTTCTCCCCTTGCTGTGAGCAGGGTCTGAGGCTATATGTTTTTAACATGGTGTTGGGTTTGCCAGACAAATGGCTGCACCAGTGTTTTCAGGATCAAGTCTCTGAGAAGAGCTTGGTCTATTTTTGTGCGTGCATGTTAGGAGCATCACTCTTTCAAAACCTCCAGCAAAACTTTGCTCAATCAGTGATGTGGTACTGGAGATCTTTATTGTAAGCAAACCTGTCAGAAGCCACCACAAGTGTGCTCAGCTCTGGTCTTTTATCTTCTTCCAGGCTTTCCCAGAAAATCGTGTTCTTGAAGTTCAAGGGTTTACACTTTTGTGACTTTTCAGAATCTCATATTTGTAAAGAAAAGCTGAGATTCTTGTGCAATTACCTTGTGTGATTGCTAAGTGTTAGATTTTTAAAATAGGTAGATAAATAAGAAAACCCCACCAGATATCATGATATGTCTGATAAATCTTGAGTATTTGGCAGTGCTGTACCTTGATACATCATTTGTCCCATGATGTATTTGTTAGCATAGGAATGAAGTGATAAGGGTAAATTTTAAGTTTGATTTACACCTTCTTGATATTTTAATAGCTTCAGGTAACATCACTGTGCAAGGCAGTCACTGATCTGCTTTGTCTTCAAAAATATTACTAAAAATGTAGTTGTGTTACCAATAGATACTGCCTGTCATAGTTTCAAAAAATGGCTATTGTTCTGTTGCCTTTATTTCATGCCCCACAAGGGAGACGTTTACTGTCACTTTTTCAAGCAAAGAAAAAAGTGCTGTGGAAAAATGGAAAAGCTGCTGTGATTTCGCTGACTGTCCTGCCTCTTGTTTTTGGAGGACATTTATGAACTATGCATAATACCACAAAAAAAGTAGAAGAAATAAGTATAGTTGAGATACCAGAAGAAGCTGAAGCAATGGTCAAAATGGGACCTACTGGTGTTTGTGTTTCTTCCGTTGTTGCTTTGTTTGTTTCCAGACTTCTTTAACTGTGAATCCGACCATGTTAAATGTTGGATGCACACTTAAATTTTTGTGCTGTATTTGGGTTTACTTTTATTAGCTGATGGGGATTTAGAGACCTGTAAGTTTGTACTACTCTGAAAGTAGCTATTTGGGAAAGGCAGAAGAACAAAGATAGAAAAATGAGTTAGAATAACTCTCTGATGGCTGTTGAAACATGTATTTTTGACCTAAAACTACATGATGTGGCTATTACCAATGAAAGGCAGAAAGCAACAGCTACCTGCCTCTTCTTCTAATGCCTAGATCCTTAATATATTGCCTTAGTCCAGTCCCCTAAAACTCAAAGCCCCTATAATGCTACTACATCCTCAGACAGGTCCCTCAGCAAGGCAAAGCTTTGGGAAGAATAAACCTAGTTCATCTTAAAGCCAGTTTGTCTCAAAACTAAATTGTATTTGAAAGAGACTAGAAGAAAAAAAACAAAAACAAATGAACAAACAAAAGACTAGAGAAGACTCAAAGGAATGAACAAAGACTATAAATAAAACAAAAAACAACAGCAACCACTGCCAAACAAGGAAAAAAAAAAAACCCTCAAACTTCTACACTGCTCTCTCCTTGCCTGCTGCGTCCTGCCTCCTGGATGCTGTGGTGGCTGCCTGAGCAGATGCCCGCTGTGCTGGGTCCAGGAGTCCCTGTGTGTGGGGAAGCTCTCCGTCCCCTCTGTGTCACGCTGTGCCCCCAGCTATCACATCTCCTCTCCACCTGCACGCTCAGCTGCTCCCTCTGCTCTCTGGCCAGAGAAACAAGTACATATCCAAAGGCTGCGTGGCACAGGTGAAGGGTGAAACCTACTCTAAAGCCCAGCTGCAGAGCTGGACAGGTTATTGGGATTCTGCAGAAGGCTCTGAATTTTGTCCTCACTTGCATATTGAGAAGGTTGATGTGTATCTTTCAGGAAAGGTTACTTCAAATCCTCCTTTCTCTGTTATTTCCCTTAGGAAAAGCAAGCAGTGCCAGAGCTGGCTGTTTGATTTTGCAAATATTTGAATCTCGAATAAAATGCGCTGCTGCAAAATGCACATGTCTTCCAGCTGGTTGACTCTGCATGATGTTGAAGTTAAGGAGCGTCCTTGCACTGGCTGACCAGTTGTGATACCCTCAATGGATGAGACTCAAATCCATGATAGCAGACTGTCAGTGAATAGGTGCACTATGCAGCCAGCACCCTGCAAAAAGGGAAGAGACTGGGAGATTTAAAGTAATAAGAAACACAGAAGAATCTGTTGGTCAGAGGTACTGGGACCTAAACCAGTAGAGGTTGTACCTGCTTTGTGCTGCCTCCAAATGCACAGAGGCTGTCTAGTATATAGAGCATACTGCTGCTGAAATGGGAAGTGGGAGCAGGCACTGGTGTCTGGCCTGGACGGGGAATTTGTGCCTGTTCCTTGCACCAAATACTGCCACGGAGATCCCGTTGGGAATGATCAGCTTCCTTCAGCAGTCCAGGGCTGGGTTTGGGCTGTGGCCCTGGCATCTGGATGGCATGCACCGGTGCATGTGGCCTCAGTTACTTGTTCCTACCCTGCGACATGAGTACTTCCTGTTTTTCTGTGGAAAATTTCCTCAAGCTTGGACAGATGTTTACCTCTTTCTCCCGTTCCTCTTCTCACCCAGTATCTCCTTCCAGGATAATACTGGAAGTGTTTGAAATTACGATCTTTGGTTTGGTGCATTTTTACTTATTTATTTATTCATTCAGCTGCAAATTTTAAGGAACCTCTTCTTTTCTTGTAAAAGCCATGGGTAGTTCTCCATGGCCTGCTGCAAGGCCCTTGACTAGGGCTGGGACATGCTGCTTTTGCAAAAGCACTGCCCAGAGCCTGCGCCTCTGTGTTGGTGTCTGGAGGGCCACAGGACAGGGTCTGTGTTGTCCCCTCCTTACACTCGTGTTAATTTTAACATGAAGTCATGATGCACCTTACATGTTATTCCCTTGGTCTCTTTTGTCTTTCTGTCTCTAAATCTAATGCATAATTTTCAGGTAAAGTGAGTATTGCTCTTGTTCTTGACCCCTCTGTACGACTGGGTACATAAGCTGCACTCCCCTGCTCATGCGTGCTTGTGCTACCTGGCCCCTTTGCATGGGTTTTGTAACAGAGAATAGGATGGCCTAAGACATGACTACTTCTGAACAAGCAGGGTGTGGTTAAATGCATTTTAATAGGCAAGTAGTATATTAAGAAAAAAAACCCATCTCTACCCAGATATGGTGTTATTCTTATTGCAGTGGTCTGTAGATGTGTAAATTGAAGATCAGGATCCTCTTTTGCTGCTTACTATGTATGAAACAAAACCACAGACCGTGGCCACAGGAGCCTAAAATTTTGGCTGCCAAATAGAGCAGATTGCTGGCTGATCTGCTAATCCTTTTTCTTTAACAGAGTGTGTGCTGTGAATTTTCTGTATTCTTCTAATTTAAGATCGTTACTGAAGTCTTAGCCATCTCCTTCCCCTCTCTTCTCCCCTCCCCCCCCAACCCTAAATAAAATAAAATCCCCCAAGTGACCCCTTCCACTTCTTTGAAAGGCTCATCTGCCATTGCTGAGAAAGTATGATGTAAGGATACAGGATAATCTGCTGCAATGTTGAAATATATAATAATAAACTCAAAGGTCCTCTTCTCATTGTGTTGTTTTTTCTCTGCTTACCTTGCTTTACCTACTGTTGCATTATTGCTTGCTGTACAGACACACTGAACATGGGGCTTTTTAGTAAAGGAGCAAATAACCTTACTGTAATTGTAAGTTGTGTCTGATATTTATATTTATGTTGACTGTTCTATACATTTAAAAAACAAAACCTATTATCATGGTATTAATACTGTTGTAGAAGCATGTGTGAAAATAGTTCCTGATCATCCAAGAAATACTGTGACATTTTTGCCTAAATTTTTGCTTTCTCAATTATCGGGATTTTATGTTAGTGAAACAGAAGTTGGTGCAGCTACCTAAGCTGAGTAGAGCTTGCTAATGTTAATGATCTTTTGGAGCAAAGAATATAAACAGGAAGAAATCTTAAATAGAAATATTCTGACTGCATAATACAAGAAATAACCAATATCTAGTCACAATAATGTATATGAAAAGGCTGCTATCTTGGGCCTCTTGCAGCTGTGGTGGTGTGTTGTGGTTTTGCTAATTCAGTGCATTATTTTGGAAATTCTTGTCTGCGCTTTGGCAGAGGTGAAAGGCTGCATGCATCAGCYCTCCCAACTGCTTTGTCGTCTGTTGTTCTTGCTTAAACTCAGTCTTTGAACTTGTCCCACTTCTCCTGTATTTACTATTGTCAAATACAGGGCTGATGGAGGCAGTCTCTAGTGTCAGGTACTGCTGTCACTAGCTAGAGGCGATTGAAAAATGAGGGTTGCAAGAGGTGTGGGAGCTCTGAACTTCAGGATCTGAATTCCCCTGAAAGCACAGGGGAATGCTGATGGGATGGTGCAGAGGGATACTCAGTGGTAACCGTCTGCTTTCCTGAATTTATCTTGGAGGATCAAATAATTAAGATCACGGTTAGCATGATTCTTGTTGTCTCTGTCTCTGTTTCCTTCTGCATGCCATTGCAATGTTGAGCTGTGCCGTTGCAGTGTGCCTTGCGTTGCCGACTCATGATCATAGCAGGGCTGAGCCCAGATGGCTGAAACGGTTAACTACTCCTGGTGTTAGCCCTTCCTGTCCCCTGGAGAGACTTCCTTTCCAGTGGCAAAACAAAACAAAACAACAACAACAAAAAAAACCAACCCATGTGACACTTTGCCTTCATCACAGTAGTTTACAGCTCAACATAGTAAAGCGAACCCAAGCCAGCACTTTTATGTTGAGGAGCAGCCAGCCCACTCTGCAGGGTGGACAGCCACGGGGGGTAGGACAAGCCCTGTCTGGGGGAGTCACCACTGCAGCCGCCGGCACTAGCACAATGGGGACTGCCTTCAGCATCTCATTGCAAGGATGTGAAGTTTTCAAACTTGTTAGCTGGGCTGAAAGAAAAAATACAAACAAAGCATAGCTGCTCTACATGCCTTGAAAGTCATGGAAATGCCAATACTGTATAAACAGAATATGGTTTTTTGCATGTCACTTCTGTATTTGCAGTAGTTTTTGCAAACAATCACAAATAGTGACTAAGGGATGAGCAAACAGATTTGACTAAAATAAGAACTGATCCATGCTTTTTGACATTCTTTGAACTGAATGTGAGAAGATTCATGGTCTGGGGGGTTTGTTGGGGTCTTTGAGGGGTTAGCAGAGAGAGGACTCAAAATTGTCTTCCTCATTCTTTCTGAAATACTTGAATGTTGTCTTTTTTTTTTTTCTTTTAATTCTTAAGAGAAAGTCTTGAGATTGATAGTTGTTCTTTCGAGTTTCCTAGTCTGGACAATCAGAAGAACATTAGACTATCTTTTTGTTAAGTGGTTTAGAGACCCTTGGTAAACTTTCAAATTCCTTATCATTTAGAAAATATTATTTCTGATAACTGAACAAAATGAATAAATTACAAAAACAAAACATCTTATTAAAACCAGCTTTTACTATTTACTGCTTATTGCAGTGCTCTCGACTTGCATGAGTGAGATGGCAGAAAATAATTAAGTGGTCAAACTTGCATAAGAAGAGGAAACAACTTTTTAAATTTCTTGTAAAAGGTGACAGAACCTAAGTTATAGTAATTTGATAAGTTAAATCACTGGTCTAAAGCTGCTGTTAACTTAAAAAGCCCTTAACAAAGGGGGGGGGAAAGCAGAGCATTTATCTATCTTCTGTAAGATACATTAGATATTCTTTTGTTTTTCTTATATCTGTATCTTGCAAATCACTTCCTAGCTATGTGAAACCTCTTTAATTGGTGAGATGAAGCGTACTTTTATAAAACAATCCTCTCTGCCTTTATATTTTGGCTTTGTTCCATTTAGAATTTCTCATATGTTCAGTCTGCTCTGCATTGACAAATACAGGTGAGACATGCAGCCTTTACTTGCAGCAGCTCTGTCAGTGCAGGTTGCTTGCTTATTACATATTTATCTGTTCATTTCTCTTAGAGAGTTCATTAATCCATCAGCATGACACCATCCTTCCAATGAGGTTGTGCCAAATGTTACAGTAGCATGCCAGCACAAACCTGCGTGCCATTTATTTTTCCAGAGATTAAATAAGATCATTTTCCTGCCATCTAATATTTATGCCCAGCACAATCAAAATTCACCAATGCTTTCTTTTTTAAAAAAGAAAATAGCATGGCCATTCAGAAGTATTGCGTGAAAACTTAGTTCAGGCTTGACGTACTTGCTGCATGACCCTCTGTTCTGCAGCACTTTGCTTCAGAAGAGTAATGGTGGGGAAATCAGGGAAGAAGCACAAGAGGGAGGGAAAGCTCAGCATGGAGGACTCCAGTGGCATTTAAGATTGAGCTTCAGAGCTGTTTAAGAATTACTGCTGCTTATGAATGCTTGGCCTGGCAGCATATCAGAGCTATTAACCTTGGAATAACATACCCTTAAAGAGAATGCGGTGGGTTTTGTTTGTGTTTGTTTCTTTCTTTTCTTTAAGACAATGCCTCATAAATTTAATTTATGGGAAGAGAAAAGGCTTAGGCTTGAAGTGTGGGGCTTCCACAGTTCCAGCAGATACATAAAAATAGCAAGGAATGCGGAGCGTCCTGGAGAATCTCTGTGTCCCCTTTTGGCTTCTTGAAGCTTTCAAAGCCTCATAACACTGCAGCTGGAGTGGGCCTGCTGCTGGCCTTTGCAGCCACATCCCCAGATCACTCTGAACATCTTTAGATCACTTAAACCTTGTTGTCTTATTTTGTCATAATTCCAGAGGAATAATTCCAGATTGTGCCTTTGTTTGAAAGCTGCTTATTATTAAGAACAAGAAACAAAAAAACCCCTTCCTGCACTTCTTAAAATGTTATGCTTACCTGCAAGCATCTGGGACTTCAGTTTCATATGCAATATTTTTTGTGTTCAGAAAATGACTCATTTAGAGGTGTGCTTTTTTTTTTTTAACACCATAGCATCACTTAAAAGGTCACTTTAGATGGTGGTGATATTTAATACAGCAGAATCTGAAATACAAGTGGTGTTTGCCTGTCATTGAGATAAACAAATTTAAAAAGTCCTATATTAATTTCAGGCCTTGCCTAATAATAAGCAGCTGTTTGATTTCAACTGAAAATGCAGAATTTTTTGTCACCTCTTTCCTGGCACTGACAAAATTTTTGGATTTTTGCCAGAGAAATGAAGCACAACTAAATGTATGAAGGAGGATACATTAAAAAAACAAACAAACAAACATCAGTTATAGGTTTTTATGGCTCTGATTCTTTGCTCTTTATGTGGCCCATCCTCTTAAAAAAAAAAAAAAAAAAAAAAGCTTTGCCTAAGCAAAGCTTAGGAAATAGTACTTTTGTGTGCTAGGTTTGTATTAAAAATAAATACTTTGTCTTCCTTCTCTTTTTGTTTCCTGTTTTTTTTTCCTCTGCCTTTTCTGTTTGCTCTTTCTCCTGTGCTGCTGTTCTCTCATGTTGTACTTTTCCTGTTTGTTCATTAACATGGATTTTCTTTTCCACTTCCCACTCTGAGCTGCAATTCCTTTCTCTTTTGATATCCTTCTCTCCAGCCACTTACTATATTTGTTAAGCTGTATTTTTCTTTCTCTCTTTCTCTGCTTACATGCCTTTCTTCTTCCTTGTATTTTTCTAAAATACTCAACATACTCCAAAAAAAAAAAGTACCTGGGGCATCCTACTAGTCAGGTACTTCAGGTCCTTGACAAATTTGGAATGGTTGTGCATGTACAAAGACTTTGACTTCCTAGTTGAGTGAATACAATTACAGAAATCCCTTTTATATAAGACTTCTAAATGCACAAAGTCTTAAGCTCCTCGGTTAACAGGGGAGAATCAATATATTAGAGTTGTGCTGCTAGCTATAGCTGTTATTGTGTCAGCATTTCCATTATAAATTCTTGCTTTCAAGGGTTTATAACTCTTCCATTAAAATTCACTGCAGACTGAAACTTGGCATAAAAGGACTAAGCCTGTAGCAAACTTCCCGCCCCCGCCTTTAAAAAATTTTTTAAGCCAAAGGAATGCAATGAAAACCATTAGTCCAGTGATTAGGAAGGCAGTATTATTACAATTGAAAAAAAACTACTTAAAGTTTTTTATTTTTGTCCACAGTGTGGACTAATAGCTTTAAGTGTTCTGTAAGAGGAGCTTGAATGGACTATTGGGGGAGGGGGAGGAGGGAAGTGAAACACCCCCTTGATAATGCCTTCACAATATCTCTTAGACTGGATTTCAGCAGGCCATTTATCACGTAGCTTTATTGCTGTGAAATAAATGCCTAGAAAACGTTTATGCATTAAGCCAATTGAATGTAGATCATCGTGTTTTAAGAAAAGTAAAAGACCATTAATATTGAAATAAGGAGACTATTCCAGGCTCTTGTGTGCAGGACACTGGTCCAAAACTAGTCCAGTTGAACTGAGCGGGATGGGACTTCTCCCTGCACGATGGCCACTGAGAAGGTAGGTCGCAGGCACCTTGGCTCTTTGTGATCCCTGGAAGAGGCGTTTGCAGATGGTGACCTGCACTAGATGGGCTGCGTTGCCCAGTGAAGGTGCTCGTCTGATTTCACCACTGAGATGCCTCACTTCTAGGCAGATGAAGCTGAGGCAAGTAATATCCTGTTCTTAATGAGGTAATTTAGGTCATCCAGCAACCACCCAGTGTGGGGCAAATTTCTCCTGTCTGATCTCCAGTGGGCAAGTATCTATCCAGAGCTGGCTGTCAGAGTGCTCGATTATTAATTCACACCTTTTGTTGTCAGCCCTTGCAGAGAAGCCTTAATGGAAAGAAGACTGATTCCTTCCTTTAAAAGCAAGTGACAGCATTCAGGCTACGGCAGCATCTGGGAGTTAATCTTGTAGCTGTTCTTGGGTAAACCAATACCTGTGCTGCTAATCTTGCATATCTTGCCAACTCTGATTTCATACATTAAGCAAAAAATGCAGACAGCAAAGATGTTGGAAGGAAAAGAGATTTAAAAGAAAAAGTAACCAAAGCAGGCGTCTTGATCTGTCATGGTAACTTGCCCTTAAAGATCCACTAAATATCGACTAATATAGGAAGCGAGAGTCAAATTTGAGACCTAGCATATGTATCTGTTGATTACAAGAACAAAACATTGATTTGGATGGGATCAATGAAATAAACTGACCAGAAGAATTGCCAATGTTGCCTAATATAGGACCAAATTCTAGTAACTGATACTCTTTTGTATAGAGGTTAGGCTGAACAGCGAATCTGTGCATCTTGAGTCTATTGAAGACGACTGACTTAGAGTGAACCAAATGAGCAGTGTATCGGCTCACGGTTGGTTATGTTGTGTGTATGGGGAGGTGTTAGTGGAAAGGGCTTTATAGTAAGAAAAGCCTGTGCTTGTTTTGCCAAAGGCCAGCTGTGCGAATGTTGGTCATACCATGCTAGCAGGGCCAGCCACCAAGTCACTTATTCCCACACAGCAGGGCTTCAGGCAGCCGGGTGAGTCACAGAGGGAGAGGCAGCAGCCGTGCGGAGAGCAATGAGAGGGTTTGATCCATCTGTCAGCATCGGTCTGAGCCACGAGGACTGGCCGGAGCGAGGGACCGACTGACAGGGCTTCCTTGTCTGCAGCGTCCACGCAATGGTACTTCCTTCTTTTAGGGGCCTTATCTGGCTTGCATGCAGTTAGCGTGATTTGCGAGGAATGTGCGTTATCAGTTTCTAGTAAAGTAGTGCCAGAGCGTGTTTGTGCTCTTGAACTCGGATTGTCATGGAGAGGTTCTGGCTGCTGACACGCTTCCATGAGGATTTGCCAGCTCGCAGGCAGTAGCTGTCAGTCAGGGAGCAGTTATGAATAAACAGCTGGATAAATTGCACCCCCACCCCCCGAATTCTGATACTGTATCATATGCCCTCAAATTGGCATAGCTAATAATAGGAAACGATTGAGTAAAAGGATGAAAAGATTTTTTGATACTTTTAAATGACCTTCAAACGTATTTTTGTAAGGATGGGAATAAAGTCATTTTTACTAATGTTTTCTGTTTCGGAGTGGGCGTTTATGATATACTGCAGAACTTTGGCTCTCGCACAGTCTTGCCCTTTCTCCTCTGGCAGAGTGCTGTTGAAGTTATGGTCACTCCCCCTTTGCTGTGTTGGTGTCTTCAGGGTGTGTATGAGAGAGGGAGAAAGCTCGGCTTGGTGACGGAATCTTATTTTACCACATGATCCAAATCGGATTATTTTAGAGGCATTTTCAGTAGAAGTTTACAGAAGCTGCTTCAGATCATCAGAAACAGAAGAGCTGAAATCCTGCTCTAGGAGTGTGTAACTAGCAGTAATAATGAGCACGATTCTTCATTCTTTCCAGCATCAGAGGAACTACCCAGCCTTATGGCCAGGCTTCCTGTCTCTTCTGAGAGGTTGTTCAGGAAATGGCAAAATGCACAAAAAGGGTCTTTGTCATTGAAAAAGTTTGTTATTGTGCAATTGAAGTACAGCTGTTACATATTTCCTTACTTAAATTTGGTCCCTTCCTGAGATTTCAGTCCTCTAATTATTCTGCCCAGGTCACTGGTCTGTAGTATCCATATTTAGTATATTACAAAAGGTTTTTCAAGTCTCCCAAAGACTGAAGATCCTTTCTGTTCCTCCCTCTGGTCCACCAAATATTGACTAATATTTTTATGTTGGAGTAAATAAAGTAAAATGTGGAAACTGGAAGATTTTTACAGAGAAGTTTGAATGTGTGAGATCACTGTTTCCATATTTTGCATGTTTCTGCAGGTTCTGAGAACTTCAGAGCTCTCTCTCTCTCAAAAAAGAATAACCCAAATCCCCCCAAAGTCAGGGAGACCATGCCCTTTCTATTGGAGGTCGTCTTGTATCATGGCTATAATGACATTATTAGCTAAAGTCATGTGTTCCAGCTAGTTATTCATTAAGTTTATTTCATCTTTAGATAATGGTAGTCCAGATCTTCTAGTCTTAATTTACTAAGTATATTGGTGATTTGTAAATGCTTTAACAGTTGTGGAAGAGATGCAATTTGGAGAGGTGAACTCAAGACTGATCTGTTGGAAGTTCTTCTAATTACTAAGACAGGGAATGAAAAGTATATTTATTCTSTTTTTCTTCTTCTTCTGAAGAAGATTCTTTCTTATCTTTTTGGCCTTCTATAAGGATTAGAGCTACAGTCTTCTTGCTATTCACCTTTCAGATAATGGTGTATGCAGATCATTAAACCATATGAAAATTCTGGGTCCAGACATAATGATAGCTTCTGTATGAGGGATATTGTGAGATATTATGTACCAGTATCTGTAAGTTAATATAGAATAAAAATAATTACAAAATTGAGAGATGAAAGGCATTGCTCCTGGTTTTAAGCTGTTTTTGGCTCTAAGGGCAAAATGAACACAATTCTGATTGCAGAAAATATTTTTGCTCATTTAAACAAACACAAAAGTTGGATACTTATTGGCCAGTAGTGGTTGGTGACAGGCCAAATAGCTTTTGTGTTTTCATGATTTGGTTTTAGATTTTTTAGACACTGAGAACAAGAAAAGACAGAGGGTAGTGCTTTGAGTGTGATGAAAATGGTATCTCTGGATGATGTTCTCTAGCTGATCTCCTAAACAGTCTTGATCTTTTAGGTTCATCTCCTCCCTGTAAGAGTGGACCTTGTTGTTAAAGCATCCCCCTGAGGATGAGCTAGTGACTTCCTAGGATGTAGCTGAGCCCTTTGGAAGTACAGCCCTTCATGGAAAGCAGGCTTACACTGTATTTCAGTATGACTTTAGAAACAAATTCTCTTCTTTGGGCAAATTTCTATGCCATTCAGATACCTAAAATCTCCCTATAACAGGATTTAGACTACAACTGTAGGGCTCTGACCTGACATGCACTTTTCTCCCTATAGCTTCATTTGCAAAAGTATTCCTAACTATTCTGTAATACTCTGTACAGTGTGGAGTGGCCATCTGAGTTGCAGGCAGATGATTTCCTGTATCTTTATCCATGAATAGTTCCCACAAAGAATATATAGAGAAAGCCTGGAAGGAAGTTGGAATTTCCTTTCCCGCAGCGATAAGCTGTCTTGATGAGCTATAATGTAGGCCCCTGGAGTAGCAGAGAATGTCTTGGAGAAAAGCAAGCAAGTGCATCTTTGATGCTAAAGTATATATGTTTTTAATTATAATATGATGCTATTTACTTGTCATGGTTTTAGACAGCCTTACTCTCTAGAATAATATGTATATTATCACTGCTGGACACTAGACGTATCTGAATAAAAAGTAGTAAACAACAGAGCTAGCTCGCCAGGCTTTAGCTTTGAGCCATATAGTGCAAGCAAAATGAGCTGGTTTTAATTTAATGGCACTGGGGTACAGTAATGGCCAATAAAAACTTTGTTTTCACATTAAATGGTCTGCCTTTTAAGTCTGCTCATTAGCTTTATATTTATATTGCAGCCTCTGCTCCTTTGAGCCATGTTAATTACAAGGTGGTGCATAACGTAATCAAAATGCTTATACATAGGTTTCGTACAAGGAGAGAAATGATACCTTTCAAAGTGCTTGGAGGAAATATATTGAAGTTAGCTTTGGCCATTTGTAATTTTTTTCCTTTTGAAAATGCGCTCAGTCTGTTAGTGAGAACAGAACATCAGTTTGCGAGGTGTCATTTTAGCTCCAAGCCAGCATGTTGAACTCGGCCTTGTGCTTGCTTCCAGCCAAGTCTGTCTGCAACATATTGCCAAACCTGTTTTGCAACGCAGCTTCAAAAATCCTGCTCTTATGGTAAAGGCTAGAAGGTTGGAAAAGGAGATTGTAACTAGGCTTTTGTATACCTAGGGGTGTGTGTGTGTCTGTGTACATATGTTCATATTTGCATGTGCCATAGGGTGCTGAGTCTGGGGGCTGGTGTGCATTTATGGAAAAGGATGGTGGCAAGTTTCTTTTGTTGCTTGACCACAAGAAGCTTCAGTTTTTATTTTGGAAAGAATGCTATTGCTAACCTGGGAGAAAACCTCTGCATCGCCCCTGCTACATTGATTGTTTTGCCAGAGCAGCAAATTGCCAAAGGACCAACCTCTGGTGACAGCYGGTTCAGCTGCATGTGGGTTCTGACAATTACAGATGTGAAAGTTGCTTGCCCTTTGCTCTGCCCCTTGGGCCAGCTGCGAAAGCTTGGGCGTTTGAGTGGGGAGCCACGACCTTTTGTGATGGGCCTGAACTGTTCACACTGCACCTGCCTAGGATTAGGTGTTGTGTCAGTGAGTGATAGGTCCCCTGCTTTCTGTTTGGTGGTGGTTGTTGGGGTGTGTATTTTTTTTTTTGTTTTGGTTTTTTTTTTGTTTGTTTGTTTTAGCCTTCTCTCCCCCCTTCCCTCCCCCCTCCCAAGACATCAGAGGAGATGGTGATGTTGGAGGAAGCAGTATAGTACTTCATTTATTCAGACAGTTTAAAATGCCTAGATGGAAATAACAATTGCCTTCATTTGTTCAGGAACAACAAAAGCCTTGACCCAATGTTTGACCCTACATGCTTTCCTTTCTCTTGTTTCTGCATCTTATAGCCAAGGAAGAGCTGTGCTGAAGCTCTGTGCTGCCTACGGGCTTTCAGGAAACTGTGACACGTAGTTCCAGCCGTCCTCCCCCCTTTCCACTTATTGTTTCAGGATTTGTCAGAGAACATGCTGAGATGAGGCTGCTTGTTTTCTTTCTTTTTTTTTTCTTCTTTTTTTTGGGTCAGGTCTGGTGCTGAATGGAAGCTGTTGCTTTATTTAGCTGATGGTGGGGAAGAAAAACACAGCTTAGAGTTAACACCCTCCTAGTGTTTATCCATAAATATGAAATAGTGTAAGAACACCAGACACATATGCTGATTGGCTGCTGCTGATGTCATTCTGATGTCACTCTACCCAGTAAATGAGTAGATCAGCTTTCCTTATTTGTATGTATAAATTCCATTTCATAATAGCACATTTTTGGGGCATTATTACACTTCTCAGGTGGTGGAGGACATTTAGGCCTTGTCTTGAGTCTGGCAATATTATGTGTCACCATGCATAAATAGATACATATGTGTGCGCTCTCTCTCTCTCGCTCTCTCTCTCTCGCTCTCTCTCTCTCTCTCTCTCTCGCCTTTTTTTTAAGTGCTTGTATGTGAGCAGTTGACATTTCTCTGAATTAAATGCTACTGAAATAGGTGGGAGACCCAAGCTAGCATTTAAGCCTCACATGGCATTATTGCAAGTTTAGGGAACAGGAGCGTGCGTTTGGGAGGACAGATAGATAAGGATGAGTCGACTGAAAAGAAAAGGGTAGCTTTGTAGAAATGATCAGGTTCCAATCAATCTGTCCCTCTTAAATCCAGGGTAAGGTATGAGCACTGCAGTTTTTTTCCATCCAGTGCTGGTATATTGTAAGATTATGAATGGGTACAGAGTTATCTTAATAGCATACTAATATTCCATGGCACGCATGTCAAGTAACTCAGTATTTCTAGTACTCTTAGGTGGAAATACTTGAGGAAGTAATAGTCTGCCCCTAAAAAAAAGGGGGGGAGTGGGAAACGGACCTCTTGAAGTTTGTAATTAGTTAGATTTTCTTACCTTCCAAGGCTGTCACACTAATCTAGCAGTAAGGTTGTATTTTACTGAAAGTTGGGAAAAGTTATTTTTAAACAAAGCCTTTCTTTTAAGTAGTATGAATTTGCCTGTATAAATAGAAACATATTTGAAATTTTTTATTGTAATATTTCTCCTCAATTTCTTTGGAATAAAATCTCCCTTTCTATAATCCATCTCTCTCATTTGACTGGAAGTGACTCTTAAACTGATTTGGCAGCCCCTTGTATAGTTGTTGGAGCTGTATTTCCAAGGACTTGAAAAATCACTACTATCACAATTCATGTGACCACTCAGGAATATTTTGAATGCTATAATTTTGGAGGATACCGTTTAGGATTAGCAAAATTAAGTAAGCTGGCTACTTTAGAAGCATTTTGTTTAGTGTTAGATCTTCTCTGCCTAGATATCTCTGAATTTTAATTGGCCAGTGGTCCATAAATTTGCTGATTCAAAAGGGGAAAAAAAATCATCATTATGAAATGCAGTGGGCTCATAGGAGATATTTCTGAGTTCCAGATTAGATCCACACCTCTGACAGGCTGTAATTATGTGTGAGCTCAAACCAAAACTGATCTAAACATGTATAAGAATTTCATAGACAGATTTTTGCAGGTGGTGACTTGGACAAGGTTAGCAACCTAAATCAATATTATTGCGTATTCCATCCATGAGGGAAGGCACTGCTCTGCTGCACCTTCTGCTGTTTTTTCTCCTCCTCCTGTTTGATCTTGTGAAAGCTGTTTCAGACTGAACAAGAAAGGCTATCACTCATTATCAGGCTACTTAATCCCACGCAGATGCAGTTTGAGCAACTATACAGGCCCTCAAGGTCGTACTGGCTGCAAAGTCGGGCAAAGCCTGGCTTTTGCAGATGACCTGAGTGGGAGGAGCAATGTTCAATAACATTTCATATCTGTAGCTTCCATACTCCTTTTTGCCATTCCCTCCCCCGGTATTTGTTCTTTCACAAGACTTTCATATAGCAGCTCTGGATGCAGAAGTAAGTATTGCTTTGCAACTAAGCACTTTAAAAGAGTTGTTTTTACTTTTCATGTAAAAAATATAGCCAACTGAAAGGAAATTGTGAACAGGTAGACATCTTTCCTTTCATTGATGTTGGTGGTCTGCTTGAAGCCAGTTCTCTTATTTGCTTCCTCTCTCTATGCTCTGTGATTTTAAGCCTGCTTATTTAAAAATAAATAAATAAAAAAAAAATCAAAAGCAGGATGTTACAACTGGCTGCTTCTCTRCTCCAAATATAGCACTTAAGATGGCTAAGGGTAGAGTTTGCCAGACCCCACCACCTCGTTCCAGTCCAAGTGATCCATTTGTGTCCTGTTCTGTCCTACAAGCTACTTTCTTTACCTCCAAGATGTCATTTTTGTTATGATGCCATTATGGTTCTATGAACTGTTAAACTGCTATGTCTCCTTTACCCTCCCTTAAAAACCCAGGACACAGCCTTCACAAGATTATTTTAGGAGAAGAGACTTAAGACAGAGATAATTTAGGGAGTGTTGTCAAGGGAAGCAGATGAGCTGTGATTAAAGTGAATCTGGGCACTGAATAAAAGATCTGTAAAATCCTTAAAGTTTCAACTTAATGTGACTTTTGAGAAAGTTGGATGGGGTTTTGGGGGAGAATTCCTGACCTCAGTCAGCTGCGAAGATCTGCTGCTTGGCTTGTGGCTTGTGGCTGGAGCACTGAATTCCACAATTATACTGTGAACACCAGCGCTGGCCTATATTTAGGATACAGCACTCTGTGGGTAAAAAGCTACATATGGCATATGAGCACCCACTTATGAACTAAAAATACACATTGCAGCCCAGTTTGTCTTTGCAGCCCCAAGCATGACTTCATTCAATGCTTAAACAGCATTTGATTTTCCCCTGCCCTGCCTTCGCTCTCTGACCTTTTTTTTCTTTTCTTTTTCCTTTTTTTTTTTTTTCTTTCTCTCTCCCCTCCCCAGACTTTCCTCCTACAGTGAAGAATTGTGGACTCAGATTTTCAGCGTGTGGCTGTCACCACACCAGGCCATATGCAACTGGTACATCAGCCTAGGAAGAATGCATGTGAATTTCTCTATAGCAGGGGAAGGAGAGGGTTTTGTTGTTTTATATATACATATATGTATATAAAATTTTAATCCAAAGACACCTTTTTCCTTTTCCAAACTCCATGAGTAGCTATACTGTAAAAAATGCACTGTAGTGTAGTGCTATCCTTAATTGTATGTGTTACTGGGGAGGAGGAGGCTGTGCTTGCCAATTTTCATTTATCATCAGCTAAGGAACATCTGAAAAGTAAAACTAGAAGCAGTCCTAGTATCTCTCTTTTAAAGAGGAAGATTGTCTGCCTCAATAGGGCTATTGCCAGTGGTCTTGAGAATTGTGTAAAATTTAATGGAAGCATTTAAACTAGTCCCTCAGCAAGGGCAGTGTTTACTGCCTAAAATGTGAGCCCAGCACAGTGAGCAAACGCCCCATTTCTTCCCAAAGGATGCATGGGCTGCTTTCCAGTAGGGTGAGCGTGTGTAAAAGGAGCTTGGGATCGGTATCCAGGAAGGGGAACTCAACCGTGCCAGCTGGGGTTATTTGTCAGCAGGTCCAGTGATTTAGGTAGAAAAACGTTAATGGCTGTAACTACCTCTGGGGCTTCCTTTCTGAACCTCCTGGTTCTGAAATTAAAGAGGAAAATAAAAATGGGATGAGAGAGAAGAGGAAGGGTGGTCCTGAGATAAGGTGATGCATCTGCTCCATGGGAGATGGAAAGCCTTACGTGGCACCTCGTGTTGGGCAGCACCAGCCTCTCTGTGGCCTGGCCGTGCTGTGGGATTGGCAGCGCTGCCGCCCTGAGTGCCAAGAGGTGGTTGGAGCCTGCGGTTGTGGAGGGAAACCTGCCAGGACTGGATGGATAGGAAAGACTTAAGATATCAATTAATCTACCTGTTTTTCCAAAACGAAGCTAGATTAAAGGAAGAAGGTGTGTTCTCATTCTCTATCTCCCTTTCTTCTTCATCCTTAAAGCAGAATGGTCAGAATGCAGAACACTTAGGGGATATTAAACTAGCTCTCTTATTTCTTTTTTGTGCTTCAAAGCATCCTTGCCTAGATTCAGACGGGAATAACGGAATCGTAATTCCTCTCAATTTGAAAATGTTAGGATTAAAAAAGAAGATATTCTGTTTGTTGATGTTCTTCATTCTTTCAGAGCTGCCACCAGCAGCTTCTCTCCAACTTGATCATTCTTCAAGAGAAAACTGCAAATTAAATATCTGTGGGCTTTCTAAAATGAAGCTAGATTAAAGAAAGAAGGTGTGTTCTCATTCTCTCTCTATCTTCCTTTCTTCTTTATCCTTAAAGCAGAATGGTCTGCCCGTTCTTTGAAACACTTGTTTCAGTGACAAGGATGAAATTATATAACTTATCCAGTGCTCATGTAAATGCATTCAGCAGCAAATTTTGGAAACTGGACTTCTGCCCTGTCAGTCTCCATTGTCCCATGCTTTTTTTTTTTTTAAAGCAGGGATGCTCTTTCAACTTTACATTGCTCAAAAACAGCAGGGGCAATAGCTTCTATTTTTCACTAGAAATACCACATATTGATGACATTTGATAAATTTCTAAAAGCTTCTTCCTGGAGAGAAAGGAAAAAATGCCACTAAAAACTCATGGGAAAATAAGGGGAAAATGACTCGAAATGGAATGCATGCAATTTCTGAGGCTAGAACAGAAGTTCCCAGGCAGTCCCCTTGTGTGTAGGTTACGGATAGCATTGGCAGGCGCACTTGCTCCTTTCTTTGAAGGGATGGGGGTRCAGACCTCACACCTGTCTAGCCCTGGCTTGGGTGCATGTAACCCCTGTACCTGCATATTGAGATAGCAGCTCCTGGCTCTTTTGGAGAACAGGAGTCAGGTGAGGTTATAAACTTGTGTATACATTTGAAATAGGTTGTGTGCCATATTTTGGAAATTCCTTGGGTAGAAGAAAGAGAGGAAAGAAAATATTTAGACTCTGAACTTGCATTTAATTTTTCTATACGTGTCTGATGCTTTTTCCCTGCATTTAAATTTGTTGTTACTCTGCAAAAGTTTTCCTTGTATCTTTTCCTGTTTTTAAGACCAGCTTTAATGGTTCTGGTGCTCCAGGGATCTCTTGGCATCGCTGTTTCCAGCTCATCGTTTACTGYAGTGCCAGTTTATCCTCAGGCACCCCATCTTGTTTGTTTGAATTCCACTTTATTCTTTTCTTTCCTGGATTCATATTCACAGCGAGATGAGAATTCCCTGCCACAGTCAGTTTTTGGCAGCTGGTCATCTTATTTAAAGTGCTTCCACATTTCTGGAAGAGAAGCCATTTTGCAGATTGTAAATTGTGGGTAAGTCATTCCAGAATACCTGTTTTGGAGACGTGTATCACTATGTACTAATATAAACCTATTCCAACTATTAATTTTAGGTTGCAACATAAGGTTTTGCTAAGAAAAAACATCCCAATTTCAAAGGCTGTTTAGTCACTGTGAGTCAACTTGCAGAATCATGTGCTATATGTTATATAAATACTTTTAAGCCTTCAGTAGTACTAAGGGGACTAGAATGTGCTTTAAAATTGAGTTTAGATTTAAATTTTGGAAACTTCTCAGAGGTCAAAAGCAAGGGAAAAATCAATGTTCAGCTCATTGGTGAATTGAGTTGCCAAAGGAATTTGAAATCCAATGCCATCTGTGTTGCTAGATCCTGCCTTAAAACAACATCAACAGACTATTGTCATTCTTGAATCACTACTTGATATATTTTTAGTTGCCACAGAACAATCCATTCTTGACTCCTTATTTCTATATTTCCTGGGAAGGTTCTCATCCAAGACAAAGGAGAATGTTGAGCATGGAATAAAACTATGCTGGGATGCAACAGACCTTTGAGTCTTTGATCATAGTATTTTTGGGGATGTGATCTCATATCAAAGAGAAAATTAATTATGCAGTGTTATTTTTCCTAACACCTGGATTGCATGCTGTTGCTGCTTCTGCTGCTGGCTAGCTGTTGTTTTTCATAAATCACTCCGTAGGAAAAAAATTAAATCCTGTGAAATGATGGAAAAAAGAAGTCATGGCTATGAAGGAGGAAAGCAACATCTAAATATTTAAATACCACCCAACAAGTTCAGAATCTTCAGGAATTTCCATTTTCCTTGGCTTGTTTCCTTGGCTTACAGCTTGGAAAAGAAACCTACCTAGATATCTGGAGTTTAAAAATAATAATCTCAGCCTACATTCTGGATATTTAAAAAAACTAATAAATGAAATAAACCTGAAATGTCTCCAATCATGTGCTTTATGGTTCCATCTCAGACTTTAATGAAGGCCTCTTACGCACTCCAGGGACTTTCACTGATGCATACAAATGAGGCCATTCAGAGAGATCTGTGATAGGGATATTTTCTTTCCAGTATATTTTGATCRTGCCAACTCTCATTTTGACATTTGGTTTGCACAAGCAGATTTACAAGTTGTGAAGCTATTGTTTGTAGCCCCGTTTTTAAACAATGATGGGGGATTGAAAAGGGCAGGCGGGTTTGTAACTCCTACAAAAACAGATGCCTCTTTCAGCCAAATTCATGAGATGTGAAATAAGCTGCAGCACCATTTTGTGTATTCCCCCCCCCCCTCCAAAATCAGAGAGACAGCTTATGATAGCAGGAGTGCTGTCAGCTTTTGCACTGATGATAACCAGTATTTACAAATAATTTTTATATGCTATGCTATTTGTTTTCTGTAAACAGTGATGAATTAAGGTCTAAGAAAGTAACAAAATAAACTTGTAATGCCAAATGTTTCTTTTTCTGCCTAGATTTTTCAGAAGACATTATTTGTTAATTTATTTACTGATATATTAGTGGTGACTCTAATATTTTTACATAAATGCTGACTAGAAGTTTAGTTGTTTTTAATATCTTTCAAGGCAAGTAAATGCAGACATTGGGGGCTGAGATTCCTAGGAGATTCCTCTATCTTTTTCCTTTCTGTGTCGGTTTCATCAATGAAATATATTGTTTGACATTGATCACCACCAAACAGTGTAAAGGGTGATCCTTGATTTACCAATTGCACTGCTGGACCTGGAAGAGTACCACCATAAATTCACTGATTTCTTTAAGTGAGTTAATCCTCACTTGTATATGTAAAGAAAATGTTCCCAAATTTCTTCTGTAGTGGAAAATGGGAGTTTTTTAATTTGTTATGCTGAAGAGTGAGGAGGGAATGCTATGATTGTCACTCCCTGCTGCTAGAATAAGCACCTGGATTTATCAAAGCATTTATTCTAATCAGTGGGAGATGTTTATCTATGTAAAAAGTTCTCTTGCTTATATACTGTCAGTTATATATCTCCACCTTGCGTATAGGATACACTGTTCCACTGCCTGAGATGATTGCCCTGGGCTTCACCCCTGGATTCCTGTGTGGGGATTATTCTGTGGTCGCATGAGAGGCAAGTCAGAAAAAAGAAGTTAGTTTGGTTTTATTCTTTGTGAACTGATTCCTTTCCTTTCTGTCTTCACGTTACATTAAATGTGTAACCTTATGTTAAATTGGTATAAAACAGTATCCCTTCTTCGTATTTCCAGTCCTCTTTGTACTGATGGATGATATTCCATGGAGTTAGTTTTGCAGAAGTGGTGAGCTAAGGGAGTTACTTACTTACATCAGACTGTTTTGAGCGAGGCCAATATAAGATACTATGAAACATGATTGAGGTATAGTAATGTAATTGCCATCTTGATAAATCATGTATTAGGTGAGATTAGCCTTCTCTTCCCCAGACTGAGCAGTCCCAGCTCTCTCAGCCTCTCCTTGTATCACAGATGCAGTCCCTGCATCATCTTTGTGGCCCTTCACTGAACCCACTCCTGTAGGTCCCTGCCTTTCCTGTACTGAGGAGTCCAGCACTGGACCCAGCACCCCCAGTGTGTCTCACCTGGGCTGAGCAGAGGGGAAGGATCACCCCCCTCCACCTGCTGGCAGTGATCTGCATAACGCAGCCCAGGAGGATGGCCAGTGAGGGCAAATTGCTGGTTCATGGTCAACCAGAGCCCCCAGGGCCTTTTCTGACAGGCTGTCAGCCCCAGCCTGTCCTAGTGTAGGGGGTTATTCTGCCCCAGTCACAGGACTTCGCATCTCCCTTTGAACTTTGTGAGGTTCCTGTTGAGGTCCCTCCGAGTGACAGCACAGCCTCTGGTGTATCAGCCATTCCTCCCAATTTTGTATTGTCTGCAAACTTGCTGTGAGGGTGTCCCATCACTCCAGTCATTAATGAAGGTGTTAAACAGCACTGGCCCCAGTATCAGCTGCTGGGGTATATCACTAGTGACTGGCCTCCAGCTCATGCCTCTGATCACATGCCTTTGAGCCTAGCAGTTCAGCCAGTTTTCAATCCACCTCACCGTCCACTTATCTAGTCCGTATTTCATCAATTTGTTGATGAGGAAGTTACAGGAAACTTTGTCAAAAGCCTTACTTAATGTCAAGACAAACAACATCCACTGCTCTCCCCTCATTCACCAAGCCAGTCAGTTTTACCATAGAAAGTTATCAGGATGGTCAGGCACAATTTCCCTTTCATAAATTCGTGCTGACTACTCCCCGTTACCTTCTTGTCCTTAATGTGCCTGGAAATGGTTTCAAGGTTTACTTGCTCCATCACCTTCCCTGGGATTGAGATGAGACTGACTGTCCTGTAGTTCTCCAAATCTTCCTTCTTGCCCTCCTGGAAGATAGGAGTGACATTTGCTTTTTTCCAGTCCTTGGCAACCTTCCATGATCACCATGACCTTTTAAAGATAGTTGAGAGTTGGCCAGCATCTAAAGGTAGATGATGTTGGCCAGCTCTTTCGGGACTCATGGGTGTATCCCCTTAGGCACCATGAACTCATGTATGTCCAGTTTGTTTAAATGTTCCCTAACCTGATCCTTTTCCACCAAGGGTAAGTCGCCTTTGCTCCAGACTTTTCCACATGTCTCAGAGGCCTGGGATTTCTGAAGGCAGATCTTACCAGAGAAGTACCTTGGCATTTTCAATGTCCTTTGTCACCAGGCTACTGTCCCATTCAGCAGTGGGCCCACATTTTTCCTTGTTTTCCTTTTGCTTCAGATATATTTGTAGAAGCTGTTCTTGTTTCTTTTGCCTCCCTTATCAGTTTTAACTCCAGGTGGCCTTTGGCTTTCCTAGCTCCAGTGATAAGTAGAATATGGAAAAGAATTAGATACTGCAAGCTGATACTTTCCCGGAGACACTGGTGGGCAAAAGAATCCTGAAAGCTTCTGGACAACACCTGAGACGCACAGACAGACAAACACATATGGGATACAGTAAATTGGTAAAGGACAAATTGGGAACAAGGTCATGTGAAAAGGTCTTGAGGAAAGAAGAAAGTGTCTAGGGGTCTGTCTGCCTGGTGCAAGTTAAAATTTCAGTTCCTTTTTCTTTCTTTAAATATGTACTGTGATGAAACCACCAAATGTGAAGGCAACATCTGGAAGAAATCCAGAATGTGATCTGGGGAACTCAATATACACAGGACTTGGGCAGATGAAAGATGAGATGGGAATCTTACTTGCATCTCATGATGTACTTTGGCAGGAAGGGGAAGCAGCTAGGGATAGGACACTTTTCCAAGGGGTAGGAAATGCACAGAGTCCTTAAGAAATTCTTCATGCATTTCAGACAAGGCAAGCAGTTTTCCTGACCTTGTGAGCATACCAAAATCATAATAGGGCAGAGAGCTACAAAGCACATACCATAGACCTCAGAGACGTGTGGCATAAGGGATCTCCTTGAGTGCTTAACAAGCAAAAGATGACAGGAGCCCCTGCAAGATGCCCACTACACCTTGCAGGATGCTCCTGGGTCAGGCAGACATGGATGCCACACTGATCTAGTGAGATTGACCATTTTTGTTGTCTTGTTTTCACACCAGGGAGACTGAAGACTTCATTTGCTTTTAGTGCACATTCTGAAGGGCAGTGTGACGTAGGCAGCATGGGATCCTGGAAAATAGGGTGAGATGTCCATCACTGTGCCTGAGCTGGAATCGGCTGTCCCTGTGTCATTCCTGACAGGTGTTCCTCTATCCTGTTCTTAAAAAATCTCCACTAACAGTAATTAGCAGTCATCTTGGGCAATCTATTCTGATTCTTAACTATTCTTAACAAGGGAGAGATTTTCCTGATGTTTAGTGTGAAAGCTTCTTACCAGAGGGCTACAGTATAAATGGCCCTGAATGTTTGTTGTATGTGTTTTCTGGCCTGGGACACCCCTGAGTCTCTGCTCATGTTAAATTTACAGTCTACTGGGGAGATGTACGATGCTGTATTCTAAAATGTTTTCTGGGGGCAGGCTCTTTTTCAGTATTCATTATACACATGCTCTTATGTTTGCCTGGGGATTTCTTTTGCTTTGCTATTTGTCTTTCAGCTTTTCTTCATGTGCATAATAAGGGATCACTATTTGCTTAGAGATTTTTCAAGCCCGTTTAATAAAGGTGAGAGTTAAATACTTTTCCAAACAGACTATGATGCCTCCTAAACTGATCAGTGGAAAACAGGTTAGACCATGCCCCAATTCTGTTTTGGTCTGTGCACGTTGGATTTCTTTTCCATGGAAGCCAGACCAGATTGACCTAAGGTTGTGGAGCTGATGTGTGCTTAAGGCTTGGCTAGACGGAGGGTTGGATGGCAGCTGTGATGTGCATGCAGACCCTGAAGCTCAAATTGTTCTTGGTTCGCTAGCTTGGATGTAACCTGTAATTACAGGTTCTCCATCTGCACTCTTGTTCCCCTTGTTTTTCTGGGCATTAGGGAACTAGGAGATGGTGCTAAAATGCTTCTATAAATATGAGCTCTGGACTTCATTGTTTAGCATGGAATGAAAACAACACTGCTGTTGCACAGCAAAGTGCAACATTACCATTTCTCTCTGGAGCCTGAATTAGGTCTTTGGAATTATACCAGCCTGATAGGCAGAGGCAGTGTGTCATGGAAGTTTTTCCAGGGGTTTCTCTCTCTTGGAGGGAAGAAAGGACTTGAAACACCAAACTAATGTTTTCATGAGGTGTTGTGTGAATGCTTTTGGCTTTTGAATATTCTTTTCTTACCAAGACAAAGGTCCCATAATGCTTTTCACATAACAGATACTTAAAAAATTGATTTTGTCAGAAACCCGATAGCCTGTTGTAAAACGGTTCAAAAGGGAAGATGTTTTAAAAGCCTGCACTGGATTCCACTCCAAAGAAGCATATGTAGAGTATTTCAGCCATGTGCCACAGTTTTTATTGTGAGCAGGTATGCCCCCTGCATTCGTTATTAAAGTGCACGGCATCGATTTCTATCTAGTCGTTACATAAGAGATTTTTTACATAGTTATTAGGCTTCATTACCTGTGTTTTAAATAGATGTGTGGGGCATTTGGATCAGTTGTCACCATCTAAGAACAACTCTAAAAATGAAGACAAGCAATTTGTGCTTAATGTAGTAGAAAAAAGGGGGAGCCAATAGGAGGAATTGGCAGGAAGGAACAGGGGGAATGGGCGTGAGGCAGTAATCCAGGAAGATGACTTTTGCATTTGTATTTTGAATGGATTTCAGAGGGCAAGATTGCTTCTGTCACGGCCAGAAGGAAGGAGATTATCTTGCATCTCAGCAACAGTAATGAGGGCCTGGGTGAACGTTTCGCTTTTATGGGTAGAAAGCGAAGGCAGGGTGCTAAAGATACTGAAGTCGGCAAGATTTTGAGCCAGTCCTGGATGTGTGGAGTTGGGCAAAGGACAGAGCCAAACATAATGCCCCAAAATCACGAGAAGGGGAATGGTGGATAAAAGAGGAGAAGAGGTTGAATGGCAGCTACATGTTCCCTCGTCAGAATACGTTTCTGTTGACCTGCAAGAAGTTTCTTTGGGGAGTCACTGTTGAAATGTCTCTAATTTGACATTGCTTGTATTATGTTTTTGTCCAAGTTTTATAATATGGTTACAAATTCAATTTATATCTTGCAGATGCCACAACTATGCCTCATGGCGGTGTAGCTCACTCTGCTCTGTGAATTAGGAAGCTAATCAGGCTACACCTTCTGTGAAGCATTGTGTTTCCTTTCCGTGATAAGGGAAATAGGATGGGTAGGGAATCTAGCAGTGGAAGCAGGCTGTGAAAAAAGAATGGTCTGTGACTTTCAAGAATGACAAAGGCGTGATTTCTAAATCAAAATATTTTGGGTTCTGGTTAAAATATTGGGTTCTGTGGTGTTTAAAAGAAAAACTGAAAACTTTCATAGAAAGCCAAGATATGCTTTGTGAAAAGCACTGCTTACAAAGAAGCTTATTTTTCTCTTAAAAAAAGAGTCAAAAGTCTTTTTCCATCCATCCTAATTTAATCTCTATTTCCTGTTTGTTTTCATCATTTGTAGACTGGGAAGGAAGCTACTGTGTTTTATGCATTCTCCATGCTACTGTTTCTATTTCCGCTATATGAAATTGGCTTTTAAACCAGTGCAACAAAAGACCTTTCTTTGCAGTGTTTTTGGTGCACTGCATAAAACGTAGACCTAACAGTCGAAGCTACAATCAGAATAGTCAGTTTTCTCATGCTGTTCATGACAAGTAAGAAATGGAGTAGAAATTGTATATTATAGAAGGCTTTTTACTATGCTGCAATTATGGTAAGTTCTGGAAAAACACGTAGTAAAGAAGATGTCTCTGATGGAACATTTCTACTAAAGTTGGTTCTTGATTTGGGCAGGACACTTAAAGTGATTTAGCTTTAAACCTTGATATATATATATTCAGTATTAAAAATCTTTGCTGAAATTCCTTTGGTTTATTAAAAGGAAATATTTTCAAGTTGTAAAGTTAATCATTTTACCTGTTGGCTCACTCTTACCCTGTCAGGCAGCCTGGATTAAGAAATTCAGCTGGTTCTGCTTTATGGCTTTTTTGCTGCTCCTGCAGAACAGTGCTCTTTTGTTTAGGCTCTTAGCACTTCAGGTGACAGATTCAAATTCCTGCAAACCTGTATTTTCACTTACTGAAATGGTTTGTGGAAATATTACTTTTCACAGTAAGATTTTATAATTACAGTGTATTTGCTTTCTCTCTCTTCCCCAACCCCCCCTTTCTCAAATTGCTCATTTATTTTATAGGGGAAGAGCTTCTTTACAAGGATATTTTCAGTGATAGATGCGTGGATTTTTTGGTTTTTTTTGTTTTTTTTTTTTTKTATGGTAACAAGTCTTTGATCACCTTGACTATGTGAAGAGCAGCTACAGCAGCACATAGCCCAGGGCTGAAATCTGTACATAGCAGACCTTCTGTATTTTTCCAGTTTTGGGCCTAGTTATGGCCTATGAACTAGCAGAAAATCTGGATGCCATCTGGACTCTCATTCTCTCTGTTCAAGCATAGTCTGGAAGGCTGGAAATCCTGCATCACTCCTAAATCTTCAGGGAGTGTCATCTTATTATTATTTATTTTTTCTTTTTTTAATTGCACTGTGGGAGAACCCCAAGTTCTCTCAGGATTGTGAAAACACACAGTCTGCCTTTCCCAAATCTTTTGAGGTTGTTGCCTTTTTTTTTCCTTGAGGAAGGACATGAAAATCACTGCGTAATGGGCTTGGTTCAAACTTTTGTGGAAGATGTGACTTGAATAAACCCTGGAGCTAACCTCACATGAAGCCTGCTTATTTATTTAAAAAGTAGAAAAGAATTAATAAAATGATAAGCTGATTTTAGTAAAGTTTAAAATGTTTCTTCATTCCTGAAGTGCTATTGAAGAATTGCAGAGGATCATCCTGATAAACCTTTGTATTTTCTCCTCCAGAAATACAGAATCACAAATATAAGGACAGTGAAGATTGAAGAGAAACAGTGTTCATGTAAGCAATTTGATAGTTTTGGAAAAAATGCTCAAACAAAAACAATATTCACCTTTTTCTGGATGTTTGTATTGGATTCAGGGTTGCTGTGGATCCAGTTGCATTGTATTTGTATGTCGACTGATTCTGCGTCACAAGCAGGAATATGCTAAATACCTTTTCCTTACTTGACACAATGCAGCTGAGAACTTTGCCTCCCTGAGAAAATAAGTGTGTCCCTTTTCACTGAAAAAGTCAGTATTTGTTACTTACATAGGGAGATATTGTTATCCCGAACGTTTTCAACCAGATCCAATTTCTGTAGAAGGCTGAGCAGCAGAGGCAAAGTGCTTTGAGTGAGGAAGCACGAGACTATGAAGACTGTGTCTATCCTCTCCCCCCTTCCCTGAGTTACCATAGAATAATGAATGGGCATTAGTTACTTGGTTGCAAAAACACTGCACATACCAAGCGCTTTACGTTTTACTGCGGGGTAAATTAAGTGAGGTCAGCAGTGGGCAAGCCATGGACTGTAGTGTAGACTTCATCTTACTGCCCTATAAGCCTTGTATTTGCTTGGATTTTTGCAGTGGATTTTTACCTAATGCCCCCTTGTTATATTCTAAGTAACAAAAACCAAATTACATTTCTTTCACCGATGACAAAGCCAGGGAGATCCTGACTTGACCCTAACTGAATATGTTTGTTTGTTTGTTTGTTTGTTTGTTTTCTAGTTGTGGCACAGAGGTGATCAGAGCTTGCGACTATGGTTCTGTGATGGACTATACGGTGACATTTCCTCTTACCCACATGTTTGGGATAGGGAGGGGGGGTTGAATTTTCTGGTCAATGAAAATTGACCAAAATTGGTTTGAAAAGTGACTTTATAGAAACATTTCATATGGTCAAGGTACTTCAACTAGTTGTTTGATATTACATTATAATTTGTGATGATGAAAGCTTAAACATTTTGACTCTTACAACATTCAAAACATGGTAATTATTTTTGGTGGTTAAATTTCAGTGAAATTGGAAGTCTGGAAGAAAAYTGTTCAGCTGTCCGTTTTCAGTGTGCTAATGAAACACACTCACTCTGGTATGATAAGCTTATCGGGAGCTTGTGCCAAATTGACGGGTAAAGGTTGTCTTGTAATGTGAAGGCTTGATTTTTGTATTTTTAAGAGATTCTTTTGTCTTTTCAAATATCTGACAAAATCTTTCAGTGGCACTGCGCTGTAGGCTTCCTTTACAGCAGAATTTTTTTTTATACATTGCTGCTATCAATGACTCTTAACTTATTTCACTGACCAAGACAGTGAGCATTGGTGTATGATCTGCTAGTACACTCAGGCAGAAGGCTCTTCTATACACAGAATACTAATTGTCAAAATGAAGCTAGTGGTGATTGCTTCATATTTTTCAATGCTCACCAGAAGCTATTGTGACCCAGACAGTGTAGCTGTACCCAAAGGAGACATGTCCCATGTTGTCATCAAGTTAGCTTTAACAATGTAGGTTGGTGCAAAAGTCACAAGGGAGGGAAGAGTATGCTATAGCATTAAAGTTCATGTGATAAGTTTGAAGTGATGACTTTTAGTGATCCACCAGCTTTTTGTCAAGATTTGGAAGGTTTTGCAATGTTCTAGCTTACATCAGCTTTCTTTTCTACTAAGACCCGAGGTCATGGAGTAGGAGGAGTTGTTGATTTGCTGATATCTTGTTTGCTTAAGAGGCTCTTGCCTAAAATTGCATTTTGGTGGCTGTGGATTTTTTCTTTCCTTGCTGCAGGCCAAGGAGCGGTACTAAAAGTTTCTGGATGTAAAGTAGGTGATTATTCAATTTTTCAAAACTCTTAATTGGGGGTTGATGAAGCAGTAATAAGGCAAAACATTGTTAGATATTGTCTGGTAACAAACTAGCAATATGGTGAATAGGAATAGATCAATTAAGCTCCTTCTGGCCCCTATTTTTAGGACTTGAATTTTCAGCAGCTTTAATAACTTTGTTTCTATTGTTGCTCTGATTTTTGTTTGACTTGCAAGTTTGTGCTGTTGCCTGTTGTATTTCCATACCCATGAGTTAATTTGTCTCTCTTTACGTTCTTCAGGTGCTTAAAGATGGAGTGAGTCAGTGTTTTGCAGGTGGAGGTTTAGACAAGTTATGGATAAAATAATAATAAAGGTTCTGTCTAGATTTTTATCTCAGCCCAACGGAGGCAGATGGTTGATAGATGAAGATGAATCTGGGTGGTCTTGATGCCAGAGATTGCCATGAGAATGGATGCTCACAGCTGGGGGGACAAGAAGAGAAAGAGATACTAAAATCCTGAAATAAGTGTATTAGCCCTTAGTTTAGCAGTGCAAGAAACCTATCTGTATTTGAAAGTTCCCCAACAAGCTATTTTAGCTTTGCTTATCTTAAAAGCAGAAGCCGATAACAGTAATGCAGACAGGAATACCTAGCTTATTGTGTGGGTAGAAATACTGTGATGCATGAAAAGACCTGCTGGAAGTTAAGCCTCATCACTCCTTTCATGCATTTATTTGTTTTTTGACAAATCAGGGCTTTAACAAATGAGACTTGGAGCATTTGGGTGATATGGAGAAGTTTATAAAAAAAGTGCATTGCCAGAGCTGTAACTGAAATGATTTCATAGTTTATTTTTAGATGCTCTGGATTTAAGCTCACTAATTGAGGGCGGGGGTGAGAAGGGAAGGTTTGCGTGGAGTTGGGTTAAGCTGAGGTTATCTGTATTTGCCTCAAGCTTGGAAGAGTTGGCAGAAGAATTTACTAAACTTTGTGAACTTGCATAGGCCTAGCCCTTAACACACACATGAGTCCTTGAAAGCTTTCTGAGCCTTCCACTTCAGCCAGCTTCTCTAACAAGCATACCACAATCCTTCCCAGCCCACGCTGGGAGGATATTAAATACTTTTTTTTTTTCCCCTAAAACTCCTGCTCCCTGTTCTTCTGCCTTAATTTTCCCATTCCAGCCCCCCATATGTTCCTGCATACTGAATGAAAATAAGAGTGCCGTTTTCCCCTTATTTCACTGGTTACGAAGCTTGTTTCACAATCGTTCTGTGCTTCGGTTTTTCACCTACCACAGACTTAATGTATTAAACTGGGCCAAATCTGGCACTCCTTATTGCAGACAAAGGTTTTATTGAAGTCTTTGGGAATTGTGCCTGGGACTTAGTGAGATTGCAGGCAGTGGTATTTCAAAGAGGTTTCCATAGTGTCTTGATTTGATTGAAGTAACCTTTTTTCAGGGGAGGTAGCTTAATCAAGGCACTGCTTTCAAGTTTTAAAGTGTCTCTGACAAACAGTTACCTGGGAAGAGGTTTGAAATACCTCACTTAGTGTTTCCAAGCCTTGGTGAGCAGATTTCCAGCCACTTCCACTCTTTGTTTTCTATTTGAAGGCAAACCCTGACAGAGATGCACCCTCCCCCCTCAAACTTAGACTGGACAGTTTCAGAAAAGGGCAGAATAGCAACAAGACAAAGCAGTGTTCTCCTGAAAGGAGAAGTTATGGCAGCTTGTTATCCGGCAAAAGTGATTGTGTGCAAGTGATGTGATGAGAGAAACAGCCAGGCTGACTCTGACTTTACAGCACTAATAAAACAGGAATGGCAGGGTGGGGGGAGGGGGAGCCTGTAAACCTTCCCCCCTCCCCCTTGCATGCACACACACTCACTCTGAGATTGATGAAACAGTAGCAAGGTAAAAATCTACTCTTTTGAGTCTGTGCCGTTGTCACTGAACCACTGGAGGCAAAATAGTGCTTTGGGTGTTAACTAGACTGACTTGCCAATGAACAGTGAATCGCTTTGTGGAGTTAGCACTGGTCCCTCAGCATGGATTTGGGGAGGAAAACCTCTTGTATGCACAGCACTGGGCTTGCTAGAAAAGCAGTAGCTGGAGTGAACTTACTACCTGTAGAGGTTCTGCATATTTATGGCAAAAATGTGACATACCTATTTTTTTAAGACTTCAAAGGAAGAAAATGAAAGGGAAAAATATATACTATGTCAAAAATCGCAAGAGTGTCATCTCCTAAATAGGGTATGTAATATGTCCCACACAGAGTGATGCTGTTGTAACCAAGAGAAACTTAGAGAATTGAAGTATAGCACATACATTGGTTTCCCATTAAACAGCTTAAAGAAAATATTAAAATAAAGCCTTTTCTAAGATGCAGTGCAGTGCGAAGGTGTGCCTCCATTCATGGCCGTTCATTTCTGTCGGGGGTATCATTATGTGATAATAGGAAAGGCCATGCCAGTGGTATATTCTTTCAGCCCCTGCTTTTTCCTAGTGCCTGATCAGGTGTGTCCGCATGTCTTTAAGTGCATTACACTCAGGTTAAAAAAAAAAAACCCCAAAACAACAACAACAAACCCTCACACAAAAAAAAAACAAACAAAAAACTTTTTAAATCAGACTTGAAGGCAATCTGAAAATCTCATGTGCTACCTCTACTTGGAGAGCAAATCTGCTTCTGTTTGGACTGTGGTGGTGCCACGAGCTCAGTCTGCGTTTACCAGAGGGTTTAGCGGCCGGAGGAGGTGACGGAGGGAGGCAGCAATCCCGCCTGGAGAAGAAGACCTGACACTGCGGCTGTGGCAGGTTGGGATGATGGCTTCTGTAATTTACTGGTGCCTTGTGTGTGCGTCTTTTCCACTGAGCTTAAAAAAGGTTTGCCTCTAAGTACCGGGTCTCCCAGAAGACAAACCACGTTAGTGCCCGTTGGTGGTTTTTCTTTTTTTTCCTTTTTTTTTTTCTTCTTTTTTTTTCCTCCCTGTGGAAACCTTGGTGAGCCTCTCTCTTGTTTGCTGACTCTGCTGGGCCTCTCGGCATCGCTGCCTTGTCTCCGTCTGCTCAGTGACTTGTGAGGACAGGTAGTACCGGGACAACCCGTGCAGTGAGGGTACGACTAGAATAGCATTCTTGGCCACTTGTACGTGTTTTTAACTTAAGTTCATGAAGGTCTATTGAATGAAGTTACCAGAGCTATATACTAAAAATGTACTTGATTTTTAGATGGATAGAAACAAGTTTTAATTATTGAGTCATGTCTGGATATAGAATGGATTTTTTTAACCACCAAGCCTTTCTATACTGTGTGTATATAGGAAGGACCTGGGGCAACTGCCCAATAGCACAATCGGGAAGGCTTAGAAAAAATAAACGTTTTGTGTTAAGATGGGTTATATATTTTTGAAACAATCATATCTATGTGTTCTGGAGTTTAGTCTGTGCCAAGTTTTCTGTTTGTGGTTTTGTTCTTGCATTGTGCCATTTCATTTCCTTGGAGGTTTTTTTTTTTGCCCTGTTCTACTTTTTATTTCAGACATGTGCTACATTTTTTCTTTCTTCCCACCTCAAAACAAAACCTCTGTTTTATTGTTTTTCATATTTTCTCAGTGATGGGAACCGAACCGAATGTGTTGGACTAGTGGTTGAATTTCTGTTGCTCAGCTCTTTTTTTATGTCATTGATTTTTACAGTGCAAATTCTACAACAATTAACATTCCTCCGGGCTGAGAATAGCTCTAATGGAAGCCTGTCTACGAGCTGAGAGAGCAGCAGAAGTGGTCTGTGAGTGGAAAGCTTAAACTGTGAGGTTAAACAGGTCAAATGAGAAGAAACAGTCAGTTGAAAGAAGTGAATAATATAGGGAATTACAAGGGAAGGGAAGAAGTTTAATGGCCAGGTTTTGTAGTGAGATTTTTACTTACATATAGGTAAATTTTGTTTACTCTGATGTCAACATTCAGAAGTTTAGTCTTGTTTCCAAAGCTCAAAGTGTGTTTTTGTAGAAATATGAAAAGTGGGTTCTTTTATTTTGTTTTGTTTCTTTGAGTACTGTCTTTTCCACATACTTCTGACTTGGTGAGATTCTGCTGCTCTTCATACACATAGTTTTTTCAGATTTCCGTTCACTGAAGAAGAAAATATCTTCAGTTGGCAAAGATAGCTAATGGCTTGCAATCTGTAAATACTTTTTGCTCTTTTGGAGGTGCATGTGAACCCAGTTTCCAGTAGTAAGACACCACAAATGTTATCTGCTTGCTTTTCCTTTACCATCTACAAACAGAGTCCGAGATCAGATAGAGGAAATGTCATGTTGACCTGTGGTTGTCTCTGAAATATTTTTGACTCTCAGCTTGATTAGTAAGTTGTCTTTATCTGCAGTAGCAGATTTCTTGTCTGTAATAGTGAAGCTTATTTTCTATCATGCGTTATTACAAATTAATGCCATGGAAGACACCTATTGGAGGGGTCCAGTCAAATCCCTACAGCACTGACAAAGAATCTCTCTGCTGTGGTTTACAAAAAGGCAATAAACTCAATGTTTCTGGTATACTTTGTAGCTCAAATATTTTAGCAGTGGGTTCCACGCAGGAGCAAAGTTGAAATGCATATTGCGCTGATTTCTTAATCTTTGTAGATGACTTCTCCTCTATTTAAATGTAACAAGACAAACTCAAAAGAATAAAAATTTGTATTCTGCATGTGAACTGAAAGAGCGAGAACTGCCAGGTGTAGCCTGAATGAGGCTCCTTAGTTATCCTCTAAGAGGAGCCCCATGGGTCCAGTGGAGGTTTTGCACAGTATGTTCAGGGTTGTTGCCTTCAGTGGGATTTACTGCTTTTTCTTTTCTTCTCTGATGAACATAAACAAGAAGCTGTTTCTTTTCTAAAATTCATTGTACTTTTGCTGATTTGTGATCCTATGCTAACGGTTTTTCATTTTGTACAAATTCATCTTTCCTTGTCTTGTTATGTGTAATGATAATGAGTAATGAGGAAATGGCTTCATAGGTGATAAAGGACATTACGAAAGTCCTGCTGTGAGTTAACTGTAAGCTAAATTGTGTTCAAATCATTGGCCTTGGGCACAGCTCTCCTGCTGTGTTTCATCCTTCCTTCCTCCATTCTCTGTTTTCTGATAGGCTTTGCAGTCTGGTCCTTGCCAAGAAAGTGTACAGCACTGGAAGGAAAATGGGACTTAATTGTATTTAGTGGAGGGTCAGGAAGGGAGGAAGAGAGATAAGGATTTAATATCAAGAGCCAGCGTTGATTCTGAATATACACATGCTTTTAAGGTCCGTTACTAAACTGTTTCAAAAAACTCCTTCAAAAATATCGGTCATGTTAGTAAAATACTGTGATGTTTGGCAAGCTTTTCTTCAAAACATTAACTCTGCAGGAGCTAACACTGAGTGCACTAAAAACCTTTCTTTCCCCTAGCATCTCTCTCCTCCTTTTGCCCCCTATACAACCGACCACTAAGCAAAAACTCAGAAACAGCTATTTCCTATCTTCTGTGTTCAAATAGCTTTTCTTGCCGTAGTGTACTATAAGCTCTGTCTACACTGACCTCTGGGAACGGCTCTTGGGGCTCATCATCTTTCCGGGTCCTCTGGTGCAGTGCCCGGTGCGAGTGCACCACGACTCCCACCCAGTCTGTTCCCGTGGGTTTCCTTTGGGTGAGCTGAATGGAGGGCAGCACCCACTCATGTCTAGCCCTGGGAGCGTAGGGCCATGGGATGGAGCATCTACCTGGACTCTGAAGCACTCCTGAACCATAGATACGTATCTAGCAATATGGTAGTACAAGAAAGAGACACTAAAGGCAGGTTTACAGAATAACTTAGGACCCATCTCCCCAGCGCTTTGCTGTTCCAGAGGTTTTTGAGCCAGCTCAGAGTAAGCTGGTGCATTTATGTAGCGTGAGGTAGAAATGCTGTCTTGGGTCCCAAAAGCAGGACTGTACCAAAACTCGGAGGCAGTGCAAAGTTGACATGGCTGTTATCAGTCCTGGAGCTAAGTCATTTTCCACCTACTCAAAAACCAAATCGCATCTGAGATTTACCTCTAACCTGTGCCGTGGAGAGCTGTGACTGGGCCGCTTCCCCACCTCACCGTTTGTGGGTGGCTGTGGTTTTGGCACACCACGGACCGGCATGCCTACAGTTCTGCTTCTGCCAGTGCCGTTTGTGCTGAAATGAGCTGCTCGGCGCACATTTCATATCTCCAGCAGATTGCATCTCACCACCTAGGGGTGACTGTCTCTAAATCCCCTTGACATCACATTCTCCTGGAACCCCATATTGGTGTGTTCTCTCCAGCCTTCCTGCTGCAGAGCCAAGAGTCAAGCCAAGCTTTGAAGCAGGAAGGTTGGACTCTGCTTGCAAGACAAGCTGGTAGGAACCACGGCATTGGGATCTGTGTTTCCTCACCAGCTACTTAGAGCTGTTATGTTTTCATGAAACATTTTGGTTTCAGCTGATTAGGATTCTTTTTCCTTTGGATGAAAGAGATTCTTGTCAGAAAATACCAGTCAGACTCAGGAAAGGAGTTAAATAGAAATATATTATTATAGTAATTCCAGAGAAAATTTCCAAACATGATCAGAATGCAAATCTTTTTTTTTTAATTATTATTCTTCTTTGCTGCAGGTCAAAGCAGTGTAAACTGCCCCTTTCATCTCTGTTGTGACAGAAATGATTGCTATTTAATATTTGATATTTTTAATTCCTTCTCTGCTGAGACCATTTTTGTAATAATAAAGTGGCTGGTCCAGTCTCAGAAGTTACGAGGCTCTCATCAGTTAAAGGCTGCAATCTTCTATCTAACAACTTCTACTCTAGTTATGGAACTTACAGCAGAGGAAGAGGTTCAGGATGACATATTTTAAGTAGAACTTGATACATTAATTTATGCAAGAGGCACTGTGGTGAATTGGTTTTCATTACAATGGTTTTCAAAGGAAAAATCATTTTAAATTTGTTTAGTTATTTTTAAGTCTGTAAAGGGCGAGGCTGAAGTCTTAGTATCCTAGGATTTTACTGAATATTTTGTATCAAACAATATACATTAAATGATCTAATAAATATCAGATAAGAAGTTTGGGGCAACTTCCTTAAAACTGCGAACATGTGGAACATGTTTGGGCTTATGTTTTGTGGACTTCTGTCCCACATGACAGCAGGTTGGCTATGGTGAAAAGTTATGTCCAAAACTGGTTTGTTGTTCTCAAACTGATGGTGTCTTTATGAGATAAAGCTATTTTAATGATTTATACTTTATATCACAAAAAGATGATAGTTGAACACAAGCAAAATTTCTTATTCTCCTTCCCCAGATAATTACAATTACATTCGTCAGTTGTTTAGTTTATTTCTGAGCAGCTGCTCATTCTTTTTCTGTGGAGGGCTATGTGTAAAAAATAACTGCTTTCAGTTTTGTGAAGAAAAGTCTTGCTTTAGCTATATGTGTGTGTGTGTGTATATATATATATATATATATATTCATTTCTTGCCCGCATTAATTACACCTATAAGGAAACTACATAATTAAAAGGAAGCGGTGGAATCATTGGAAGCTATTTCTCTTTTGAAATCTTACCACTGGAAACTACCAATGAAATCTGGAAGGCTGGAAGCTAATGTGCCATGAATTTGTCCATACAGTCATTACTTCTCTTGGTGCATGTACTTTTTTTTTTGAGAATGCAAACTGCAAAAGTATGATAGACTATTTTCATAATTAATATGGCCTGTAGCTAGCAGTGTCCCCCAGGGGTCAGTCCTGGGTCCAGCCTTGTTCAACTTCATCAGTGACCTGGATGAAGGGACAGAGGGCACCCTCAGCAAGTTTGCTGAYGATACAAAACTGGGAGGAGTGGCTGATACACCAGAGGGCTGTGCTGCCATTCAGAGGGACCTGGACAGGCTGGAGAGGTGGGCAGAGAGGAACCTCATGAAGTTCAACAAAGGCAAGGGCAGGGTCCTGCACCTGGGGAGGAATAACCCCATGCACCAGTACAGGCTGGGGTTGACCTGCTGGAAAGCAGCTCTGCGGAGAAGGACCTGGGAGTGCTGGTGGACAACAAGCTGACCAGGAGCCAGCAGTGTGCCCTTGTGGCCAAGAAGGCCAATGGTCTCCTGGGGTGCATTAGGAAGAGCCTTGCCAGCAGGTTGAGGGAGGTGATCCTTCCCCGTACTCAGCCTTGGCGAGGCCACACCTGGAGTGCTGGGTCCACTTCTGGGCTCCCCAGTACAAGAGAGACATGGAGCTACTGGAGCAAGCCCAGCAAAGGGCTGCTAGGATGATGAAGGGGCTGCAGCATCTCTCTTATGAGGAAAGACTGAGAGAGCTTGGCCTGTTCAGCCTGGAGAAGAGAAGGCTGAGAGGAGATCTTATCAACGTGTACAAGTATCTGAAGGGAGGGTGTCGAGAGGATGGGACCAGACTCTTTTCAGTGGTGCCCAGCGACAGGACGCGAGGCAACGGGCACAAACTGAAATGCAGACAGCTCCATCTGAACATGAGGAAAAACTTCTTCACTGTGAGGGTGACAGAGCACTGGAACAGGTTGCCCAGAGAGGTTGTGGAGTCTCCTTCTCTGGAGATATTCAAAACCTGCCTGGATGCAATCCTGTGCAACGTGCTCTAGGTGACTCTGCTTGAGCAGGGAGGTTGGACTAGATGATCTCCAGAGGTCCCTTCCAACCTCAACCATTCTGTGATTCTGTAATATATTTTTGCTTTAGTTTCCTCTTTATAGAGTGCTAATTCATATGAAGAAATAAATCAGGTATACTATAAACAATGCCATTTTTTTTCTGGGCAGTTTGGGGCAGGGTACTCTACTAGCCTTACTCTGAGTCATGGTTCAGTTCCAACTCCGGTAGATGATGGCAAAATCAAAGTGTCAGTCTCAAAGCCATTTTTACATTTAGTGATCAGTAGAAGGATTTAAGAACATGGGCATTCTTGGATGTGTTGTGATATTACTTTCTCTTTCCTGATGATATTTCTTTTATCCTGTGCCATGTCCATTGGTAGTCATGATACAGATTACACCTAAACATTTTATAGTTTCCTTTTTTGAAAAGGACTTTAACTGTCTTTAACTGGCAAGTTGTGAAAACCCTGCAACCCTCCTCCTCCCACAGACAGGTTGATGCTAGTTTTAGTTTGAAAGGAACAAACTTCCAAGTTCTACTTCTATACTTCTGTTCTGTAGCATTAATGACCTGCACTTGATGAGCTTTGATGCAAATATATAGTAAAACCAGTTTTTGTAGTTTTTTTGATAATTGAAATGAAATTTCATCTGGAAGGCTTGTTTTACAGTTAATGACTAGTTTTACAGTTAATTTTCAAGAAATGTATGTGTTTCGTGTGCATGTGGCTGTAGTAAAAAAGAAATGAGATTTTCATATCAAGAAGAAAATGAGCAAGAAGAAAATAGGTCACCTTTTCCATTTTGAGTTGATTCTAATGCAAAGCTAATTAATGTAAAGTTTTTTGCGTCTTAAGAGGTTGAATCTGCAATTTGGGGCTGTGACCAGCAATTAAGTGGCAGATAACCCAAGATAGGCACTTACTCATATCTGCATAATAGGCCAACTTTAAAAATAATGAACGTCTAAGAAACTGTACCCCCAACATGTTGGACATGCATACTTTTTTTTTTTTTTTTCATTTTTAAACAATACTGTGCAGAAGGCCAGGGAAAGAAAACTACTTTCTGGAGAAGTAGAGTTGAATAAAGCAGACTGCAGTAGTGCAGGGAAGTCTAGGCTGGTCTGGAGTTCTCTTTGCAGAGAGAACTGCAAGACTGTATTATGCAAGTGCTGAATTTTACGTAAAGACAACCACCTCTGGGTACCTGCCTCAGTTTCTTTAGCATCTGTGGTCTGTATGCTTTGGGCTAGATTGAGGGGCAATGCAGACATAGGAATGCACTTCCTAAAGTTATGAAGTGTTGTTGTGTTTTTTCCCCTTTGGAAAGAAATGAGTTTGTGGGGGAAGAGGTAATGTTTTGGAAAGCTGTGCTGAAAACCTGAGGCAAGTCACGTGTAACGAAGTTTAGGATGTCTGCCTAAAGGTATTTGCAACCTGAAACAGCAGCTTAGAGGGGCAAATTACAGCTTTCATCTCATCTGCATACAGGAGATGAGTCTTAGTGGCAGAAAAGCACCGTGGTCCTGGCTCTCCCGCCTAGGCAGAGGGCAGCCCCGCTCCACAGGGACCCCCCTGGGCTTTAGGTCTCAACCATTACTTTACGCAGAGCCCTAGACAGGGCCCCCAACTGTGGCCTTCATTTTCTCGCAGCCCAGTTCTCCAGGCAGCCCACACCTGCCTTGTGCAGCCCCTTTCCAGCTGCACTCCACCATGGACCCCTATGCTTTCACTTTTTCTCAACTCTAACCCTAATTTTAGTCTGAGCCCTAGAAAGGTCCACCAGCCAAGGCCCACACCATGAATTTCTCACAGCCCTGTCCTCGAGGCAGCCCACGTTTGCCTTGGGCAGCCCCTTTCCAGCCCCACTCCTCATGGACCCCTAGCCTTTCTCCTTCAACCCTAACCCTAATTTTACGTTGAGCTCTGAGCTAGGGGGATAAATAGTAGAGTATCTCTTCCTCTTTGCTTCTTGGAGTGATGGAGCTAAGGGGGTAATCTTGGTGATACTTTTCCCCCATCATGGGGGATGAGGGTTTCGTGCTGCCGCTGTTCCTCCTCCTTTCCCATTTCAGTGGGGGAGAGAGATCACAGTGTGAAATAGGACAGTGGGGGTGATTGTCACAGTGTATATGGGCTTTGGATTGACGTGACCCAGATTTGTATGGTTTGCCTCCCCCCTGCTGTGCTTCTTGATGGGGAAGCAAGGGGAGAGATCCGGATCATCATCTATCCTGAGGTGTCCATGGCTCATATTACATATGGCCTTTGCTAATAAAGCAAGTCCCCAAACCTCCCTCCCCACCTCCAAAAAAGCAGATTATGGTTGTATTGGATAGGATTTTAAACAGATATAAGCAAACATGAATTTTTTTTATGGTCCTGATCTACTCCATTGTATTTCATCATCATCACAGTATCTGAGTAGCTTTCAAAAATGCATAAAGTAAAGTGAGAAGCATTTGGTTCCTGCAGCTGGTTTTCTTTCTTTCCTTTTTTCTGAGAACAATTGGGATCACAGTGTGGCTCAATATGCCACTTCTTTGATAATATCATCCTTTGAACCTAATATAGCTAAGCCCTAGGTCACATCAGCATTGTGTTCACAAAGTGGTATGCTCTTGTTTAAAAAACAAACAAACAAAACCCTCAAACAAGCAAAAGGTTGTTAGTGGTAGTGATGGCTGTGAAAGTACTCTTTTAGAAGACCTCTTGGTTGTGGGGGAAAGCATGCCATTTTTTCTTATCTTTTGGAGGAGGGAAAGACCTCTTGACAGATTTCTAGAAATATATCTGTATTCCCATGAAAATTTCACATCCACTTGATGTTTGACTTTCCCTACCTTATTTCACAGTGGTTTTGGAATTATGGACTGCTCTGTATACCTCCCTCCCCTGTTTGTGTGTGTGTATATACACACGTGGGCGTTCCTTCAAGCCTGCCATGTTATAGAGTAACTGGCATTTAGTGACCTTCTGCAGCTGAAGTTTCCTCTTCTGGGCATCAGAATCGATTTTATGCATCCTGGCACGTGAAACTCTGGAGCGTGGCCCCGACCCAACGCGTGCAGGCACCGCGCAGCTCCCTGGCCCAGAGCCGCCCCACGCAGCACTAACACGTGCTGCTTTTCTTCCCTGATGCTCTCTTAAATGCTAGTAAGATGCTGCATCTTTTTTGATGTGTATGTGTGTGTGGCTGCCAAATGCATTTCAGGTGACTTTAGCAGACTTCTGGAAAAAAAAAGGGCTGGGCTTCTCTGACTGGGATTCTAATTTTTGTCTTTTAGATTAAAAACATTAAAAGATACTGACTGTTGGTTGCCTGGATGGTACAGCTTATGCAGAGAAGGGGATTTACGCTTCAGTATCTCAGCCGTGTATCTTGGTTTAATTATGCAGTTTAGTCAGCTGCTTCATGGAGCATAAGCACATGATTGCATAAAAAATGGTGAAATAGCCTATCTGGCCATCTTGAACCTTTAATAAAAATGGTATTGTTTTGAATGTGTTAAAAAATAAGAGAATTTTCTTTCCCTATTTGCAGAGATTATGATAAACCTTAGATCATTCAGAAATTAGGCACCTGAAACCAGGAAGACTTTCATAAATAAAAGATATATCATGATATAAGAAATTAGGATATCTAATGTATTTTCATGAACTCCTATGTTCCTCCCTGTGTTATATATAAGAAAAAGTCACACCGGTGATCCGTATGTGTAGGTTTGCTTGCACACAAATGAGGCAAATATTGTGGCCCATAGTTTGCTTTCAGAATTTAGGGCCAATTCCAAAAATCCAGTCTGAGTATGAACCTTGAGGTTTGCCTTCTGAACAGCCCATCTCCGTTTTGCTCATCTGTTTTTATTTTTAACTCTTAAGCAACAAAGCATGCATTTCAAGTGATTTTTCCAGCACTAGCTGAGACTTCTGGCTTTTCTTCTTCACACTAGCTGCTGACAGATTTTAAGGTGTGTGTCTCTGCATATTTGAAGAAGCATCATAGATATCAGTGACAGCTGGGCTTTGAAACGTTCTTGGCAGGCAGCACAAAGTGCATGGGGAGAGGGTTGTTGTGAACATTTTCAGACCATACTTCAAGTGATAAAGTCTTCTAGTAATGAGCCCTTCTATTTGATCTTGAAAAGTTACGGAACTTTCTCTTGCTCCACAGAGAGAGATCCAGTGATGAAAACCAAGGATCCAAGCAACGCTTTTACGATGATGAGATTAATTTTGATGGTTTCGACACACTACTTAAGTTTCATCTTTTTGTGGTGGACAAAGGTGTCCAAACTCATGTGATTCCCCCCCCCCCCCCGGGTTTCTATGGGTCTCTTTCCTTTTTGCAGTTTTAGCTGTTGAAGTTAGAAAACAGGCTTGAAGGTGGGGCTTTCTGATTTGAAGTTCAGTGATCTTTTATCCATTGCTAGCTTAATGCGCAGTGCATTCCTCAGCAAGGTAATTGAGTGCAACATTTAATGTTCAGTCACATACAATCAGATAAGTAAATAATAGGAAGAAATTTGTTTTTGCAGATGCTGTATCTGCTTCAGGTGTAAACTGAAATATCAGAAGTCTGTAAAAGCAAAGCACTCCCAAGTCCTGCGCAGTCATTTGGGACATGTTTCCAGCATGTCAGGAGAACATTACACTGTATATATCATGATTATATAAAACCTGATTGCAAGTTCCCAAACCAGCTATTTGCATAAACCGCAAGCTGCTAGACTGTCATGCCAGTGACCTCAGCTGTAACCCTTGCAGCAGCATGTGTGTGTAGCATGGGATCTTTCTGATACACTGTAATGGCAAAAAGGCGTCTATGCTTTTGGGGGTGTTTCTTAGTACCTGCTGCAGAACCTTTCCCAATACTTAGAGTTGGAAATGACTGGTGGTTTTGGCTACGAGTCTGTGATCCAATATTGCCTCCTCCCCCCCTTTTTTTTTTAAGCTTGAAGGATGGTAACTTACTTTCTTTTAATTTTAAAGTTTTTACTTTTGGACAAGGATCCTACTATCTAGGTGGCTAGGACTTGGACTCTTCCTGATTTTCATCAACCGCAATGTGGTTTATTCATACTGTTTTTTTTTTTTTTTTTTTAAGAAGAAAAAAAAAGGCAAAGGGGAACTTAATATTCTTAGAGGGAACAAAAGCTTATTGCTGACAAAATGTCCTTTCTCTTATATGCTCCCCAGAATTTTCATGAATTTTTGCAAAAATGACCTCTTACTCAACTTTGAGCATTGGAAGAGTCTGTAAGGCTGTTCATGGGGTTGAATCTTTGGACGCTTCATATCTGACAGGCCTCAGTGTCTATAGTTCGTACTGTAAGGTTCAAAGACATATACTTTAAAACTTTGTGATTTGAGGCTGGAATGTCTACTTACATTGGTGGTGTTCTGTGTCAGTTTGTGTGTATATTTAAAGCTGTAGAAGTGGATATTATGTGCATGGGTGTGCGTGTACACACACACACAAAGACTGAGAAAATAGGTATAATAATGCTATATAAAAATTTACTTTAAAATTAGGATAAGACATATATAAATGATATGAGAACATATTCTTATAAGAATGTATTTGCATGAGAGACGCATGAATGCTGAATTTTCTGTACTTAATTTTATTTATTATGTTCAATCTTTTATTAGTATTTTCCTAGTAAGGCTTAAGTCTTACTCTTGTATTTTGCTTTTAAATTGCAATTGTCAACCCAGTGTAGCCACCACACTAGACTGATTCCCAATAGGCAGGTGTTATTGTGTGTGCCTCGTGTAAGGGGAGAAGGCAATGTTAGCGCCGTGCTGCTGAGGTTGCCTTGGGTGTTCTGCAAGCATTAAAGGGTGATCACCCACTGCCTCTGTATGGCACGTTTACCCTGGTTTTGGGGCTGATTCCTTAAAATAAAGAAATAAAAGCTACTGAAAGCTGTGAACTACAGAGGCTGCAGACTATGGAAAAGCACAATGCTGAGGGTGGGTTTGTCTTCCACTGACAAAATTTGGCTTCCTTTTATAATGTGAAAGTTGGATAAATTTTATTTCTTAAGGCTCTGTTTTGAGAGCACATTCCAGGTTATGCTTCTGCTCAAGAAAGTTTTTTTGTATGGAAAGCATCCTGACAGAAACTTTGTACTGGTTCCACTAATGGAAGAGATTGTAATGCCTAACTGGGATTTATTGTAACTTCTGAACATGAAAAATCCTGAAATACAGGATTGTGTAGTTTTATAAAAGCATTGAGGTGTTTGTCTCTTTATTGTAGTCATTTGACCTTGAATTAGAGCAATGTGTTGGACGTGTGTGTCTGCTAGACGTAATATACAGTATGAAATGTCTTAATTGTTTTAAAGCATGCATTATTATAGTTTCTTTTTTTTTTGTCAGTACATTACATAAAGTTACTGAATACTTCTGTCCTCTTCTCCTTCTCTTTCAGGCTGGATTCACATAGCAGAGTAAGGATTTCCATTTTTGAAATATGAGTGTGAATGTGATTGAAGGACTTGCATGAAGAATTCTGAACTTGGTTCCTTCCTGCTACAGGAAGGATAGGTGAGTGAACTGTGGTATAATTTGTAATTAATTTATGCCTTACTTCAGAAGGATTTTAGTCAAAACAGGAAGATATAGTTCAGATGGCTGCAAGTAAGAATAGAAGAAATTTCAGATACTGCAGACACACCCTTTAATTACAAACACCAGCCTTCAGAGTTTTCTGTTCCTGTTTAGTAACAAGAGGGTTTCCATAAAGAGTGACATGAGGTTTCTATAAATCACATGCTTTTTTTTTTTTCCTCCCAGCCTTCCAAAACTCTTTCCAGTATAGAACTTTTTATATTTTAGTAGCTTTTTGCCCAAAGTCAAAAAAAGTCTGAACTGACAAAATGAATTTAGCCTTTCTTGAAGCAATTCTGAACTGAAAAACTCCAGCTGGAGAAGAGCTTGACATGGAGTTTTATCACATTTCTGCTGTATTTGTTAGTGAAACAGAATCATCATAGGCCCCAGATCCATCCATATTGCATCTGGGCTACTTGTGAAGCATATTGGAAGGCAGGTAATGTAGTAATTATTTCCAGTGACTGGAAGCTGCACTTGGGTTTCCCCTTCCCTTGCTCTCTTGCCTCTTCCCTCCCTTCAGAGAAGAGAGAACCTGGGAGCCAGACCCCAAAAAGGTAAAGATGGGAGTTCACGTCAGGTTGTTTTACTTGGCTCTGACTGTAGATATGTGGGGCTATTATTAGAAAAGGGCATGTGATTTTGTGGAATTAATATTGACTCTTCTTCTATCTTTCTGAGTAACCTTTGTGAATAAATTGGTATTTCTTAGTACAACCTGTTCAAAGCAAGTAGACCTTCTTCCTGTTGTAAAAGCATAAGGTGAAGGATGCTCAGCTTTTCAAAGACGGTTCTCACTTCTGCATCTATATAGGCAGATCAGGAGCAGGTATGTGATCCTGGGTAGCTACTGATGCTCAGCAATGCATAACAGGATGAGCTCTTGATTACAGATATCACTGACTGGACAGCTGTTGCACCAAGGAGTGACACAATGATAAATAGTTAAGAACTAGTAAAAATGAGCTCTAACAATAAACAGAGTAGCAGCAGTATCTTTGAATTAATTTAAACTTTCTTACAGCTTAGATTCATTTTGTCTATGTAAGCTATTCTGCAGGGCTGAAGCCATCCGGTGTAGCTTAGGGTGACCTCCTAAGTGAGTCTTCCCCTTATGTGCATGAGGGCAGGCAATACCAAAACAAAGACAGATTTGGCCATGAGTTTTCTCTAGTTCAGAGGGACAGAGCTGAGACATTGCCATACTGCTTGTGATCCTTAAGCCCAAGGGAAATACGTAGGAAGAAGAAAATGGTTATGACAATGACACTGCTGTATAGAAGGTGGTTGGGAGGAAGTCTGAGGCATTCGCCTGAAGCAAGTGTGAAAAAGGTGGAAATGTGTTGGGGAGAAAGCAGTACCATACAGAGGGATGGAGCAGGCTGCAGCGAGGTTGGAAAATGTCTTGGCACTTGGAGGGGGAGAAGGGTAGGCACCAGCACGAAATGGGGATCAGCAGTGTCTCAGAGAGCATCTGGGGTTCAGTGGGGGATGGAAGGAAACGTGGGAATAGTAACTTGTGTGGCTTTTCCAGAACAAAGTGTGGGATAAATGGATGCAGTGAAGTGGGTGGGAATATTTCTGTTTAACTGTGTATGCCAAACATTTTTTCCACCATAGAAGTTTCTTGGTGGGTTGTATTTGGGTGTAAATATGTAAAAATCTCCCCTGCAGTGGGTGGGAGAGAAAAGGTGGCAACAAGATTGAGGAGCCATAGTAAGACTTTTCTGAATTGGAAGAAAAGAACAAAGGGATGAGAAATGTGCAGGCAATAACAAGAGACCAGTTTTTTTGAAGTGGAATTTTGGAAGGAAATGAGAAAGGAGATCTGCATCAGGAAAGAAACAAAGCAGTAAGGTTCAGTTTCTAGGTTTCTCATTTTTGTCCACCATTATACTGTGAACGACAGTTACTATTGGAGGGAGGAAAATTCAACTTTCCTCAGCAAGGAAATGAAAAAGCTCACTGGATTTATTTGCATGCACAATGAGAATTCTTTAAAGTAGGTGTGGGAAAGCAGTAGAAACATTTTGATAGTTCTTTCTGTATTTTCTACGTTTTGATTAAGGGGGGAATGCCGAGAGTCACACAACTGAGTAACTATGACCCTACAAACCCACACCTGAGTGTCTTGTGATGCTTTCTAAAAATGTGCTGTTTTTCCTGTGTTTCATATGCTGGCTGGCTTAGAGAAGACTTGCAATAATGTTTTTAAAATTTATTTTTGAAGTTTGTCATAAGCAAGTCCAGTCATATGCTGGCCTGTGCGTTCATTGCTGAGGGAAAGGTTTAAATGGTTGTAAATGTTTTACAGATTCAGGCTTTGCGTGAACAGCATTGGTCCTGTAATGGATAGGTGGGCTGTTGCTTGATTGGTGAGATGTGGCTCCTGTCTGAACCTGGAGCAGGTCTGAGGCTGCCCTAGTACCTCATAAATTGGCATAGTCTTTCAAAATGATGATCAGCTTGGCAAGGCACAGAGCACTTTGTGCTTGTGGTTGTATTCAGTGGCAGGTTTTACCTTGTGCCTGTTTTCTCCTGGCTTCAACTGTGCTTGTGAAGTGTGTGGTATATTGGTTTTACCAGAAGGAGACTGGAGTTGGTAACACCAATACATGCCAGAAAAGTACTTGCTACACTGATCTGTCCTTGCACAGTCCCTGCCTGGTGTCATATGGAGTTGGAAGAACTGTTTTATTTTAGGAAATGCTCAAGTATTTGCATAACATTTGCTGCTAGGAGGGGCATTATGTTTTCCCAGATGTCCCCTCTTTGAACTTTTGTCTGGGTTGATTCTGAGGGCTTTGGAAGTTTGTCCTGGTGTCTCCAGCACCTGGGAGCACTAAGAGGTAGATGCCGTTGGCTGTGCTGTGCTGTGGTCTAGCCTGGGACGTTGGGTGGTGCGGCAGGGCTGAGGTGAGAGCTACATCAGCTGTAGCTATCCTGCCGCTTTTGGGAAATGTCGGACTTGCTCTGCACATGCTCCCCAGTTACTGTCGCGCGACTGCATGTATATGGCAGACCTGACGCTCGCGGGGCCTGCACAAAACCAATGTGCTTGCAAGTGCCAGCCTTCAGGACCTTCCACAGCTGGCAGCCAAGGCTGGAAATCTCCCTGCAGGCCTAGGAGTGTTGCTGCTCCCAGACATGCTAGTTTAGGAGCTTGTACTCCATATGGATTGCGCGACCTTCTTGCTTGGCGTCTCTTTCTAACCCTGTACATGCGTTAATTTTTTTTTTTTAAAGTCTCAAAATTTAGGTACCACAAGCATTCCACTGTATCTGTAAAGATGCTGACCTAGCATAAAATGAAAGGGTAAGATGAAGCGATAAATGTTTCAAGCCCCTGGTCTTTTATCTCTGTTGTTGTGTTTTTTTTTTTTTTTAATGCTTCTCAAACTTAAGTGATTGAAAAGCTTTCCAGATCTGATAACTGAAAAGTTTTCAAGTGAAACTTTTGGTTCCTATCCCAGCATGAGATCATATGAAGTGATATTAGCTAAATTTGTACCAGAGTTTGAAAAGAAAATGAAAACATGTTACTGTTGGTCTCTCTCAGCTATTTTTCAGCTCTGCTGGGCAATTGCTTTCTCAATGGTTAACTTTGGTTGGTTACCATTGTAAAGGTTTACACACACACACACACACACACACACACACACACGTCCTGTGTGCATATATGTATATATAGAGAAATATATATATATATTTCTCCACTAATAATATATTTAATTTATACTCTGTCCTTTGATCTTTTATCCTCATTTGCAGGGGGATTGTTTGTTTGTTTTTTAAGTAGAGGTTTTAAACTCTAGTGTAGCTGAGGAAAAACTTGCTTTAAGAAGAAGGATATACTGAAGCTGTGTTTCTATTCCAAAACTATCTTAAAACTAAACAGAGCTGGGGGATCTCTTCTTTAAACTGTCTTTGCATCTGGTTGCTATGGTAGGCTTCAGCGAAAGCAATTGTCTTACACATGTGTACATGCCTAATATGGGTAAAAGTGTGTCAATTAGATATGCATATATTTTGTGGATTTCCTGTATAGAAGTAAAATAAGATAATGTCTTAAGTTATGCCACTAGATTACTAAATGGTGCTGAACTTCAAGGTTGCAAAATCAAGCAATCAGGGCCTAGAAAATTCTAGAATTGAAGCTACTCATTCACCCTCTTGTAAATATCCATTTCGATTGCCTTTAATTAGAGGATTGCATGCCATTTTTTTCCTACAAGGCCTGCATATCATTCAGTGCACAGCGTGGTTAATGCTTAATGAGTGGGTAGGTTGTTGATGTTTTGTTTCTCACCGTTTATTGTATGGCCTTATTTAGTGCATGTTTGGCAGATGGTGCACTGAATACAAGAACTATTTGTTTCCTCATGGAGTTTTTTATGGTGTTAACACCATAAAGAGTTACTTTACCACATATTTTTCAGGGAATCTTAATCACGAGTGGAAAATAAGATATAAATGATATTTATCCAAACTCTGAATCTCAACTGTTAATATCTTGAGGAAATCAGATAAAGCACAGTTGTCTTTATGGAAGTCTTAGAGGCACTAATGGTTTGTACCATCTCTGTATCCCGTTATTCTTGTTTTTCTCTAGCAGCAGATAGAAAGTGGGTGAAAGCTGAAGCTGTGGCACGAGGTATCTCCAAAACTGAAGGAATTTGATGGAGATATTCTAAATGTTGCTTCCCCTCTGCCCCACCGCAGTGTTTGCTTCTTCCTGTTGTTAATTCTATGTAGGAACTTGCCTTATTGGGAATAGTCTTCTGTAATTGAAGGTAACTGTGCAATAGATATTTAATCTGGCAAGGCTATAGAATAATCGCTCAGCAGCCTGCTCTCCAACACTCGATGCATATTTAAGACTTGATGCAAAAAAGAAAAGCTTCAAAACCTACGATAAGCTACAGGAAGAGAGCACCCTTCATCTGTTTTTTGTCTTTGAGACCATAAGCTCTTCAGGCCGGAGACCATACCTTCCTGTAAGCTGAAAAAGCATCTCAAGCACTACATTAGTATAAACACCAGTGGGTGAGGTCATAAGATATCAAACGACATAATTAAATCAGTGCTTTATTCACTGTCTGTGTCTCATTATGGCTGCCTCCTAGGTTACACTGCAGCCTTGAAGATCGTGTAAGAACTCGAATGTTATAACAGCTCTCACAAAAACATTTACTTTGAAGCTGTTGCTTTTCAGTTAGAAACCAATCTTCAGAAAAATGCATCTTTGTAAAATGAGGACCTATTTTGAAAAAGTCATGTAAACTGGAAACATTTATTATTGATTTTGTCATAAATTGCCATGAGTGAATCTTTGCCCACAGGCACCAGTCACATGATTGCAATGGGATTTCTTGATCTGATTAAAGAACTGAAAGCATCTGAGGGAATGATATATTAAAATGGACCCTGTTTCTTCAAGGGGAGCATGAGTTTCAAGTGGGTGTCTGCCAAGTAACCAGACCTTCAGCATCAGGGCCAAACTGTGGCAGTTTTAGAATTTAACTAATACTTAATTTTATCTGCTACTTTGAGGTGAGCTAATTTTAAAACAAAATAGGAAAATGCTGGAAGTAGGACCCCCTTCCTCCCCTGCCAAGTTCTGGTACCCATACTTCAAATCCCATGTTATATAAGCATCTGTGCACACTTTATAGCAGTAGATCCTTATGTGTTTTTTTAAAGGAAATAGATTACCAGTTTTGTCTGAGCAGTAAGGTACTTTGAAGTTTGAAGTCATAATCACAGATATGCACGTAAGCCTCGTGCCTCACCAAGTATGATGCCTCGGGCATGTGTTATTGCTTACCTATGCCATAATTACTATACGCATGTAGCTACAGGAATATGCCCATATGGTTTTCCTACTGTAAACTTTCAGGTGACTTGCTAATCTAGGTCAGTACTCAGACCAACCCTTGTTTCTGAGATCTGAGTAATTACAAAGCTGGTGTACAAACTTCAGCGTTCAGACTTTCCCAGAACCACTAGAAATCAGGTTACATTTATATTCTGTTTTTGAATAGCAGCCTGGCAGCTTGCGAAGTTGTGATGTTGTTTGACTGGGTCTTTCCCTTGCTGGTAGGAGAAAAGGAGGCAAACATATGCATAGTTTATATTCTCTTTGCTTTGCCATAAATTAAGGAGATTTTTTTTCTGTTTTTTTTCTCTATTAATTCACATTAATTCATGAAATCACTGGAGTAATACATATTCTTCCTCCCTAACATTTATCTGTCTGTCCTTAGCACCTGTTTTCAGCACCAGAAATGATGGCACTGAAAGGTGAGTCGATGCCATTTGTTATGGGCTGCTATTTGCTAAATCTGGGCCTGGAAGCAGGAAAGCAAAGAGCGAGCAAAGGTGGCTGCTTGGCGTCCTTCAGAATAGATGGACTCTAGAAACTCAACATTAAAGCAGAGAAACCCAAGAGGTCTGCAGCTCACCTGAACAGCTGTATGGATGGTGTGAGGCAGCTGGCAGCCGGGGCTGCCTCTGGGACCAGTCTGCTCACGAAAGTGCTCCCGTGCCCCTGTGGGAGATGAGGGAGGGCTCACTGGGTCCTGTGTGGGCTTTGAGCTGGTAGTTCCCACTAGGCAGCTCCCTGCTGGGAAGAACAGCAGTCCTGGCATGGTATAAAGGCTCTGGTAGGGCAAGGAAGGCTACTTGCCCCGAGGGTAAAGCAGGAAATCACCTGGCTTCTGCCCAGTTATTGAAATAACAACAAGGAGAACAGTCTGTTATCATGCCCAAAGGTGGGTGCCTTCATGTGGTTCTGGGGTGTTAGAAATGAGTCAGCTCTCCCATGCTCGCATCTGCTCTGGAGAACCCTGTTATTCCTTCCCTTTGTCTGAACCAAAACCTCTGCTTTTATTTTCTGCTTCAATAACAGCATCTGACCAGTGTTTAAAAAAAAAAAAAAAATCATTGGCAGAGGACAAAAGTATATTAAAATACTCAACCCTAAATTTTCCAAAGTCTTCAAAAAGCATCTTTAATTTTATTATATTTTCTCAGTGGCTTGACTGTGTCCTGTTAGGCACTTGGTAAACCTCCTAATAAAACAGACACTTCTGTCAGTTTTTCACCCTTTATTATGTCTGTGTTCATGTTCCATTATTTTGCTGCGATTCTCTTTTGAAATAGCCAGTCAGAGTAAAACAAATGGCAGCAAATCCTAATTTAGAGGTGTTAGCAAGAGCTGGCTCACTCTGATAAAAGGGTCAGCCAGGCTTTGCTGGTTCTTTATTATAATCCACTACCCACTGTGGTTTATCCTCTCTGACTATTACTCTTCTGTTACACTTGCTATCATCTTTGTGCAGATGATAGCTTAATACTTGCAAATGACCTAAATATAATGAACAGCAAGCCAGAAAAAATCTGAAACCATACCCATGTGAGAAGACAAGGGTACTACTGGCAAGCTTTGTTTTTCTTTGAACAAGTGTGAACAAGTTTTGGATGTTTAGAAAAATAATCTTCTTTTCTGTTTGCAATCTCATTTCTGTTTGCAATCATCTGGGTGAGCTTAGGTGTGCTGAGTGGCAAGGTATATTTGCTTGTCCATAGCAGAATGTGCCTACAATGCAAAGCTATATACAGCTTCCAATTGGGAGCCAGCTCAGAGCGCAGGCAGAGCAAGCTCAGGTCTGTCTGTACCTGCCTGTATACAGATAGACTTAGAAGAAAGCAGAAACACCCATTTTTTCCTTATTATTGCATTGCACCAGAGGCAAATGCTCTAATTAAAATTTGTACTTAGCATCGGTTTGTTATAACTGCTGTAAACTTCAGTCTTGTTAAAACTTCCTCATGGTGATGCAGAGGCATGGAATATAGTCAGAGTCAAAGTAAAACCAAATAGCACAAACAAGGTCTGTTGCATATTTGGCTACAGCAGCCCAACCCTGATCTCCCATAAGTTTTGTTAAGGCACTACCTATGGTACTTTGTACAAGGAAAATTACTAAATAGCTTGAGTGGAAATGTGACTCACTAGATAGTGGAGGATCTAAGGTCTGTCTTGTATTGTAAGAGATGCAAATCACGTCCTGCTTTGCACTATAGGTTGGGAGGGGGAAAAGTGGTTGACAGGACTCCTAGCAGCCTTGCTGCTCCCTGTCACCCAATGTGTTGTTTCTGATCCGTCTGACATGATGGGAAGAACTGGAAAGTGATAACAATGGTGGTAAGGTTAAGAAATGCACATTTCAATAAAGTCTTTAGAGAATGTTACTGCATCTCTTACAATTAGAGAAATAGGAGCCTGGAAAATGAATGGTTTTCTGAATGGGTTCCAGTTTGTACCTTCTGAGTCACTATGCTCATTTGCCTTGGGTGTCTTGACTGCCGCTAAGGTGCTGTGCCAGGGTACTGTATTCTTCTTGTCTTTATAAGCTTTATGAGCTGGATGGGTAGATGCTAAATATTCATTTGCTATTTTCTACTGTGTTTTCACCACTGCATCTAGACTAAGGAAGAATGCTAATTTCATGTCCTTTCTGGGACTGGAGGACTTTATCATATAGGAGCTATCAAGAGAGGCAATTTAGCGTGTAACTACTTTTTTCCTTCTGTAAGGACATTTTTCTCTCGAGGAGGCTGGTCAGTAAGTCAAGGGTTCGGGTGTGCTCTTTCTGTTGGGTGTCTTTTAGCACTGTGTGTTTGGGAAGGAGGAGCAGAATGGCACCAAGCTCAGGGAGTCACGTTTACATTAAGCCCTCTGCTTCCTGTCGCACTGTATTTGACCTGAAATGAGCAGCTGATATGACGTCATCTTGGGTGTTGCCAGCATATTTGTCTCTTTATGTGAAATATGGAGGGGGGAAAAAAGTTTTCTTTTCGAAAAACAAGTGAAAACCCAGAAGGATCTTGGCTGGCTTTGCATACCCTATAGGTATGTCTGATTGTTTTTGATGAGTGAGGTATTGTCCTCCTGTTTACCTCTCTCAAAGGAAGTGTCTGTTGACATAGTCTGCATTTCAATCATCTTTGTTATACACCACCCTGGGAAGCCTTCGGGCAAGCCAAACAGGCCCTAAAAGCAGCTTCTTAGTCGCAAAGAGAGACAGGCCTAACCAGACACCAGCAGTTCGTATTTATTTACAGAGATCTGTGCAATGATAATGTCTGACCTCACAGCAGACGAAGCCTGCTCAGGTGGTGGGAAGGCCTCATAGCTGCTGCCGTACCTGCCGCCCTATATTAGGGTTAACGCTCTCACCAGGAGCTTTCTGGCTCTACAGAGACAGAGGATTTTCCAGTTTCCTGGGTGCTACTCTACTAAAAACTGTGGGAGTACCAGAAGGGTAGTAACGGCATAGGAAATAGCTGGTAGAGAGTTGCCTGGTAGAGCGTTGCCCTTTCTTTGTCTTTGCCCCCCTCTCTCCTCCCTCTGTCCCAGATTTATTCGGTGCGCTGTCATGTAACAGAGACTCCCTAGAGTGGGCACTGCTAGTTTTTGTCATCGTTAGCGGCTCAAATCTTCATGGGACTTCATAGGCTTTCGTCTATGCAAGGTTTACTTATTGAATGGAGGCAGAAGCTTTACATGGTGTGTGTTCCTGTCTGGACAGTTGATCCCTATGTTCATTTGAGAACTACTGTCATTAACCATCAGTTGTCATCAGAGCTCTCTCTTAATGTTTGCAGGAAGAGAGAGTTTTATTTCAGATTAAAATTTGCATGTCAGGGCTGAACCTTTGCCGGTAAGCAAACTCTGGAAGATTTGCATGACATTATGATGGTTTAATATGTTATTCTGTGCTCTTGTAAATCCTTTGAATACGCAGATTTACCTTTGATTTGCATGCATGCAATATTTTCCTTTAGCGCTTAAAAGTAAATCCTAAACTGCCTGTCAGGGAATATCATTTGAGAGTTCATAGAAATTGTGCTATTCAAAGAGCATCCCATTCTTTTGTTCATGTGAACCATGGGGAGTCCTGCAAACTTGACCATCAGCGGTGTTTAATCAAGCCTTGTTTCTCCAGATCTGTGTAACTGCCTGACAGCTCTGAGTGTGTTAAACTCACGCACCTTTCAAAACAAGAAAGGCTTTATACTGTGTTAATAGAAAGAGACAGTTATAACCCTTCTCCTCCCAAGGTGTCTGCCGTCCCACCATGGAGCTCAGTTTTAGCTTTGGTTGTTTGTGGCTTAAGGTAATTGTGTTGTCTGTTTGAAAAGTAACTGTTAACCATGAAAACTGCAGGTGGTTAAGAAACAGGGTATGAGTGACCCAGTTCTCAAGTGTCAGGCAGTTCTTATGGGGCATTGGGAGCTGCCTAATAGCTAATTATTTTAATTGATATTTGAATACTTTGCAGAGTCATACATTAATGATGAAAGCAGCTTATGCCTTGATTGTAGGCAAAGATAGCAAGGGCCAAATTCACTGTAAACATATAGTAGTACAAATTATTAGGGCCCAGTTGTTCCCCTGCAGGCTATAAATAACTCCTATTTAAGTCATTGGGGGTTATTTGTTTCCTGTGGGGGAGAAGGTAGTCTGTGGTATAGCTGACCAGAAAATGGTTGTTAGTGATAAAGCAATGTAATTTGCATTGATTTATTATTCATTGGCTGTAAAGAACAAGTGCATCTTACCCAGTGAGAGGAATTGACACCAAATTCTTTTTTCACTTAAACAAATGTCCCTGCTGAGTTAACTGAGATACGCTATTGTAACGGAGTGGAGTTTATCGCACGCCTTCTGGCTTGTAATTCTATTAAATTTGAATCGGACTTCAGTAAGAGTTGATTCCAAACTGAATTTACCCTACCTGTGCAAACAAGGATTGATGGTTAAGTAAGAGGCAGATGTATGCAAAGAAAAATAAAATGCAGTCCCTTAAGTTTGTCCAAATTCCCTGTGTCTGATAATGTGTGTGCCCTGCTTTAGAAGCTCTAGTGCTAGCTTCTAAGATCCTGCATCTAAAACAGTAGATCTTTATTGGAAATGGAGAGGTGAATTTGTCCTTGGTGTGGATAAAATGAAGTTAAAGTCAGCCCAAGATCATTCTTGTAAGGTTTTCTTCTTAAGAGTTTTGATTTTGGTGCTTGTAGGCATTGAGACATGTTTTATGATTGATATAAGCATGGTATTATCAGAGTCTACTTTGGGGTTGGTGTCCCTCTGAGAGCTGCAGCTTTCTGGATGAAAACAACCGATAAATATTGCTTGTAGGGTTGCTCTCTCATTCTCCTCACCTCTTTTAAGTCAACTTTCTATTTCTGGTGATTGTGAAAAAAAATCTGGAAATGTGAATCAAATGCTTCTTAACTCAAAAATTAGACAGCAAAATAAAAAGTGTGGGTGTTTTTTTTTTTTTAGCATTATTTTCAAGTCAGTCTTGTGGGCTTTTAGTTTTAGGTTCAGATTCATTATTTTTAAGTGTTTGCAGCTGGCAGTACTAAAGCTTGGTTGCTGATAGAGGTGTTGTCCCATCCCTTTCTGGGCTGCTGACAGCACTGATTTCATGCCCAAGGCATGTGGAATTGGTGCCTTAGGGACTAAGGCGCTGGTCACTGAGAGTACAGATATCAAACCTGGCCGACTTAACAGTGCAGTCTTTTGCCATGCTGTCCCCTCTTGAGCTAACTTCTCCAGTGAGCTTTTCTCTGGGGGGGTTGTAGACTGGTGCGTGCCGGGTGGGCTTGCAGGTGTGGGGGTGCGAGGGGCCCACCAGCCACCTGGGCAGTGGTGCCCGCCTGGGCTCTCTCAGCCCCTCGCCCCGGGTGCTCTTGTGAGAGGGTGAGCAGAAAATACACAAACGAGCTGGCAGTTGCCTCATGGCATCAACCATTCTGCAATTCTGTGGTGATTTTGGTTGCAAAAAAAAAAAAATCGGTGCTATTACAGGAGGGGGAGGAGCACTGGAGGAAACCCTTTGGAAGGCCTTTTAATGATTCATTGTGCTTTGTACATTGACTTAGTAACCTGGGGTTCGTCAAGAAAGGCTGATGCTATCTCCCTTTGAATAAACACTCTGTGTCCTGCCGTGGGCCGTTTTTGCAGCCTGAGACGGACTTGTGGAAAGGAGTGCTGTAACTATAAATTGCTCTTTTGTGAATTAGTTTTTCTGGCAAAATCCGAATAAAATAATAAACTTGGAACTCAACTCCTCTCCAAAAGGAGTGTGTCCTGGCTATTTAAAGCTGAACCATTTTGCAGCATATTCTTTCACATTTATGTTAAAGGTTAACAAAATTGTTTAGATAACTCCAGTAGCTGCACATCAGTCTGCTGTAACCAGCTGATTAATGTGACTGATTTCTTTAGCAAATTTCTCTAATCACTTTTTATTTACAAACTGGGGAAGTTTTGTTTAAAGCAGCTATGCTGAATGTTCATCCATCTTAAAAGTTCATTCCTTGACTGAAGTGAGTTTAGGAAACACAAATCTAATGGACTCCTGTGACACACAGTGCCCAGTAAAAGAAGAGGTCATATGCAAAGTCTCTGGTAGTGTTAATCCCTCTTGTCATCTCTTACAGCCAGAGTAAAAGTATAAAATTTTTTTAAGGCAAAGAGAAAGGAAATCATAATGAGTGTAGGCAAGTAAGAGAAAACAGTAATCCTAAGCCTGCAAGAAAGTGTGCTTGGAAGCCAGGCAACCATGAATTCCAGTCTTATCTGAGCTGTTGAGTGACAGCTGGTAATTTGAAATAACTTATGACTTTTATTTGAAACTTATTTAGACCTCATAGACTTACTGTAAGGGGAAATATAATGGTTCCCCTTTTAGAAATAAGGTAAAATTATGTGATCCTTTGAGCAGAGCTAGGCACAGGGCTGATGTCTCTGCAGTGATGCATCATGTGTCTTTTCAGGGTACAAGTGCTGAATCCTTCTGTGTGTTTATTCTGTAGGTAAATATCATTCCAACTGCTATTACACAAACTATTTTCAATGATAAATATAGGAAATATTTAGTAGCTGTGTCCTGAACACTTTCAGCATGCCACCCAAAGGGTGTTTCTTGCTATAGGGAACTCAGTTGTACGCGGGTATTGGTAAGCAGGAATATAGGCAAGTCAGTAAACTCCATTGTATTGTGGCATGGCAGAAGTGAGTCTCCATTTTAAATGATCAGAGTTGGACCATTATGTAGGCTGTCAGGGAAGGTTGTGACATACCATGTGGGGGTAATTCAAAACCAATATAGATGGTTATAYGAATATCTGATACATTATTTAAGGACCACTGAGAATCTGTTGGTCATGTTCAGCAGCTGTCATGATTTTTACGGTCAGAGTCTTCCTATACTTTTGTGACCGACTTTTTTTTTTTGTTTGCTTCCCTCTAACACTCACTGTATCTTTGGAAAAATATTTTACATACAGCCTTCAGAGTAGGAGTAATTCTGCAGGTTCCCCTTTATTCTCTGTATCTTATTGCTGGGTAATTTTATTAGGTGGTATTCAGACTTTATATTCTGATGTCTCAGATATGTTTGTACTCCAGTCCTCTTCTGTCCAAGCAAATCTCTGACATTTCCTGCTGGTGGTCTCACCATTTTTTCTAGACTTATTTGACAGAATAGTCTGTAACTTATGTATCACCTTTGGTTTGATCTTTTTCTTTCTAACTTCTGTCAGAAAAGGTGTTTGAAGTTACCTGATTCTTGCAGACTTTTGAAGAAAAGGCATTTCTTGTCCGCATGTGCAGCTGAAACTCTTGTCCGGTCTCTCGTCACTTCATGCCTCTATCTTTGCCATGTTATTTTTCTGGCTTTGGCATGTGCTTTCTTGTCCTGTTAATATTCCTTTAGATTGCTCCTATAAAAGATCTTCCAATCATATAATCTTTAACTTTATCCTCTTTTCTCTAGTGTTCACTTTCCATTTACCTTAAAAACAAATCAACTTTATTTTAAAAGCACTTAACAGTCTACCTACACTCTATCTGTAATTTGCTCAGTTTTTGGACTTCTTTTTGATCTTCCCGCAGTGACCAACTCCCTCACTTATTTGCTATGTTTTTGAGCAGCAGTTCTGTGCTTCGTGCTTTTGCTCTTTTTAGGAGGAGAAACTCATTAGCATATGCATATCTCTTCCCAGTTCTATTTTTACCGTAATTTCTGCAGGAAAAATTGGACTCAGGTGATCAGAATTCATCCAGTCCATAGAGAAGGCATGTAGATGGGCAAAAAAGGAAAAAGTGTAAGGAGGAAAGCTTGGGCTTTCTACGCAGACACATTCAAGAAAAGAGAATTTTTCTTAAGGGATGGGTCTCTACATCACTATGTGGGGTAGTAGTCTTTGATGTTAAGTCTGTTACAGCCGTTGAATGCATTAAGAAATAAGGGGAAGAGATCTGAAGATGCTCATACAATATTCATGCCTGGTTTTAGTATACAGGAAGTAAAAAAGGTGGAAGAAGATACAATAATGGATAAAGGAAGGACAGCAGGAAAAAAAGAAAGCAATAGAAGTGATAGGGACATTAATCAGATCAACAGACAGTTAGGTCTGTGCCTGACCTGACAAGGGAGTGGGTTGTGGTCAGTAAGAAATAAGGGGGGGAAAAAAAGTACTTAAATACCACATTAATAGCATGGAGGAATTTGAAATACTGGTATAAATTGTGAAATCAGGACAACAGACAGATAGCAGAATAATCTTGCTGGAAAAGTGTTACTGAATGAGCTGCTCTGTTTGGGAAAAACAGAAATAGAAGGTGGTGGGTTGTCCTTGTGCATTAACAATATAAAAGATCATAAAAAAACAAGAAAGGACATCCTGGATGAAAGAGCATCTCTTCTGGTTTTAGCAACTAATGATGAGATCATACAAGAGCTAGCTATAGGATGGAACTTCACATCAAGTGATGGGGAATTGATTTAATTAAAATAAACGGAAGATTAAAAGTATGTCCTTAATTAAAGTTCTCATTGAAAGATAGCAAACCTGAGTTTGTCAAGCTGCTACCTAGGGAAGTCAGCTGCACTGAAGAGATCAGGGACCTGAATGGTGCAGAAATTTGGACTTTCTGCAAGTCAGAGGTACTCAAGCAGTCTGGGTTTTGTGTCCCAGGGAAGGAGAAAAAGTTATCAGGACAGGAAGAAAGTTAGATTTGTGAGAGTTCAGACTGAATTCAAACTTGCAAATAAAGTTTAGACACAGAGAAAAAAAGGATATTTAGTCATATAAGTAAATTTTGAGCAACAGGAAGGCTACTACGTAATGGTACTGCTGGTTCAGGGATTAAACCTAATTTATTGTGGCCTGGGGAGGGGGAACTAATGGTGGTCATCATGACAGAAAAATCTGAATGTGGTGGAAGCAAAGCTTCATGACAGTACTCTTAAATTGCCTAGTAATAGCTAACCTTTTTACCAGAGAACACTCACTTGAAATCTAAAGGTATGACTGCAAGTATTTTTAGCAGAAACACCCAACACCTGTTCTCTGTGCCGGGCCTCTGTGCTTTATACGTAATTGCATAAGTTCTCTAGAATGGGGACTGTCTTGTAGTTTTGCTTTGTCACGCAACTGGTTAATGCTGTGAGTTCTTGAGGATCATTGCTCAGGTCAGGGAGGTTCAAAGTATATCAAAAATGGGTGTGAAAAGAACTTTTTATGTTATGCCGTATTAGGAATTATTTGAGGGGCTCAGGGTTTTCTGATTGAACAGCGAAGGGAAGATGGGTTCAGCTTTTATGCACTGACTTAAGGCTGTGGTATTTTTGAGAGACTCGAGAATGTTGTCAGACTGGTTATGATAAAGTACTGAGTGAGAGATTTTAACTGGCGAGATTAAATGAAAGGGCTTGAAAGGAAGTGGATGGGTGTGATACTCGGAATAAGAGAAGGAAACATCACAAGTAATTTCAAATTTGCTGTTCTAAGCGTTGAAATCAATGTTGGCATCAGTGGTAGAGAGAGGAGGAAGTTTTGGAGGGAAGACAGAGTTCACTGTTAGGCAAGTTTAATTTATGTTGGTGATGAAGGGTTAAAGCTGAAAGGTTGGGAGTAAAATGAGGTATGAAAATGGGTGCAAAGGAGATGGCTTAGAAAGGGAAGAGATATCTGAGGATGTGGTTTCCTGAACTGCTTGGTCTGATGTAAGACTGCACTGCCCCTGTCAGGAGTAGTCATAGCTCCTCCTGTCCCTTACCACACATTCCCACCATGATCTTCGTGTCAGCTCATCTTAGACAGATTTCGCAATCATGAAACTGCATCTGAGCTGTCAACACAGAGATGAGTGCTGAAGTCTGTGGACTGATGAGATCACCCAAAGGTGTTGAACTGAGAAGTGTGTGTCAAGGGCAGAGCTTTCAAAAGCACCATTGATCCAGCAGGCCATCCAGGGGACATAATGAAAGAACAATCATGGGCAGGAAAAATAATGATGTAATTTGAAAGCTCAGTGAAGATGAGATGTCAGAGCAGAGATGATGATCAGCATTATCAAAAGAACCAGAAAGGCCAAGTAAGAAGAGGACAGAGGAAGATCCTTGAGATTTGGCCAGGAAGAGATCATGAAAGACCCTAGCGAGAACAGTTTCATTCAGATGGAAACAACGGAAGCTGGATTGGAAGTAATCCAAGATAGAGTTGGAAAAGAGGAAGTGAGTTCATTGGCTTCAGGCTATGCTTGCCATGAGTTTATAAATAAGGGAAAGGAGGAAAATACAGTAACTGTCAATATGTAGGACTTTGGTCTTCTGGACAGTCGAAAGGGGGCGGAGCCGGAAGATACAGAGGTAAATGAGGACTGAGTTTAGCTGAGAAAGAAACGCGCAATTGAAGACAAATGGAAGAGATTAATGGATTACAGACGAAGAGAAGAAAGGTAGACATTTTATAGACATTGTATCATGATACATTGCTCTCTTTGCAGAAATACAGCTGTCTTTGTAGGAATTAGCGGAGAGCAAAGAGAGAAAATCTGGTGCAAAACTGGGCAGCTTCTTGCTTAATGAAAAAGAAATCAGCTAGGTCAACTTGTTCTTCAGTTAGTTTAAACTGATTTGAAGCAGCAGCATGCTACCGCTTCCCTTTTCCTCTTTCCACCCCCACAGCCGCAGCAGAGAGCAGGGCATTGTGCCGACGTGTGCTGGTTACAGTGGCTGCTACTGAGTTCCCTTGGCTTTGGAAAGAGAGCGACACATTCAGGCTTCAGGGGCAGCACTACCTAATTGTCTGGCTCTGGTCCAGCTGCTGGTTGACCCAATAAACTCTAATGAATCTGGATTCCTGCAGTCTGATTTGCTTCCTCTCCCTGTTACGTGCTTTTCTCAGTCCATGAAGAGCTGAAACCTGAGTGCTGCCTTTGACAAAGGGAGTGAGAGGGGGAAGAAAAGGCAGATAACAGCCGAATGTAATCAGCATTTTATTACCATCCTCAGGAAGTGGGAATGGCTTAAAAAAAAAAAAAAAGTAGGCTGGAGCAAAGAAAGTTAATTATGGTGAGGTTATTTGACAGGAAATTACAAAATACAGACAGAAGAAACACGTTTTAAAACAGGGTAGGAAATCTTGAGTTACTTCACTGTGTATATTCAAAACCCCCAAAGCAAAGGCTCAAAATAGCAGTTCAAACAAAAGCTATCTTATCTGATAAAGGCATTTCAAGCACAAAAGGAAATTTATATATTGGGTTGACAGTCTTAAAATAAACTGATTGTCTTGATAACACCCTAGATTTAATTGTGGGAAAAAATTGGGTTCATTTGTATGACCTGCAGACACAGTAAATTCCCATATAAATTCATTCCTTTTCTTTCTTTGTACATTTCTTGTCTTCTAAGCAGTGTTTATCAGTGTTTTCCAGAAATTGTAAAGGTAGATTTATGCATGTAGGACGAGACTCATAAATATGTGCATATTTTAGACTTCCATGCAGACCAGATACGATTCATTTCCTATACTACTGTATGGAAGTATATTAATGGCACTTTAACAAGTTACCCAGATTCAGAAAGGTTTTGACAGAAATGCAGTGCTTTATTATGAGGATATAATCTCCAGTACTAGTGATCAGCATTATTATTTTATTCATTTCATCATTAGTATACTTATGACATGCTCTTGAATATCTGGTGTGTCTTTTCACTTTCTGATTGGTAAGGAAACTATTTTGTTACTACATCACCTTTTTCCCTGAGGCAGTAAAAAATGTATGAGTGCAAGGACGGCAGAACTTGCTCACTATTGTGGTTCCTTTGTAGCCCTGCTTGTAGGTACCAAACCTGCAAACAATAGCAAGGAGGAACTTCTGATACCTGAACTTTCATAAAGTGTTTTGTAATCAACAATATTCTCTTCAAAGAAAGATGCTCATTTTCTAAAAAGAAAAGCAAATGTTGCCCAATTTCCAGAACCCTCTGTATCATTTTTCTTTGAATTTTACTGCTGAGATGTTGAATAAGCATTTGGTCCGTATCGGTCTCTGTGTCGTTGCAGTGAGATAGGATAAGTATTATAAGGACTATACAGTTTCATTTGCTTTGAGGGAGGGAAGGAGCAAGGAGAGGGGGAGGAAATAACTGTTGTGCAAATGATATATTAGATTAGCTCTGTTAAGATCAGAGTAGACTTAGAATTCAGTTAGACAACTATCTTCCTTGCTTTTGACTAAGGCAGTATCAAAGACAAGTTAGGAACATTAAGAGGTTTATAGGTACAACCTGCTTGGCTTTCGTGACTTCTAAATCCATTTGTGAAGCTCTTCCTTCCCTTTTCTTGTTCTTCAGGCTGCAAATCTGACAGTGCAGGGTGTGAGAATGATGCCATAGGCAGTGCGTGCAGAGGAGGAGATCTAAAACCCAGGAAATGGCTGGCATAAAGACTTCTGTTCATAGAGTTGAAGTGGTTTAGCTCATGTGGCAATGTCCGGAGAGTGGGATTAAGGCATGGAGGACTGTGAAGGGAGTGCTACTGGAGTATTATAATGCACTAGACACATCTGTGACATGGTGCCTCATTGTACTTGCTCGATCATGTAAGAAATGTAAGATTATGTTTTTTCTAATTAATTTGCCTGCTTTGCCTGTGACTCTCTGTTACTGATGCTGTTGAGCCTTTGTATTCTGTGGACATAAAAAAGCAAAGTCTGTGATGTGCTCATTTACTGAATATTATATCGGAAGTTAGTGGTAGGTAGGTAAAGCTTCTGGTTGGCTGAGATGCAACATGGCATCCTTATGATCAAGTTAGTTGAATGACTATTTTAACTTGCACTCAAATCTTTTCCTTCTACAGGTGATCCAGGGTACACCTAGAGGTCACTAGCAGATACGAGCATGCAGAATTGCCTGGATTCATGAGGCAATTTTGAGGACTCAGGGTATTGCTTAAATATAGTACACAGATGGGTACACATCTACTTGCACTGATGACTGCAAGACTAAAAGGCCCGATTTTATAGCGCTGTCCTATTACTGCAAAACCTTGCTAGTAATCCTATAAAACTGTCAACATCTGATGGGTCCATGAGAGGTTTGGCAATATTTAACAAAGAGATACAGGTTACCAGTGTTAGTGGATCAGGAGGATTGGGTTGCAATGTAAATATTCAGAACTTGCCATCATTGATTTTTGCACTTAAAAAAAAGCAAAAAAAAAAAAAAAGCAGAGGACACCTATGCAGGGAAGAAACTGAGCTTTTCTCATTTATATCTTATTTAAATAACCTACTGCCGTGAAAGGTTTTCATAACTCAACTGAGGGAGTTCAGGAAACAAAATTGTGGGAGGAAAGTAGCTTCTTCCTTAAAAGCAGAGAATGGTGATGTCAATATGAATTGTTTCTAATCTGAAACAACAATCTGTGTTGTGGAGGATTATGGTAATAGTTAATATTAATCTGAGTGAGTATTTAAAAAAAGAAATTGAAAGACCTAAATTAATACTAGTTAACTGAATAAAGAGTGGTGTGGAAAAGGTAAAAGAAGAAAGGAAGCTTAAATATATTTCTAAAATTCACATAGTGAGGCTGCAGAAAAAGTAGGAAGCAAATCAGTCTTGACTGACTCAAATCAGGTGTTTGTTTTTTTTTTTTTTTCCTGAAAGTCTCTGCCGTTACTCAATGATTTACTTTTAAAAGGTATGTGTGGTACTGTTACAAAAGGAGATCATTAAAATGTAATACCCTATTAGTCAGCTCTCCAGAATTCAGTTAGAAGCATTGGGAACTCATGTTTTTCCAATTTGTTTTTGCAGCAGCAATCCATGCAAATGGTAGTACTGACATAGCTGATGGAAGATTTTCTTAGGGCTATATAACATGCTTCAAAACAGCCCCCAAAAAGTCAAGGTCACTAAAATTTAAGTAGATATTGCTAKGAAGTATCTTTCTATAATTATCTTTACTTAAAAAAAAAAATAAAGGCCTGTGTGAGAGATTTAAGGAGATGCCTTCATCACATATGATCATTGTGGTACCTTATTCTGAAATCTCTTTTACTGCTATTTTATGTTTATTATTTTATGTATGCTGAAAATGGAAGATTAAGGCCTGCAGGTGCAAGGTTATGGCCTAGAAGCAATCATTAACACAAGCTAATCCTGTGACAACATACCATGTCCTTTACCGAGTGTGCATTAATGTTTTAACTTTTTAGTTAGAATAAAGAGAGGTAGCCAAAGTTAGGACAAGTAGTCATTTTGAAAGTGTGCTTTAATAAAATTTTATTGTTTTCACTTTCCTAGTGATGATAAATAGGTGTATTCTTTTTTGGGGGAAGGGGGGGAACCCTACAGTATTTCACATTAAATTTTGAAAGGTGGGGAGAATATACCTTAGAAAAATTATGTTTGCTAATCTGGAAAGGTGTGTTAATGAAACTGACTGACGGGATTCAATATAGGCCATTTCAAGAAATTCTGATTTACCATCTTATGTGCTATTTAATGACTGGTTAAGCAGGTATATGCCATCCATGGGATTTCAGTGATAATAGAACTGAGATTTGGTGCGTCTGGCTGACTTACTGGAGATAATGGCAAATTCTTGGGGTTAGGACCCAGTTCTTCTGACAGTGGTGTTCATGCCTAATTCATTGAAAAGTGCTCCAGCTAAAGAAGGCACTTCTGAAAGGCTGCAAGACCAGTCAGTTGGATGTTATAATTTTAGGTCTCTGGATCTGTTCAGTATTGTAAAATGTGGCTCACTTATTTAACTTGTATCTCTTCATCTTCAAAACTCCAGTGCGGGTAAAGTTTGAACTAATTAACCAGTAACAGATGTAAACCACATTCATATCCAAACCATATGTTATCCTTGTAGTTCATCTGTACTTGTTTCCATTGAAAACAGTGAAGTCTGAATGTATATTTTGTATGTATATGGTTTCAGTTTTGCAATTTTTTAGTAGTTCCCAAATATAGACAATAGCACAGTTTGTTTTAAGGTGTTTCAAACAGAATATCTGGCACATTTCCCACTTGTTTCTCATTGGTCACTAGCTAGCTATTTGCTTTTTTTCTTATTAAAATATGAAGTGATTATTTTGCAGAAGCCCCTAATATAGTTTCAGTCTTGGACTGGAGTGTCTTGAGGTTGGGTACTGTACTGAACACAGTAACTACCTGTGATACTTGCTCCTGGAGAATGAAAACTATGCGACATCTCGCTGCTCCTTTTTAGCAAAAGTAAAATTTCTTTTAAGCACTACTAGTTTTAGGAAAAAGGTTAACAATATGATTGAATTTCACTGGGAAGCTTCAGGAGTCAGAAGATCAGGAAAAAGAAAAAGAAAGAAAAAAGCATAGATGTGTTATTTAAAAAAAAAAATAATCTGAGCTTTTCAGACCAATCTCATTCCTACTTTGCAGGCCTGGCTTGAACACTGGTGGTTTAGCAGTGTTAGCATGGGTTCGCAGTGGTGCTTGCTGCAGGGGCTTTACGCAGGGAGCCCTCGGCCTGGCAGTCTGCGGTGAGACAGGGAGGTGTTGCAGTGTGCTGAGGGACAGTGGCAATTAATTTTATTCCCTGTGTGCAAGGCGGATGGAGTTCTAAAAGTCTCCATTTTATTCCCTTCCCCGCCCCCCCCCCATTCATGTGAAAGCTCTACAGTTTGGCCTGAGGGAAATAGGCTACAAAAGAGGGTATCAAATTTTGCAGCCTTTTCTACAGTGTGTTGATGTTGCTCCTGAACCCAGCCGGAGGGAGCTGTTAAAGCGCTCTAGCAGCTGAAAAGGGGAAAGGGAAGAGTAAAGTTTCCTTAGCTCTAAATCGCTAGTAGCCGTGGGACCTGAGCTTATATCCCATATGAAAATGGAGTTTAAGAATTATGGTACTCCAACTTAGTAAAAAATTAAGATATATATATAATATATGTACACACATACATAAATGTTGTTCTACTTAAGTTTTTCGAATGGTTTATTAAAAATAATGAAATATAACTTGAAATATTTTTAACTGCCTATAACTCTTTTTCTGTTAATAGCCCAGCATAGAATTTATTTTTCCAACAGATTAGTCTAAATGTTAAACAAATAGAACAGAAATATTAAAATATTTTTTTTCTGAACATGCATTTAATTGGAGTGGATATAAAGGAAGATCTTTTTTTCTTCCGATAATTGCTAATTATTCCACTGAACACATGCTGAATTTCATTATATCATGGTATAAAATAAACTATAGTCTAAACAACATGCATATAAAACTCATATCAAAGAGACTATATTTGTATGTTTTTAATGGGTTAAAAACACTATTCTCAGGATAAGAATGTGTTAGGAAACTATTTTTTAATGCTGAATACCACTGCATAGGAGAACAATGAACTATCTTCAGTATTTACAAAATTGTGAATTGTCAGAGCATACCAGATATTTGACTTCTTTTAAGCAGTTGTCTTTTATGTGCAGTACCCAATGTAGTAGGCATAAAATGAAGATTTTAGCACAAATATATCACAGAATCACAGAATGGTTGAGGTTGGAAGGGACCTCTGGAGATCATCTAGTCCAACCCCCCTGCTCAAGCAGAGTCACCTAGAGCACGTTGACCAGGATCGCGTCCAGGTGGGTTTTGAATATCTCCAGAGAAGGAGACTCCACAACCTCTCTGGGCAACCTGTTCCAGTGCTCTGTCACCCTCACAGTGAAGAAGTTTTTCCTCATGTTCAGATGGAGCTGTCTGTGTTTCAGTTTGTGCCTGTTGCCTCGCATCCTGTCAGTGGGCACCACTGAAAAGAGTCTGGTCCCAT
>NW_020450782.1:0-22103 GCF_003343035.1 Apteryx rowi
TTTTTTTTTTTTTAATCCTGTTATTCTGACATGAGCTTTTGAGACTTAGGATTTTTGAAAACCTGGAAATGACTGACAGATGACTAATGAGAATCATTGGATTCTCAGTCCCCAGTAAATGAAGATTACCTGTCAGCCCCTTCTTTCCATTTGAACACAGATCACCGTGTTATTCATTGATTATGAACAAGTATAAATTCAGATCCTCAGAGAAGGCACTGGATATGCTCAACAGGCTTCTCAACAGAGCTGAAAGACTCTAGGTATGCAACAGATGGACAGCGAGAAATGAAACTGACCCCAAATAGTTTTAATTAACTTTTGTGACATGCTTCAACAAAAGCAATTAATATGCAAGATCTCAGACTCTTGTCTGGGTATTGACTCTTGGTATTTCAAACACTAAGAAGGCAAGATGTGGGCTTAAATCCTACCTTACTACATGTGGAGCTGAACCTGGGTTTTTAAGAGTAAGGAGAGGCCAGAAATGGGAAGAAGGAGGAGATAACTAGATGTTTGCTGTGAAATGAACATTGGCTGGTTCTGGTGCCAGGGCTGGTGAAGATGAGTGTGGAGAGTTGGCTGAGAATGGCCACTCTTATGGGGCTGAAATCTTTGCGGTCCAAGCCTGGGTGGGTGGAGGGTGGGAGAACCACTTGCTAAATCCAAGACAAGTGACCTGCTCCTGGGAAAGACTCAACAATAGTAGGGAACAAAGCCTGGTGGAGGCATTATTTTTTACAGCTAGTTCTGGATCTGTTTGTGCTTTTAATAGCATATTTGACTGAATGAGAATGAGATACTTCTGCACAGTTCCAAAAATATGTTTGTCAATCCTGACAGGTCTTTAGCGCCTTTGACTTGGTACTAAATTGCTCAGAATTATTAGAAATGCAGATGCTTCTGTTTAGGAGCAGCAAAAGACCTTCAGGTACCTTAGGAATGGTACAGCTACAAACTGTGTGTCTCTAATTTAAATGACAGTACTTAGACAGCAGGTACTGAGGCTGGACTTACATCCATAATTGTTACTTAAATCTCTCCTATATCTTTTTGAAGCTATAGTCTATGATCTTCATTCTTCCAGGTATATCAATGGTTAAATATGCATGCTCCTTTTCATGATTGTTTGTACTTTGATTTATAGCACTATTTTTCTCATCTACCTGAACCAGTATTAAGTTCTGCTTCTAATGTTAATGCCTTTCTTTAACTATTTTCATCAGAGCCTTCATGCTCAGCAATGTCTTGATCAGATAAATTCCCCTGGAAAGACTATTTTTCTCCTTGTGACACTGATGCAGTATGTTCCTCATTTGATGACTGTGAGAAGCTACCGTCTAAATCTCCTTCCCTCTCTTCAGTGGAAAGCTCCCCTCTCCTGCTGTTCACAGAATGGGTATTCTGTATAATCAGAACCTTGATCACCACTAGATCAGCAGGCCTGCCAAACAAATTGTGTGTGATCTCCCTGCAGGTTGGCAGCAGAGAAAATAACAAGAACTTTGCATTATAAAATGTAATTTTATTAAATACTTTATTTTTAAAGTAGCATGTAGTAGCTACATTAAAAAAACCTCAAGCAATGTATTTAAAATTTTTAGTGATAACACTCTATTTTGTAAGCTTACTCTCCCAATCTTAATTAGCCTGAGCCTACAATGTAACAAACAATTTATACTTGGCTAATAAATTTATTTACAGGCAATTTTCCCTGGTAACCTTGACAGGATACTGCTTTTCTTGGGTTTGACTGGCACATTCTTTCTTCTATAATCTCTCTGTAGAGTCCGCTCTGTGACATCTTTTCTGCTTACTAAAATCTTTCAATCTTTTGTTTTTGTCACTAAGCTCTTGACCACAAGAGAGCCTTTTTCCATCTGACTGGGCTGCACAGCATTCCTTTCCTGTGCTAAAATGCCCAATGCATCTTGATTTTCCAGGTCAGCACTCATTCTTTTGCCACTGTAGTCTAAATCCTCTTCCAAAACCAATTATTCAACAGTTAGCTGAGCTTCACGGCCAAACCTTTTGCTGTTTTTTTCCAAAAGCCTCATATTCTTTGATTTTTTTTCCATTCACTTTGCAAAGGAGATGGCCTTTATGATTTAAGATTTTAAGAGCCTCTTAGTGGGAGAAAGAGAAAAGGAGTAAGGAGTGAATGATGAAGAAGTCAGTTGCCTCAGTGCTACCCCAAGAAACAGAGATGGTATCACTCCACACTGCTGTGATGGGACTTGAGTCAAGACCACCTCCAAGCCTGTGGTTCTTTACCTGGGAAGACAGCCGGCACAAGACAGTGTACCAGTACATAGGCAGTGTGTGGGACTAAAGAATTAGGGCTCATGTGTGAATCTGAGAATGAACCAGAATGACAGGTTGACACTCTTCATATATATAAACTTAAGCATCAGTCAAAATATGCAAGTTCAGAGTCCCCAACAACATTAAGTTTTTTTAAATCTAATTATTGTACTTTATTTTCTTTAGCAAGGTTCCTGGTTTCTGAAGAGGACACAAGTCAATTTTTCTCCTCTTTTAAAGCATCATTTCAATAAATATTTAGTGCTTCAGCTATTTCCAATACAGTATGTGTGCAGCTGCAGCAACAAAAAACACTTAATTTGCCATCTTCTACATTTCAATGCTTTATTCTCTTCCTCTCTTTTTCATACATATCTACTGTTTTCAGTTGCTCAGTACTTTTTTTCTTCAAGGCATTTTCTAGGTTACTAGCTATGTCTGTCATCAGTTATGTATTGAGATACACACAGCACAGTACATTTTGCATTATTTTGCTCCTACTTAAGTCAAACAGCACCAGAAATGACTTTGCTCAAGAGGAACTGGGCCTTTCTGTTATCAGACAGGTTGTCACCGATTCCTGACTAGGCGTATGTACGCTTCCTAAAACCTGTTTACAGTCACAGGTTTTTTTCACTTTTTCCTTATGCATAAAGCAATTATCAGTCATTATGACAGAGTGGAACTTCCTCCTATAACTTCTTTGAAGGTGTAAGCTCCAGGACGATTATGAAATTTCAGGAGTTTCCTGCACTGGAGATAGTTTTCTGCCTGAATCATCAGGCACTCCTGTTGTGAAGCTTCTCCTCAGTCTCACAACTGATCTATCTTCTCTCCTTGCCCTTTCCATGTGTCAGTGAATATTGGCTGTTCTGTGTTTTCCTAATTGCTCAGTGCTGCAGGCTTTCTCCCTTTAAAGGTTTTTTTTTTTCCATTCTTTTGCTTTGGCTTGCTTTCTGCAGCATTACATATTGTCCTCGAACTTCTGAACTGTGGTGACTATCACTGCTATTATTATTTGGCAGGCCACCATACAAACATTTTATACACTTTGGTCATGTTCATTGGCCTAAGAGTTCACAGCTTAATTAAAACAAGGCAGAGGGTAGAAGATATTTAATAAGACATGAGAAACTCCTTAGAGGAAGGGGTTTAAGGAAAGATGTAAATGAAGACAGGATTTTTTAAGAGAAGAATTGCACAACACAAAAAAAAAAATCATGAAATCAGCAATGGGATAAGGAGATGGGAATAAGGAAAATCACTTGAGGAGACAGGAACACAATTCTTGACAGCCAATATAACAGAGTGAAACTGTTGTGGTTGTATGTTGCAAGTATGTTAGCAATGGCAGGCAGTAAAAGACACATGAAAAACAGAAGAGCCAGTGTGTGGTCAGATGTGATAGGGCTGTAGACAGGTATGTATATAATGTAGGTATGTAGATAGTGCAGGTGGCTTATTGCCAACCACTCTCCTCTTTTCTGCTTCCCTGGAGGTTACCACCCTTGTCAGATTTGCTGGTGTAACTACACACGTGGCTGTCCCCAGCCTGATTCTGTGAATTTGGTTTTAAAAACCTACTAGAACACTTCCCTGCTACAGTTTTCTAAATCAAGTCATTCTGACATAACTAGGTTAAGGGTTAGTTTTGCTTGTAGGTCTGAGAGAGCAGTTACCTTGTGGAAGGGAGAGAGGGCAAAGTTTAGTGCTTGTGGCTTTAAAAAGGATAATATTTGCTTAATAGAGAAGATAAGTATACACTTGGACAAGTTTCTTAGTAAAGAGGAAAGGAAAAGAAGAGAGGATCTTTGTGAAGAGCAAGACAGAGAAGCAACAGGATTTGACAAGAAGAAGAGAGGAGAGAACTAATAACGGCGTAAAAATCTGGGAGATATGAAGGAGGAAAAGGAAGACAGAGCACGTCTTTTAGAGATTTATGCATAGCATGACTTCTTTCTTTCTTTTAAGAGAAAATAAGTGTGACTGTATGTAAGAAAGGTCTCCTTACAGAAAATATGTACAAGAGGCTAGTGTTAAGGATAGATAGGGAAACTTGGCAATGTCATTCCTGACATGTAAGGTTTTCATTTCTACCACACTGCTTTTTGCTCAGTTTCAAAAGGTTGTTTTAAAAAGTCTTTATGAAAGAAAAATGGATGAAGCAGGATGATGTCCTGTTTCATCTACTGGTTGGATAACAGCACAGCACTATGTTTTGTTGAAATCATTCAGGCAATGACCCTATCTTGTTTATCCACTTCCTACAGCGTTCACCTTTGAGATATTCATCTATCCCATATAGAAAGGCAAAACATGGTATAAAATCTTGATTCTGAAGACCTCTCATGTGTTCCTTAGGAGGCTGACATCTTCCTTACATGTTAAGATCTCACTGAGGATGAAGAAGCGATTTGCAACTTCATTCTAATGTGCATTATTCTAGGAAAGCACTTCTTATACCTCTGTCCTCCTTATTATGTCCTCTTCTTCCTTGTGCATCAAGACATATTAGTCTCATTTTGTACACCCACTGGTGCAATAGCTAGTAGAACAGCAGTAGAAGCCAATTTTATCATCTAATGTAGTCCATGGCCCATGTACAAAGTGCTTTATATATTGTATAACTCAGTTAAATCACATCTTCCAAGGCTAATAAAAACAAAAATCTGACCTAGAGTTTCTCTCCTTGCCAAACTTACGCTTCTCTTTTCTTCCCCTGAAGTGCTGTAGCTGCTTAATAAAAAGGTCACAAATAATGCTTCCTAGCAACAATGAATTTTTTCTTTAAAATGGCTAAATAATTCTCAAAGAAACTGTTACAAAGAAGAAAAACTCCCCTGACTCTGATCAAACACTTCAGAAATTCAGTCAAGGAACTAAAATACTAGGAACTTGCTTGAGCAATGAACTTCAGCAAGAGGCTTAAAATTACGTGCTTGCCTAAATATCTTGCTGAACAGGGATCTAAGAAAATCATAAGCTACAGAAAAGTGTGCCTTTCAGTAGCTATCTAAGACAGCAGTTTCATGATCACTTTAAGCCAACCTAAATGGAATGAAGCAAGCATTCCCAGCCTCTGTCCCCTCTCCAGCCATGCCCTTCTGTTGGACTGAGGCTGTGGGTGACTACCTGGTAAGCACGTTCAGGGAGATAATCCATATGAAAAGAAACACCCTAGTTATGTTTCATAGTCTTCTTTCCTCCCACCACCTGACTGGTTTTCAGCCTGATGGATTTCTTGATCCAGCCTGGCATGCAGTGTGGATGTGAAAGGGTGGTAAGAACATGTGGTTAGACTATGGAGGAGTGGAAGTTCACCCATATAAGCGGCAGCTCTCGCTTATGCTAGAATAAAACAGTAGTGAAATTCCAGCTTTGGGCGAGCTAAACATGCATGTCCATAACTGATTAGTACACTATTTCTGTTTATTTTAAATCAAGAATATGAACAAAGTTATCATATCCTCAAGAGAAAAGAAAATATTCAGGATTTTGACATAAACACTGCACGCAGTTTTAAGCAAGGGAGAAATATATATCATTTACTGCAACAAATAGGAGTCCACTGGGAATTTATGATGCAGTTTCTGAAGCTGCTTTGTATGTATCCAGTAGACTATAATAGCTTCTACTAAAAAGCTAATTAGCTACATCTCAAGAGGCGGTAGTGTCCGTGTGGAAGGTTGTCTCTGTAAGACACTGATTATGTCATATCTGGATAAAAGACTTTGTCTAACTCTTTCTACTTTGCTGTATGAGAGGTGTGAGGAAAGTCAGTTACACAAATAATAGTTAAACATTTGTTCTTCCAATTGCAGAAGCTTACAAGGTAGCTAGGAGTCAGCCATACATATGTAATATTGAAATAGGAGGTTGTCACATTTAAATTAAGATTTCTTTGATAAGATTTCAAGTGAATTCAAGATGCTCACCTTTTACTCATTGGGTCGGTAGGTGCAGAAGGCATGAACAATATATTTTCAGACAAAGCCTCTAGATAACTGAGGTGATTGGTTTAATTTTTTCAGACCTCAATGCCTGAAAGCATAAGTAATCATTAAAGTGAATATCGATTCAGAGACAATTGTAGTAGCTGACTGGCTTAGCTCAGCTACAATAGCTGGCATCTAAACATTCATATTAATGCTATGGCTGAAGGAAGCTTTTATTTGTTAATGTCTGAGCATGCCTGTGAACAAGAGAGCAAATGTGGATTATGTAGGTATGAAATGTCTAGTGATCTTGGGGAAGGAGAGGTAAGAAAGTGCAGCGTGAACACATCAGCCCTGAGCTACAGTAAGCGAACTTTTCTGTCTCTCAGTCTCTTTTGTTTCCCAACTGTGTCAAATTTGGAGCCGATATATTTCTGTGGGCAAGCATTCATTAGGATCAGACTGAGCCTGTCACTTTCAGTGTCCACAGTTGCAGCAAGAACCCAGTAGAAATGAAGCTATCACATTAAGCCACTGAGCATTTTAACCCTCTGGTCTGTAGTTAGTCTAGCCAGGAAATGAATGACCATGCTAATGTACAACCCTCAGGGAAAAAAAAAAAAAAGAAAAAAGAAAAAAAAAAAGATACCATGATTTAAAAACCTTCCTCAGGGTCAGAAAAGATCAGTTCCTTCAGGTACCTTCTGAGAATTCGTATATGTTCACTAGGGCTCTGATCCAGCAATGCACTTGCACTCAAGCACAGACATTAAGTTAAATAAGTACCTAAAAATTTGCTGAATCAAGGCTGAAAGCGGTGCTACGCATGGTATTTGAATTGTATCCATTGGGAACCTCTTGTAAAATCTAGAGAAAATCCAACTTTTTCATCCTGTATTTCAAGCTGAGTGATTCCATTCATTTGACTGACCCATCTGACTTTTCAAAAGGCAGTTTGAAATACGATGTCCATGATGTCTTTAGTCTCAGGCACTGCGGTTATATCAGATCTTCTCTGTTCCAAGAAGAATATCATTTTCCTTGCATTGCCAGATTCTTTAAGGAGTTAACTAAGTCTGAGAAAAATCATACTTTTCCTGTGACGGAGATCTGCCAGACTGTGATGATCTGCCACAGCTGGGCTTGGATTCCTGGCAGGTGGTGATCATAAGAGAAGTTGGAATTTTCCCTGAACTGCTTGGATTGTTTGAATTAATTCCAAATGGACATCGCACACCAGCACTCGGGGTGAATCCCAGCTCTCTATTAGATCTCACTGCATCATGAATAATGTCAACAGAGTAAACATGCATATGAAATAAAAAGCAAACAAACAGGATCAAAAGAGTTCAAAACAATTGACTTTACTCTTACTGTAGAGAGGTGAGGTCATCTCCTATTTAATAATCATGGTGCATTTTAATAAAACAATGGCAAGTTAAGACTCCAAATCCTAAAGAATAGGATTTTGTCTTAATTAAGTCATTGTGCCTTTTTTATCAGCTTAAAAACAAGGGAGGCAGCAGGTCATACATTCATTTTTTATTATCACCTTCAGGCCTTTCTTTGTTCATTCTCTCCCTTTTATTCTATCCCATGTTCTAAACCCCGTGTAAACTCTGATAGATTATGTCAGCGCATAATAGAGGGTTGCTGACAGGTTACTATCTGCATTCATCCTGTGTTGAACTTGAGGGCCAATGAGCACAAAGGAATGTATATTTGGAAAACTCAGCAGTGTTAAGGATTCACGTACAGCTAAAATTTGATATCAGCAGACCAGAGCATAAATCAGGCAAAAAAACAACCAACCAACCAACCAAACGGGAATATAAACAAGGTAAGTCTCTATAAGGTGTGTTTCTAAGATCTCTCCCTCTCTATTTTTTACATTTATGTCACCAACACTATCATGTGATTAATAACATGCATCAGGAGTTAAACTCTAGTTATTGGCATAGATAAGAAAGCTGTTTCTGCTGTGGATCACCTTACGGTTTAGRTTTCTTGTATTACTGTGGATGGCAAAATGAAGATCTCTATTACCATCTCAAGGGTTTTACCTGAAAGGCTGTTCTACACATCATTTTTCTTTCTCAGCTTTCTGCAGCTAACAAAATGAGCAGACTCTTGCTCCCAGAGTACACCTAAAATATTTCCAGGTATTGGCATCCTACTACCAAAACCTGTCTGATGTTCTTCTGTGAGAAGAGGAACATTTTACAGCTATGGGAAAGACAGAGTATGATTCCTGATAGTGCTGGTTTGGCTGAAGTAAAGGTAACTTAATCCAGCGTTTGCATATCAAATGAAAGATGGCAAAGGAGTTCTTGCATGCTGTCCAAGACTCATGGTTTCATTGTGTTACATGCATTCCATCTGAATCAAAGAGTTAAACATTTTTCCTGCTGCATAATACTTAGCACATACAGTATTTTCATTTTTAAAGTGTGCCTTATAATCATTAACCAAGTAAACCATATAATATGCTTGTGGGATAATTAATTACATATTATTATCTCATTTTGCTAATAGCTGAATTGAAGGCTAGCTATTGGGGCAACTTGCCCAAGATTATGCATTAGCAGTATTAGAAATCCATCTCACAATCAATCACATACAGGTTGAATACACTCTCTGTGATATTCAAACACTGAATGCAACTCACAAAGCTGTGATGAAGCACAGAAAGTGTGCCTAGGAAGAGCACCATCGGGGGCAGACAGTTCTGACAGACCTTAGTTCATAGCTAAGTCTGCTCAGGATTAAAAAAAAAMCAAAACAATGAATTCTGCTGCCTGTCCTCCAGAGAGATTTGATCCTACTTGCATACTTTGAAACATAAATCATATGCCCACTTCAGTAGACTCCATACAAAATGACTTGGCAGTAGCTTATTCCTGCAGTTGCTTTCCTTTCTACACAACATTTCAGTGACTCATACACTTATGAAGGTTTCGAGAAGCCGCGTATTGAGTGAGAGTCCCAGACATGGTGCCCTCCCTCACCTGACACGATTGAAACWTATATTTCCTAGGAGACTGCCTCAGCTAAAGGTTACTGGTAGTTGTGGAGGAGCGAGGTGTCCACACTTCTTTCTGGAGCTTTTCAGTGGGTCAAAGAGAAGAGGGAACATGACTTGATGCTGAGAACAGCCATATGCCAGTGTCTGTTTCTTCAATGGCTTATATTCTTTTATATAGTCACTGGGTAACATACAGAAAACATTTTTGCAGCAGCAACAGGAATCTCAGCCTCTTCACTGCCCATGTTACCAAGTCGTGTTTCTGCTTGTTTCCTCCTTGGCTTGGTAATTCTTGAATTCCTTCCTCTACAGTAGGACAGTTTCAATGCAAGAGGTGGTAAATATCCTAGAATAACTCATTACCTGCTGGAATTGCTTCATGAACTTTGGAGACATAGGCTGGAATTCCCTTATATGTAGAAAGAAAATGAACTTAGGACCCTCACAACTACAACATAATTGAGACATGGATTTATTGGGAAAAGTTAAGAAAGTTGTAGCCCCATGTAACTCTACCCAGTATAGTGAGTAGTATCCTGGAAATGTGTGGGATAGGAAGATGAGATCCTAATTAGGGATTTTTTTTTGTTGTTGTTAAAATAGCAGTGGATTTAGAGGAACTAGATGGGAGGCTGAAATTAAAGAGTGAATGAAATCCATTGATTTAAAAGAAAAAATGGTGCCCCACTAAAGCTCTTTGGAGCCTTGTATTGAAGACAACTTCACCCTGGCACTTAGCTTAGGAGATTTCAAAACTGAAATTTCCAATGTAGGCACCTCAATTCTACTTACATCCTGAACCTTTGATTTACCATTTGGTCTGCCAGTGAGTGGCTCACCCTATCTTTAGAATTTTAGTATGATTTCCAAGCAAACCAGTGTTTACAATTTCATAGCTTGCATATCAGATGGGAATCATGACTATTATTCCATGTGATATTGTAAATGAATACGGCTATGACTAATAATACTCAGTATTACAGTCATTACTGGCCACCTATATTATTGCTATTATTAACATTTATTATTATTTATGTTGCCTAGCTGCCTTAAGCCCTAGCTGATTACATTGAACAACATATTCTCATAGAAGTTTGCTTTCTTAACCTACTCTATAAAGTATCAGTTAAAGAGAACTACTGCTACTCTTCAGACAAAACAATTAATTGAAAATAAGACTATTTAAAACATAGGAATATATATTTCAATGTTCATCAAAATTTCAACTGTTTAGTCTTTTTTTTCACTGACTTCCTTCAGAGACATTTTCCCTACTTTAATGTACAAAATGGGTCCATACCAATAACTGAGAAAAATGTACAGGCTAAGTTCCTATTGGCATAATTCCATTGACCTCCATAGAGAACATGTCAGCAGAAGGGTTTTTAAAAAGGGTGATTGGATACTTGAATATAAACATAATCCTTTGTTTTTCCTCTAACAACATGGTTTTCATACCTTACTTTCCTGCAGTTGAAAGTGTGGCAAAAAATGAGTACAGATATGTCTGTTTGTCTCAAAGGCAAGTAATGTGTCACACAGTTGCCATATTGTGTTTTATTTCTTCTGTGAGATGACTTTTAAGAATGTATACACTTGAATGTAACCACTTTTGGTTGTAGATGTAAGCAGCAAAAAAGATATGAAAAATAAAACAGCATCTAATATCAAATTTTCATATATCAATGATCAAAAAGTGACATGTATTTCAGCACAGGGCTAATTTTATATAGAAGCAGATAGTGATAATGAGTACTTAAGATGATTTAAATTAATATACTCCTAACAAAGCAAAACCAAAAGCCAAACAGCTACAAAATTCCAGAAGAAATACAGTCCTTCTGTATGAATGAATAAAAGACATTCGGCAATGGAAGGTCCTACCAAAATTAATATGAGTGACCAAAGTGATGTTTAAAACAATGCTATCAGGTGCAAGAGATATTTTTCTCCTCTGAGAAGTTGGTAGAGAGAAAAGGTGAAAATATCTCTAAAATGAGATGTTAGTTCTCATCACTGTCCTGTCTGCTGATCCAGTACAGTCAAGCATATTTCTGAGCAGTCACAGTGTTCGGAAACAAAAAGAACAAAGACCTCCTGTGCAACATCACACTGTGCTGTCTTCCAGGCCAACATTGCTCCTGAAGCAGGATATTAGCCAGTCTTCCTCATCACTGATAATTTGGTGTTTGCAAAAGGGTTGTCAAGGGATTAACTTTAAATTGCTTTTGTAATAATTTTTCATGGGATATTGAAATTCTACTGAATTAATGATTGTAACAGCTTATTCTGCTAGAACTGTTTTTAAATAAGTACTTTTGGAGGCATAAGCCGTCCTGGGAGATCAGAGAAAAATAGTGGGTCTGGGTGTAAGATGATTAATGTTCATTATTAAACCTGTTACAGTATAACTCTCTTAATTGAACCGGTGCAAATTTGTCTGTGTGCAATGCTTGACTTCTGGATAGGTTCTTTCTAAATAACTGAGTTAAAAATTCCTTCTTCTGTTCAGACCTTATTTAAGATTACTTATTTATTAGTTGTTAGGTTATTCATGATAAAAGAAACAGAATTCCTAAATTCCTAAATGAATTTTCTTCTCCATAGCTGTAATCTGTTTTAATCATCTGTGACACACCGAGACAGGCCTCACTGCTGCACTGGCACTGAAGTGCTATATCAACTCCTCACAAGTGTGTTTAAGAGGTGCCAGCTCTCACCATTGTCTGTGGAGCCAAAGTGCTTCAGTGCAGATTCAACCATCTCCACTTGCGAGAAGTGTATGTCTGAGCGTGTAACTGACCTGAACACCTCCTCCTAGTCAGGATTCACAGCCGGAGCCCTCATCTGCAGGTTGTGTGAGGAAGAACAGTTTTTGGTGCTGTTAGCTTAGGGCCCAAGGAAGGAGCAGCTCAGTGTTTTATGTGGGTACTCATGAGAAGACATGTCTGCTGGTCTCTGCCTCCTCTTACTTGGATATGGCCTGGCAGTAGGTCTGTCTCTGATTGAGCACAGAGCTTCTTCACAAGGGGGCATGGAGGTACCCTGCCATGGAAGAATTTACTCTCTGAGCAGCTGCACTGCACATCTGTCAAAGAGAAGGCTGGGCAGAAAAGTGTCACGGGCCAGATCCAGCTAATGGACCATGAACTGGATTAGGCACGACCTGTTTTTCAAAACTAAGCAAGAAAGTGGGGGATATGGATTGTCAGCTTGGTTATTTTATAGGTTATTAAGGTTAAGGTTATTTTATTACCTGTAGTGAAGTCAGTCTACACCTTTCCTTCTACCCCTTGAAGCTGAGTTTGGTACCCTGTTTCTGTAGCTTGTTAATGGATCATTTCCCTGGCACTGAAGGCACACTAGATTCTTTCCCTGCTCCAGGAATTGCATATGCATTTCACATTGGATTAGATACATGAAGAGCAGAGGGAGCAGAGAATACCCAATCAGTTGCTGAGCTACTTAGCAGAACACTAAAATTGCTGTTCTGAGATTGCTACTTTCAGGTGTATCAGAGACGCAAGTCTGGCAGTTTTCTCTCACATTCAGCTTATTATGCTGACTTCACTCCAAAATAGCTACCCCCAGAATTACTGTATATTCATGTCTTACCTGTAGAAAATTTAGGACTGAGAAGCAGTACATGGTATATGTGTATGCAAATACAAGGGCAATGTATTGAAGAAGCCTTTTAAAATAACTGCAACCACTCTAAGAGGGAAAGAGAATCGTCCTCCTCCCCACACCCTGAGACAGTTGCCGCTGTACGAGGGGGACTCTGAGGATAACTTCTCTGTGCGTGTGTATGTATCTAACACTGTCTTTCAAAGCTTGAGATGTTGATCTCATGAGCTCTCTGCCTCCTCCATACCTGGATCATGAGGACAGGGACCCCAGCTCTTCCTCATATCTAGCCTCCTTTTCACCTTCTCTATTTTTCAGCAGCTGCACATACCAGTTTCGATTTCCTCCCTGTGTCCCTGGTCCTGTGCTGGCTCTTTCTGCACTATTCTTGTCCTTGAATCTCTGTCTACTCCTCTATTTCCATTGCAATGGGACAGAAAGGGGCAAAGGTGGAGAGAGAGGGTCAAGAAAAGTGGCTTCCAAGGGAGCGCTTTTCTTCAGTAGTCTCCATACCTGATTCATCATTTGCTGCTTTAAACCATCCTGCTAATGTACATAATTCATAATTTATTTAAGGATGCAGGTTATCAGTTTACTTGCTCTGCACATGTGAGTACGATAGCTTTCTTATGTGGCTGAAAAAACTAAGGCCTATGAAAAGATGAAAGGAATAGCTACATGGCTATATAGTGAAAGCCTAGGAATAGCTTTTAAAAATCTCTGAGTTCTCCTCTTGGCTCTATCACAGATTTCCCCTGTGCTCAAGAAAATGACCTACTTTCTTTCTGCTGTCTTTTCAATGGCTGTAATATTTCCTTACTTTACAAAGCTGAAGTCGAGAATCGAATCATCAACGTTTAGTGACCCTTCTATAGGCAGTAATGTCAAGCCACAGTGACATGGTCCTTATGCATTTATTATTATTATAATCTTTATTATTATTATTATTATTAAATGAATTGTTGCCCAGTCAGTTTGTCATGTGATGTTCTCTTAATAATAATACCATAATAAGTAAAAACAATAACAGAAATTAATGATCTGGGAATCAATACTTTGTTGTCCTGCACTTCTGATGTTTGATGTCTGATTCTGGTATTCACAATGTTTTGTGTTTCTGCAGATGGAGGTCTAAAAAGACTAGAATCTCATTTATATGTATTTTTTCCCTTGGGCAAGAAAAGATGAATTGTAACACAATAAACTAAATTAGGATACATTACACAGTACATTTAAGAAGCTAATTTGAATAATCACATCGCTTGATCAAAAGTTTATTAAAATCAGTGGGAGTCTTAAATGGATTATCTTGTATGGGTTTTTAAATCAGGCCCTTAGTATTTTTTCCACTAGATACTTGAACTGCACTTCTTGTGTGCAGTCAGGAGGTAGCAGACGCTTAAACAAAGACTGTGAGTCAAAAAGAAGAATTGCAAAGGAAAAAGAGCTGTTAACTGAAGACTGTAAAGAAACTCAGAAGGGAACTAACGTATTTTCTGTACCCAAAGAGAGGAAATGTTAAGATGATTTAGTGTTGCATCTCCTTCCTCAAAGATTGTTCAATTGTATGAGGTGAAATATTGTCTATAGAGGGATGAAAACAATGATTTACAATTAGGCTATGACAAATGCTTGGTGCTGACCACTCCCTAAAGAACCGAACTCAGTGGCCACACTTCAAGTYAAATAATCCCAGGTATGAGCCTTGCATGAATTGATTATGGCTTTCATTCTGGAAGGTGAAAGAAGCTGAAGGTTTAGCCTTCCTACTTTCAGCTCTTTTTTTATATTCTCCTCACTCCCCCCTCCTTTCTCTTAGGTTCATGCTGCACATTCAGTATCATTCGGGAACCATTTCCCCTCCTTTGGGGCTTTGGAATAGGAATGAGTAATCTGGAGCAGAAAAATGTATTGTCAACAACTAGTCTTTTCTCAAAATGAATCCTGTGATGTTTTTCACCAAGCAGGATCCAGTTTGCAGCACGCTGCTGTGTACATGAGATTCCTTTCATCCTGAAACAACAGGCTGAAGAACCAGCAAGCAGGAGCTGGCTACACAAAACTAAGAAGAGAAATTTGAAAGGAAATTCTATGAATGCCAGAGGAACAAATCTATAAAACTTCCTTTCTGCATTGTGCTTGATTAGCATATTACTGAGTTCAGCCTACACCTGCTTTTCCCCTCTCCTTAATTTCAATTATAATGTGCTCCATTGTGTTGCACCATTTATTACCAAATGAATCTAGTTCTAAGGATGTGCATGCAGCCAATTTATTCATTAGATCTATTGTAGTGGAACTGAATAAAAGGTTTTATTATCAATCTCCTTAATTTCCAGATAGGATTTAGTGGAAATCAATATTAGAGAATGCATAATTGCTAAATCTTCTTAAATTAATAGACTCATTCATTAAGCCCCCCCAAAATACTTAGCTTGTATTTCTTGTGACTTTCTCTAATTAATTAGCAAGTAGAAAACGACAGTGAGCAGAAGAGTTTTTGGCAATCATGTGGTGGAATCTGAAGACCAGTCTTGAGGAAGAATTAATTTGGATATGTACATACAGTATATCACCCATAAATTGATTATAGGAGAATGTACTGCATAAGAAGATGAATGGGAGTTGTATGCTGATGGTCGGCAAAAATCTGGTACCCAGCAGGTGGTTTTAAGCAGTTCAAGCTGGGACGCATACCAATGTGTAGTCACTAATGAATAGCAGGCAGTTTTAAAAGCTTTAGAATTAAATACAGTGCAATCTATCTGTATAAAACTGTATGGCATGTATACAGTATTTGTGAAACATGCAGATTTTCATTTGTGCCTAACTAGACAAGTTTTAAGGGCCAGAAACAAAGAGAAAAAAGCTCTAAAAGATCCTGGAAAAGAACAGCAAGTGATGAAAGGCTCCATAACCAACTCGGATTCTGCATTGACTGTATGTGAATATGTGCTCTCCACCTACAGATCTAGGAACTGTAGGTTTTATTTTGTCCCAAAATTTAAGTCTTGGGGAAAAGAAATACACACTGATGAATGCAGATATTGATTTATTGTCAGCCCCTGTTATCTCTGCTATGGACTTCAGCAATAACTGAAATTAACTCCTCCAGTGAATCTATTGGTGATAGTTCAGTGGAATTTAGAATGAGTCTGGAACTTGCGATATTACAGAACAAGTTCATAGGAGATGACCTTCCTGCTGCTAAATATATTACACTATACTTAGCTCTAAGGTACCCAAAGGAAGGAAAGAGAGTAAAACAAAACGAGAGAAAAAGGCTTGCTGAAAGAGGTCTTCTGATCCATCTCTCTGACTCAAATCAGGAATATAGGCTCTTTTTGTGTCCCCAGAATGGTTACCTACTTTGTATTTTCAGCATATGTAAATTATTCCTACTGTGTCCACTGACTGAGAAAGAGACCATGTATTCAGGCACAGACAGCGGAAGGGAATGAGTCTGAGCTTTTCACATTTGCCAGCCAAATTGGAAAAAGGGAGAAGAGTGCATACTCTGATCTGATAAAGAGTATCTCAGGTATCTCCTCTCTGTTTGGCATCGTTACAGAAAAACTGGAGCTGCTACCAGGTATACTGGACGTGTCTAGTGTTCTTATTGTCCTGACGGGGTATATGAGGCCTCTGTAGTGTCTTTACTGTTTTTCCTACAAACTAACAAGGTGAAATACTATTACCGCCCACTATCTGAAATGGAGCATAGTATAGAGGGAAACAAACACCTTCAGCACATTCTACRGCAGAATTTCATCACTGTTAATAGAGATATTGCCATTTATCTAGGAAAAGAAATATTGAAACAACGTGGCTAAATTTCCTTGAACCACAATGGGATAATATGACTTTGAGAGTCTTGAAACATGACAGACATTACATTGATTGGGAAGGAAAAGGAGTCTGAGGAACTTTCTGTCCCTCTTATAATGCCCACTGTTGTAAAGATCTGTATCCATGGTACGGACCAGCTTCAGAAAGGTTCATCCTCCAGTATCTACTGGATGTATTGAACTTATGGGTCTGAAGACATTTCCTGAATGCATGGTGTGACAGGACCCAGGTGTCAGAGTTTCTTTCCTACAGCCTGCTTCCCCATGAAAGAAAACCTGGAAGCATGGGTAGGGAGAGAAGGATCATAATCAGAGAGAGGGTCAGGACTTCAGAGTACATCATGGGTTACACTTGCACTGCAGTTCAAATACAGACATTGACTCTCCAAATGCCAACACTGCTTGAAATACTGTTGTTCAGAATGAGCCTACTAAAAACAGAGTGACAGACGAGATTGTGCAGTTTAGATTGGCAGGTGACTATGCTTTGACCATATATATGGAATTCATTTTTCGCTAACATGTATCTTCTTTTAGACAAACATGTATCTAGCTCTTTTTAAACCATTCTTTCCCCAAGTGTTTTCAGCTCTTTTTTGTGTGACCACTGGCTTGATATTTAGTACTTACTTTTCCATCATGGTACTGCTTTTCTTTGTGGATTTGACTGATTATTTATCCCTTATTTGAATTTAAGGATGGTGCTTTGTCCACTCTTTTTAAGAAAACATTCATTATGATGCATAGTGCCTTTAGGCTCTCTCTATACTACAGGATTGATTTGTTTGTAATTGAGCCTGTTGGATGGAGCTGGTATTAGCACTAGCGATTTGGTGTACACCCATTAGCCATGAATCTTGAAGGATCTTTTAATGGACACACATCCGGAGCCATTCCATTTTACTTGGCATGATTTTTGGGCACCATCTCTCAGTACTTGCTACAGTTCAAACATAAAGCTAACAAAAATCCCCAAAGTACCATCAGAACAGTAAAATTCTGAGAAATAAGCACAGTGTGAGATAGTAATAGGAGAATAGATTGACTATTTCACCTAAGGGTACTTTTGTTAGCATTACACTGGATAAGCTTGAGCTGATTTTTTTTTAATCAGACTGATTTCATACTCTGCTTCAGAATTCCTCTTAGGATTCATGAAAGTGCACTGAGCACTCATATTTGTTTTACAGGGTTTTTAGGAAATTGGTGACAACATTTTTATTGTAACTAACTAAGGCTTTGGTGTTTTACAAAAAATGCCCAAGGTGGGTAATACCTGGGAGCCCCATCTTTCTCAGATTGCACCAGATTCTTACCTAATTTATTCACGTATAGATCTAGTGCAATACTTCTGCCATGAATGATACTGCCTTAGGTATTTAGCATTATAAAGTTTGGTCCTGATTCTTTTGATCAGTAACTGTCAGCTTGGCTCATCTTAATAGCACTTATCTAGCAATAGTTCCACACAACTCAAAGTATCGGAAAATAATGTGTCTAATTGCAGTTGTGTGATGTGGAATTTCCTTTCATGCAGCTGAGACCCCATCAGCTTTGGAGCTGTAATGAATGTTATATCTATCCCCTTCAGTTTTATATTATATTATATTATATTACATTACATTACATTGCATTACATTACATTATATATATGTTTCTCCTTAAGCTGATGAGAGAAAAAGAGAATGAGAGAAAAAAGATGTAATGATTTTCTAAATCATCACAAGAGAATATTTCCTCTTTTTTTTTTTTTGCTTTTTAGTCCTTAAATTCTCCTATAAATTAGTATAAAAGTTAAATTATTCTATTCCAGTCAGCAACAATAAAACATGGGCATTCCCTTAGAAATAAATACAATTCTGCAGTGCTTACCCTACATAAAAATGGCATTTTGCTTTTTTTAATTGTTCTCCCTAGAGGAAGTTAAAAACTTTTGCCATTCTCTTATGTTATTTTTCACTACATTCATTAGCAAATGGTTGTATTAAGTCCATTTGCAATTGTGCCTACTATGGCATGTAGGTGCAAGAGAGTGCTAAATGAATCAGACTGCCTAGTTATATAAGGTTGCCAGACTTTGGACAGGCATAGGAACAACCCCGTCAATACTTTTCCTACAAAAGGCAGTCTGAATATAGCCCTGAGTGTCAAGAACAAGAACCTCTTTTCCTAGGGACCGGTCTTAATACCAGAGAAGGAGACGGTCCCTGCTTCAAATATTTTTTTTATTAAGCTACCAGATAAGAGATAAAAATAGAAGTAGATACACTGGATAGAGGTCAAAGCAACAAAAACAGTGAGTCTAACTGAGATGATCTTCTGTTTTGATTTTTTTCTATTACTTTAAAAAATGTGGTTTGAAATTTGAGGAATATAAATAAAAAATGTGATTATTTTATATCAGGGTTATAGGAGAAAAGGGAAAGTTATGCCTTTCAGCAAAGCAACCGACRCTGGTTTATTTTTAGGTAATGCAATCAGATTTTCAGATTTACCATATTTTTAATAAAAAGGGAAATAATATCTTCCTTAAGTGATTTTTTTTTTCCCCTTCAGTCAAGACAGATCATGCCATATACTGGATGTGGTTTGTTGTTTTCAGAACATATAACAACTTCATATGTTTTCAAGTGAATACAACCAAACTATATATAGGAAAATGCTTTCACTATTTCATGAGGTGCATTTGCTTACTTTCAGTATTTTAAAACAAGTATACAAATGAGGAAAACAATTTCTCTTGAGTAGGAGGGCTCATTTTTTAAATTTCTTTAAATGTGAGGAAAAATGATTTAAAAACTTGAGTTTTAATTGCACTGCCATTTGTCATTCAGATTGACACAATCCTCTAATATATCTGTTTAAAGTGCTGCAAAACAGCAACAGTAACTGTCATTTCTCAAGTAACATGGCATTTAGAATGCCATTAAAGAATATACTGTATATACTTAAAAATACATCCAAATTCTGCAGTCAATGCTACTTACAGTTTTGACATACTATATGAGTCTGGCTTCTGCTAAAGGCAGGCAAAATTTTTTGTTTTGTTTGTTTGTTTAATTTATTCTGGTCTAAACTGAATAGACAAGACAAACCACCAACCAACCAAGCAATCAAAAAAAGACTCCTAAATTCCCTGGGAGCCAGRAATTTGGAGAAAATCTTGTCTCAGAAAATGCTGATATGCTCTTTTGGAGATGACTATGCTCCTTGGATGGTGTACCCGCTCTCTGAAATCGAAATTCCCATCAGCTGCCTATTTCTGTTATTAATAGAGGTAAATCAGAAAAGAACAGTGATTCTGCTAAGCAGTTGCCTGGGATCATGAGGTCCGTGGCTCTGCTTAAAGCTTGACTCTGTGGAAGACAAACTGAGAGCTCTGGCACAACTAAATGCAGTTGTACCACAGACCCTGGGACTCCGGCACCCCTGACTCTTGGAGATCCTGGACTGGCTGGTCTGCCCAGATATGTGGACTTGGATACTCAAGGTCCTGGCCTGCAGCAGTCTGCATGGGAGGTCTGTCTGAGGGCTGAGAAAGGAGATCAAGATCTCTAGGTGTCTGACCTGAATACAGACAGGTTGGTAGATCTACTGGGAGCTGTGGCTGCCAGAAGCATCCTTCTGTACAGCTGGCATGGAAGTGGGCAGAATGGAAGTACTATGACTTTATCTTGGTGCAGCTTTGTTGGCAGGTCTGTCTCAAAAGCTGGGATATTGAGGCAGTCCAAGGTTACATGGGAACACTGTCTTGCCCTGTATGAACTTTTGTCAAACCTGAGATGTTTCTGAGAAAGCATGCTGGACTCAATAACATTTTCCCATGAAATTAGTTTCATCAGAAAACATCTGACCAGCTGTAGCTGTTATGCAAATCCAAAAAGACAGTTTATGGAATGGAAAAGAACCAAGGGCTTGTCAACAGAAAAATGTGTATTGCATTGCTGAACACTGCAATTCCCAACTTTTAGAGTAAAAACTTTGAAATTCTGAAGTTGTGTGAATATATAATTCTTACCTACATATATGGGAATTAGGAGTCAAAATCTGGCATTAAGTGCCTAGACACCTAGGACTCTGAGGAACTGTCCTGAACGTGTATGTTTGTTAACAATATGGAGAATCTGCAGCCTAAATCAGCTTTAGAAAAAACAATACTGAGCCACTCAGGTTCATCAGTCAGAAATGAAGACCTGGCCTTCTAGGAGCTCATTGATAGGATTCACTTAGGATTTGGTGATTCAGCTTCAATTCCTTTTCCATAAAGCATTTGAACTTTATTGCTCATTTCCTAAGTGACTTCTCAGATATGGTACAGGTTCTTTGAGTGTCTCCTGGTAAGACAGTGACAGAACCAGCAAGTGAGCAAGGATCTCCAGCTGGGTGATGGCAGCTGAGATAGGACACCTGGATTACAGTCAGTTTAGAATAAAACCCTGATGGCAGGTAGAACATCCACCTCGAGTAACAGGAAATTTAGTTTCAAATGCTAATGGGGGAATCAGGAGTGGAACTTGTCACCCACATCTTGCATCAATAATATAACCATTGAGTGCTTGATAAAAATGGGGGAAGGAGACATACCACTTTCTCCAGTGATTTTGTAGACACTGCTCTTCAGTATGTGCTCTGGCAAAACCTATTCTACTGGGTACTGCAGGTAAGATGAGTGGGAATTCTACCATTTTTTTGAGCATCCTTGCAAATGTTAGGAGATTTGGGGTTACCTGCTCAATATCGCCGAGAATTAGGTTGTTCTAGATGTACCCAGAAGCGGACCTAGAAGGCCTGGACTTTACCCGGAAAAACTTGTGTTGACCTAGCCTGTTTACTTCAAAAAAATTCTGAACAGCAACTGATGCCCTCCTCAACTTGTCATATTAATATTACGACTTTTCATCATTATTTGAGATGGACTTTGCCTGAACAATTGTTACGTAGTCCTGCGGCTAGACTCAGATATATATTTTTCTATGGTGATGATGCTCTGTTGTTTGGAGTAGTTATGACAGTGAATGATTGCAAATTGTCCAAACAAATGATGCCTGTATCTGGAACTCAGTTAGACTAGCAGCAGATTTGACTCTGAATCAAATCTGTTGTTGAGATTCAACGGTGGCAAAATCTTACCACCTATTATTTAAAGACAAATCCATGGGCCCTGATGGGATGCACCCACGAGTGCTGAGGGAGCTGGTGGACATTATTGCTAAGCCGCTCTCCATCATCTTTGAAAGGTCATGGAGAACAGGAGAGGTGCCTGAGGACTGGAAGAAAGCCAATGTCACCCCAGTCTTCAAAAAGGGCAAGAAGGAGGACCCAGGGAACTACAGGCCAGTCAGCCTCACCTCCATCCCTGGAAAG
>NW_020450782.1:23138-271708 GCF_003343035.1 Apteryx rowi
GACACTTCCATCTGAACATGAGGAAATACTTCTTCACTGTGAGGGTGACAGAGCACTGGAACAGGTTGCCCAGAGAGGTGGTGGAGTCTCCTTCTCTGGAGATATTCAAAACGCGCCTGGATGCAATCCTGTGCAATGTGCTCTAGGTGACCCTGCTTGAGCAGGGGGGTTTGGACTAGATGATCTCCAGAGGTCCCTTCCAACCTCAACCATTCTGTGATTCTGTGATTCTGTGATTCTGTGACTTCAGCCTTCAAGACCAAGACACTTCCAGCTATCATATGTGCTGCTGCTTTTGCTCATTGCCACTTTGATTAATCGGAGCAGAATAGGAGATGCTTAACCATGGAGTACTTTGATAGCTGTCCCCAAGCTGTGCCCTATTAAAGCATTTATTTCATCATGTCAGGAAAAGGCCTATAGCACTAGCAGGTCAGAAAGAAGGCAAAGGGAAAAAAAGCTAAAGGAGGAAAAATTCACTGGCTAAATATTCTGTAGTTCAGTCATTTTTGTAGCCACAGATGTTCTTAAAAAACCTAAACAGTGTCATATCGCAAGGGCCCAGTGTGTATGTGAGAGTCTCATGTGACCCACAGAAACTCACACAGATTAGATCTAACATGTGCATTACATATGACCATTTTGTTGAGGGCATGACTGTGATAATAGCTAACATAGTTAACATAAGTATTGTGGTGCCTCTTTCTCCTTAGGACCACTTTCAGCTGCCTGTTGTGGTCCAACAGAGCCACCCTGAGAGCCGGCTGAATCTCTGAGATGGGATCATCCTCACTAGAACAGAAATATTCTTCTTTCCTCATCTTCCTTCATTAGCATGGGCAAAGCTGGTGCATGGCTGGGGGTTATGGGTGTGCCCAACCTTTTGGGGTGTCCTCTGGCTTTGTACAGGACTGAATATGAGTTCATTTTCTGAAAGCAGTATATCCCTACTCTGGACAGCATGAATATCCATTGCTCTTGAACAACAAACTTGACTTCTTATAGGAGCAAGAATGAGGCTTTTCTGCAGTCTAGAAGGAGTTTTGGCACTATTTCTGTGAACACAGACGTGGCAGAGAACAAGAGAGCCATATAGAAGACATGCTCATTTTCTGCATGTGCCCGTGGAGTCTACTGCCCAAATACAATCAATGAGCAGTAATGCCTTTATAAAAGCTTGTAAAATATAAGTCTCATGCATGCATGTTTAATATAACACTAATAGGATACTTACCACCTCCTAAAAAATTAAAAATTAAAGTATGCATATGGGGGGGGTGAATGTAAAATCAATCTGAAAACTACCTATGCAGTTCATGATTGTTAAATTTTCATGACAAAGAATCTAATTAGAATTTATATACAGTAAAGCTCTTACTATAAAGGGAGTGTTATATTTAACACTAACACTGAAATTTACAGTCCTAAAACACAGTATAGTAATATATCTGTATACATTCAGAAAAAAACCCCTCATTATATGGAAGATGTTTAGTTGTATTTACATATTTAAACATTTGCTATCAGAAAGCTGCTAACAGTCTTCTGAAACCATTATTATATGAAAAGTAGAGATACACTTCCAGTGGGTCTGAAAATGGAAAACTTTGGGAATGTTTAAATCTGTCTGTGCAACAGAATTTTCTGGTGGGAATCTAACAAAATTGAGTTATTGGTCTTGTCCCTAAAACAGGGAGATGAGCAGCATGTGCAGGTTGAAGAAGCATACTCTTGATGGCTATAACAGTACAGAGTGCACATTTTCTGTTTAAGTGACAGCATTTTTAGAATGGAGATGTGAGAACCTTGCAGAATTAGAAGTAAGAATATCCTGAGAACTGGAGAAATGACACAGGAAAAAAGTAAAAAAGAAACGCAGTTCAGTTTAGTGGAAACAAGCCCCAAACTCTAATCTTAGGAAAAATCTATGACTTAATATTAAGACGAAGAACAGCGAAGCAAGGAGATGATCTGCAGGAAGAAGATTTAAGGTTCCTTGTAAAGCTAAACTCTCCTCAAACAGATTGTCTGTGGATTAACAGAACCACGTAGCAATGAAGACAGCAAAGAAATAGGGTAGGACTTAAAGCACAAGGGCACGATTTAAACTTTCTCTGCCGGACACTGCAAGACCTCTGCTAGAGTTCTGCATCCAGACGTGTGTCAACTGGGAGTCCAACCTAGAGCAACAAGTGTGTGCTAAGATCTAACAAGCACTATCTCTGAGGGGAAATTGAAGGGACTGGGGCTGTTTGGTCTAGAGAAAAGATTAGGCAGAAAAATGCTACTGGTTTTCAAATATATAAAATGTCAGCTGCAAAGAAATAATTTGCTCACAATGCCTAGTGTTGAATAGGACACAAAATAATAGCCAATAATCTAGTTTAATCAATATGAAAAGCTTTCTAATGGTAARATCACTGAAGGGCTGGTTGGCTGAGAAATCTGGGGAATAATCTTCATTGTCTGTTTTTAAGAACATTCATCAAGAGTGTTATAAGCATAATTGGTCCTGTCATGAAGAAGGATAGGTCTCTTGGGGTCACTTCCAGGCCCACTTTTGTAAATATCTGAAACTGTTAGGAATAATGCCTATCACAAGCTTTCTAAAATTATGAGACCAGCTTAAAGCTCAAAGTAAAAAATAATGCTTCCTAGGTCCTTTGAAATTTGTGGTGTTTGAACTTTGTGTTTTCACATTTTCCTATTCTGTTTGAAATTCTCTAGTGATTGTAGACCCCTGAAAATAGAGAATGACTCCATTTTTACAGTGGGAAAAACGTTGCATGGCTTGTGGTAAATTCCTAAGTGTTGGTCAACCTGCATTGGGCAGAAAAGTGCTGCACACACTCTAGTTTTAAAAGCAGGATTCCTTTCCAATTTATCCAATTGATTCACGTTCAACAGTAAACTCATTTTCCTAGGAAAGCTCCATTTATAAGGAATGTCTGAGTAAAAGTAAGGGGAAGGATTAAATTCAGTAACTCTCCCCTAAAGTCATATCTAAACCCCCACAAACACGACAGTTTAGCCATATTCGCTGTGCATACAAAGAAAATGATTCCTCCCTGTCGCATTTAGTTCTTGGGGAACTTGGGTACTGGGGAAATTCCCACCACCTTACTTCTTGGACCTAACACAGATGGCTAAGGTGGTGGGGAGGGTTATTTTTCCTCTATATGGAGAGCTAATGGAGAAAAACACTTACAGAACGACTCCACCCAGAGAATCTCTACAGTCTCTGTAATAACAAGTGTTTTCCTGTCACCAACAATTTACAAGATTTGAGGGGGTATAAAAACATCAACTACTCCCATATTTCAAATCTCCTGATACCTGTGGCTCTCTGAATCAACAGAACTTCCAAAAAAGGTACTGTGTATCTCCTTTAAACATAAAAAAAGGCTTGACCAACTTGCAGGGAATAAGCCCTGTACACAGGGGTGAAGTAACTATGAGCAGGCCGTGACCAAATGTACCCTGACAGTATAAATATACACAAACTGTTTCACTGAGATCTGGTATGTTTGTACTGACAGAAAGAGTGTTATTCTGGTTTTAGGCAAGAAAATACAACTGCACTTCTGAACATATCAATGCTACTTTCTGATGATTTTTAAAAGCTAATTTGGATAACAGTTTAGATAATAGTTTGGATAATGTTTTTACAGCTCTAAATTCGTGTGGAAAGAAGTTGAGGATTTTGAGAAGTAAAAGTATTTCTGAACTCTAACAGAGTACTCTATCTGTCCATCTACAGTTAGGCAGCATACCTGTATTAATTAGCTGATTCATTTTATTCATGTGATTTTCCAAATACTGACCTACTATTAGAGCCCTCAACATTGCATCTTCGTTTCACAGTCACTAATAAATTTTATTATGGCATCACCCATTCTGAGATGGGGAAATATTATTTCCATTTTATGGAGGATTAATGCTGATAGAAGAAATGAATTTAGTAGGGTAGGTCATTTGTCCAAGATCATGCAGAAAGTCTGTAGCTGAATGCTGTACAGTAATATACAAATTATACCAAAATTATTTTAGCCAGTCAGAACCTGAAAGGACTACAATGAACATGAGGAAAATTTATTAGAACAGTATCAATGGACAGTATGTTAAAAAATTTATTTGAATTCTGACCAAAGCTGCAATTAATGCAAATTAGAATGAATAATTTCTTATACGTTGTGAGCAATTTTCCTAAGGCAAGAAGGGGGAATCAATCAAGTTCAAAGGACAAGCAGTTTAAAATTTGTTAAAAGTATTGTTCCACATGCTTACCATCTACTCATAGGAACTGATTGCTGCAAGAAATACCGACCAAGAACTGAATATGTTTTTAAAAGTGATATGGATGATGAAAGACAGTTACACTTGCTCAACTTAATATGTATGTGCACTCTAATGCATAAGCACATAAACTCCCTTTTGTGGGACATTGGGAAATCCCATATTTCATATCCATACTCCAAGGGATTGCTTGTTTACAGATGTCTGATATTTGGGCTAGCCTTTGAAACATGCTGAATACTGGATGCCACAGTCTGAAACGTTAGAGAATGAGATGGACTTCCAGTATGAATTGATATGGCTCTTACTTCCACATGGTGGCAGTGCTCCCACCTTATAATCTACACCTAACTTTTTCCATTAATAAAGTCACAGCACCTTCTTTTGCATCCTTTTCTAGCCCCATGTCAGACTGACTCTTTTAAAAATAAAGATTAAAGACAGCTCTTTCTCTAAATTGTTACAGATATCCACAATAAGACACCATTTTCTGATATTTTAATGTATTCAATACCTTGTATAATGACATACTTGGATCATTTTCTATTATTGAAGATGCATGATGAATGAGGATCACAATGAGAGTACTTGAACTGCAAATGGTATTTTAAGTCCTAATACATTCAAAATTTTATGTGGCTTCGTATTTCCAATAATACATCTCTGCTTGTGGCATTTCAGATTGATGACTGTTGAAAACAAGGAACAAGTTGAAAAGGCAATATTTATATCTTTCCTTTCTTAATTTAAAGCTTTTTTAATATGAATACTCTCAGTTGTCTTGTATTTTAAATACTTGGGATCTGAACAGCACCTTTGCTATTGAATGTAAAAAGTGCATTTGCTGTTGCAGAATTGTCAGTGTTGACTGTGATAAGCAAGTCAGATTTAAATATTAGTTTGTTGTCAATGTCCATCTGCTTTGTAGGTAGCAATAAACAACCTTTCAAATAGTATCTACAAAAGGAGAAAAGTGGTGTCTAAGTCAACAGTTTGAACTGAGACCCCATGAGATACAAGGAATAATTAGAAACTATGTCCCCCACACTTGTGAGTCAATGTAATTACTTGCAGGAAGCTCCAAACTATAGTCTCTGCACACCCCTGCCTTCAGGTCCACCGATTCAGTGCTSCTCATCCCAGCATATTCCATAGTTCTCCTATCATATAGACAACTTCTGCTTAGTTTTCAGCTGAGGAGGTTTAATGAGTGACCTATTTTATGATACTCCTCTGTAAGAATTCCTTTGTGAATGTCTTCCTCAATATCTCCCAGATGGTTTAGTATCAGAACATGGCAGAAGCCGATGGGAGCAGATGTGACCTAGAAAACTTCCAAAACAAGTAAGTGGAGAAATACGTTTCTTGACATTATTTTTTCTTCTCTTGTTGACTTGGAAAAACAAAACAAAATAGCAGTAGTTGCAAGGACTGCTTTGTAGCTAACAGAGCTGGCAAAAGATTGCCTGGAACATGAAAATGCGGGTTAGGAGAGAACACAGATTTCAGAACTCTTCAGCAGCTTCCAGCCCAATGTGTGACTGCTGGGAGGCTGAATATCTGTGCCCTCAGGAGATGCAGGCAATGAAAAGCTCATGAATAATGTAAATGCCTTTGCCACTATGGGTGTTTTACATCCTCTGATATGCAAAATGCACTTCCAAATGCTGAGTTTTCTGTGGTGTTTCCTTAGCCTCTGCCTTGCCCACTGAGTTCACTGGAGACATTACACTGACCCAGGAGGGAGCAATTGGGTCTCCTACAATGAATGTTTAAAATGTATGTTTACTGCTATAGCAGTAAAACTTTGTGTCATTAGCACACAGACAGGTGAATATCTTGGTGTGACCGCAAGGCAGGCAAGAGTGGGTTGGATACTGGTGGAGGGAGACATTCAAGGTTCATAAGGGGTTAAACAGGATAGATTTAATAAAGGACTTACACTACAGACTGCACGGGGAGTCCCAGGAACCGCGAGGAGGGATCGCCAGTGGGAGGCTGCTGGAGGTACAGGTCGGACGCACAGGTTGGATGCATGGGCGGGACTCGACTCGTTGTTCATAAGGGCCCCTTAAAACTACTAGACCTGTTTCCTTATCTCAGCTGTGCTAACCTGGAGTAGCTACTGCCCAGGAAGCAGCTAGATGGTGTTGACAAAATGGAATATGCATGCCTGGCCTGATGGGAATTTGGTCAGGGTGTAGTTTCTCACGCTGGGGCTGCTGCCATGTACTCTGCCAGTCACTGACTCCTCGCCAGATCTTCCGCAGGTGTTCTCACTATACCTGGGTACAAAGCGATTCGCTCACCTAACATCAGTGGTCTAAGGGCCAGCCACTGTTAAGCATTTGGCTCCCTTTATAGCCAACTGCACTCTCCCGTAAAAGGAGCGACTTGCCCTCATAGGAACAGAGAAAAGGTTCTGTCAGCCAGATCTCTTGATTTTTAGACAGTTGCATTTATAGGAATCCCACTGCTAGCTTTCACCTCCATTAATGTTCAATGCAAATTTTGCCTTTTTGACAGCACGGACATTTTCTAGCAAATATGTAAAGCTGTTTCTGCCCTGCACATTGTAGGTTGCTATTAAAAAGTCTGACATTTCTCAAAATAATTTGGCCATCAGGGACTGGAAACAACAGTTTTAAAGATTAAAGACTAAGACCTTTTTCTGTGCTCTGTGTAGTTCTTCAAAAATTTCAGTGAAACATCTAGTGGCTCTACAATGTTTCAACAGCAAACACTGTGAAATCTTTAGCACAGTGAAAATCTGCATTGTACCAGTGACAGTTTTAATTTCATGATTAGATTGCTAGGAATGTTAGCTGTTGGAGGAGCTCAGTTTTGGCTTTAACTATTGAGTGGTAAATGTGTCTTAACTGCAGAAGGCAAACTGAAATGCTTTCTCAGAAAAATAAATACCCTGAAGCATTGCATGTTTCACAAGAGCAGGAAAAGGATTTAGAACTTCACCTGTATAGTGATGTTATTACTCCAAAAAAACAGCTGAAAGCTGTTTGGTGAAAATGATTTTGGACATCTTGGTAGAGCTTTAACAATGGTTTGAAGTAATTCAAAATGGCTTTGTTGTTGCTGACAACATTAAAGGAAAAAGGACACTATTTTGGCAGTTCCCCAACTTGGAGAATAAAAGCCATTCCAGTACCCTTTTCTTTTGAACTGATTCTGAATAGATGCCCTCATTGATCTGTTCCACTCACATTGTCTTCACATTATCTTCCCAAAGAAGTGTGCACCTGGCTGTACAGCACTTGATAAGCTTTATTTTTATCACACTGGTATAAATGTTGTGCTGTCCAACTTGTCAACATGTTTTACTGTGATATTTGTGAACACTTCAGGGAAGAAACTATCTTTACACCTTTTAGAAAAAAACTATTTTGTGAGTTTCTGCCCATACCCAATGTTTCTGAGTATACTGCAGTAAGAAATAAAGATACTTGCAAGAAATGTAATCATCAGTCCAAGACTTAACTATCAATCAAGAAAAAACTAAATCAACATTTATGCCATTGTTGTTAAGGTTACAAGTAATTATAGGCAGCTACTGAAAGATAGGTGCTGTATTTTGTCCATATTTCTGTCTGAATTATCTCTAACCTCAAGTTATACAAGCTGAAACAAATTAGCCAACACATAAGAGGCAGAGTCATCACTGAAACCAATATATAGATAGATTATGGAAACAGAGTGATGATCAAAGCTTTGGTCTGACTACAAGGGAACAGGAGTAAAGCAAGGAGGCTGAGATGACACGTTGCTATGTATWCATGGCATGCTGAAAATTTCTTTAAGGCCTGGGCAAAATCAATTCCCATTTTCAGTTGCTTTCTTAATGTTAACCTATACAGTGTGCCTTGTAATTAAGGGGTAGGGGCTGCCCTTTCAATGAGCTAAGTCTTCTGAGAGGAGTCTGCTGTCTTCAGTTTGCTTTGATGTCGGCAGGAAGGCTCTGCGCTCTCTGCACTCCTGCATGGTGGGATCCTTGCAACAGTGCCATGTGAATCACCACTTCTGTCTATAAGTGCAAAGCACTATAGTGCAAGGCACCACGAGTAAGCAGGACCCAGAATGTGGGTTTCTTTCCTGTTTATATCACCAGTGACAAAATAATTTGAGGCAGGTAGGGTTTTTTTTTTTTCGAGAGATAAAACTCTCCTGTAGTTTTCCTTGGTGGTAATCTCCAAGAACTGAGAACAAATTATTTGCATTATAGTGAAAAGACTCCAAATTTGCTTAACAAAACACAGCCTGATTCCTTTAACTTTACTAATCTTGCAAGAAGACCTAAGTGAAACAGCTTGTTTCTGAAAAGACATTTCAAGGCAAGGTGGATATTTCTACTAAATATAAAGATGTATGATTATGTGACTTGGAGGGACTCCCTGCTCATGGAGTCAAGACATTAGAAACTATATATAATGATGAAATAGATACCTACTTTTGAAGGGTTTACAGAATTTTCTACTCCAGTATTTCTACTGGTCAAAATTTGTAACAAATTCAACATCTGTATTGAAAGACCTGAAGTCACAACTATGTGACTGAATGTGCTGAAGGAAGAAAGAAGGAGAAATCAAGGGAGGGTAACAAATCTCCACATGGTCTTAGAAAGTGACCATGATCAGATTATAGAGGGAGAGAAATGCCTTTATGATTACTGATAATCTGACTCACGAAAAAGCTCCCATCAGACCCTAATTCTGCTGTTTGGCTTAATTCTGGAAATGTCAACAGGACGCACACACGATACCTACTGAATAAATATAATGCCATTAGAAGTATGAGCACACCCTGCCCACACTTTGTAGCAGTGGCCAGCCTTCAGTGCTGCTGAGGAGAAACCTACATTACAGAAACCAAACTGCGCATTAAAGGTAGGGAGGAGCAAGTCCTGCCTAGCCACTGAAAAAGACAAGCATTAACCTTGGAGCGTGTGATATAAAATAAGCACAGGACAGACAAAAAGTCTTTCAAGCCTGCTTGGATTTATCAACACAATTGAAATCCGAGGATTCAGTGCAGCTATTGCAAACCTACAACACCAGCACCACATGTGACAGAATTCTTCTCGGAAGCTATCCATGCATTGCTAATGCTATGCTTGTGCGTATAATGCATCGCCCTGCAGAGATAATAGCTCAAGCCTCAGACACCGTATAGCTGTATTAGAGCAGTGATGGTCAGCAGGCCTCATTACCCTGGGAAGCGTGCTGTGCTGACCCAGGACGCTGCTTCCACCTCTGCAGCTCCTTGGACACTGCGCTGCATGGCTGCATCCAGGAGTCTGCCAGCCCTACAGGGAGATAAAACAAGGGTTCAGCGGCACCTGGAAATGTTGCACAGAAACATAAATCCAGTTCCCTTGCCAGGAGTAGAGCTTATGTGAACATGTGTTTTGGTTCTTTATAGCCGGTGAGACTTAAGCACATGATTAAAATGTTTTCCTGGAATGATGTGGTTATAACARTGTGCTAATTTTTCAATCAGGGTTAAGAAGAGAAATAAATAATAGAAATAACTGAAATGACAAGGATTAAAAATAGGCGCAACTTCTGAAGCTGTCATTTTGCTCTGCTGCTAATGCCCATTTTTCCCCCAAATTATATTGGCTTTTTTCTCAAGTGACCAATACTGTAAATGACTGAGCTCTCTTGTTCCTTGTTAGCCTCCTTCCCCTCACTTCTGACTGAATCTCATAGTCATGATCCAGAGTGAACTTAGTGCAGTCTTTCCTAAGCATTCCCTTTAGGTGTCAGGCTTGGTTTCCCGCTTTGCATTCAGAGCCGAAACACATAGTCCCCCTTCTCTCACAGAGAACATTACGCTATAATCTTTTTCTGCCTACCAGGCTAATTCGACCAGCCCAGCTGGACTTATCACCTGTTATCTATTTTACTCCAGGAATCAAACACTGCTCTGATTAGAATCACTTGAAAAAACAGCATTGTCAAAACACCAGCCGTATTAATTCCCAGCAGAAAGATTGCCTTCGGGGAAAATGGTTTAAAGCAACAAATACCCCTAACCACATATCTAGCCATGTGTTTACCTACATTAGCTCAACATTTTATTTTAGCTGGTTCAGTTTATTTTCACTTCTGGATTGGAGAATTAGGCCTGCTTGCTGCTCTCCCACTATGTATGTTTGTGCATTAGACTCTGTTGACAGCACACATGCACGCTCCTTTTCCTTCCAGGAGGCTAGAATGCATAATACAGCACCTCATAAAAACACGAACAATAATTCCAGCCTTCCATAGACAAATTCCAGTTGGTTATTTTCATTAACCTTCTTAGGCTTTTAGTCTCAAGTCTAGTTTTGCTCCCAGACGTAGCTAAACATCCGTTGCTTTCGGCAACAAATTGCTGCAAAGCAGGAGAGAAGAGAGAGAGATCAGTAAAAAGACTGCAGCCAAAGCTCTGTCTAACTGCTGCCACAAATGCCAGCCAGTACACCATGCTAGCCTGAATTTTGAAATTCAGAATCTCCCAAGCAGTGGTCCAGCTACTTTTATTTTAACTCCTTTGAAGGAATTTATTACAGTTGTCTTATCTTTAGTCCTGTTTTGTTTCTTGCTGATTCTTTCCTTAGCAGTCTCCTTTAACTCTGTTGCATGTATTCTTTCATAGAGAACAAAATGGAGATATTCATTGTAAAAATATATGAACTTCCTACTCTTTTGGGGAAACACCTAAAAAGTTGAGCATGTAGCTGGAAATAAACTCTGTGTGTGTGTGTGTGTGTGTGTGTGTGTGTCTGTGTCTGTGTCTGTGTCTGTGTCTGTGTGTTAGCTATAATTATGCACCAGCAGCATGGTGTGCTCCATACCTAATCTGCAACACTTTAATCTGGAATGGGAATTATTTTTTAGAGAGAACTGAATGACTGCAAATTGGTTTCTGTAGCACCTAAATATTTGTTAAAAATCTCCACTCCAAATGTCAATTAAGCAAAAGCCTGGTTAGGCAGTGAAACCTGAAATGAGCTCACTTCTAAGTTTTCATGTTACAGTTTAATTTAAATGTACATTTAAGCTCTGATCCAGCAAAGCATTTAAGCATCTGTTGAAGTCAATGGGATTACTCAAAATTTAAGCATATGTTTAAATACTCTGCTTCAGTAGATTACCCTACATTCCATTTTCTCTCCTCTTGACCAAAACTTTGCCTGTATCTCTCTACCACCCATTTCCAGTCCCTTCCTATTTCTTCTCATCAGAGTTAAATTGCTTTCAATTTAGTCARTCTGAATTCTTTTCTAAGGTAGGTGTATTTCGTGGTATCAAACCGTCCAATTTTTCTATTGACCTTGCTACTGCGTGTCTGATATTGCGCTCATTGAACTACCGACCAGCGTTGTTAGCTGGCCCCTTGTACCATTTGTGTTGTACTGTATGTGCCTTCCTTCTGCCTGTGCTTGTGCTGCTGCGCGCCACTGCATCAGCTCAATTCTGTGCTGCTCTGGCCACTGCCTCTCTTTCTGAGGATAGCTACGCAGGGCTTTCAGTGCAGCTCTTGTTGCTGTCAGTTACTATTCTGCTGTCTTTTCTGTTCCTTGATGGTACATTTCCTTTTAATGAAGGAGCAAAGGTTTTTAAGTATTCAAGATCAGACCCCACGCAAGGTGTGCAAGATACCTCCATGCTAAGCAGCCCTCTATCCATGGTGAGGCATTTTAGTTTATGACCAAGCTGCATGAAGACTGTCATAAACTTCCATGTCCGCCCTAGGAATCTGTGGATTGCTGCCTTTCTATAAATGCCCTGCTGCTTCATATGTTCATTTGCTCATCATGTTTTTGAATATCTCCATCTCATTTCCATTTTTTCACAAGAGACACTGACTTTCTGTTGCAAGGTATCAAAATTAGGCAAAAGAGCAAATCATAGAAATGAAGTTTCTGGAAATCATGGGAAATTTTATTTGAAGTCCTCAGATTTATTTCCATGCCTGCACAGAAAAAATAGTATGAGTGTATGTCTTGAAAATCAAAATTTCTTAAACCAGTGAACGACCTTAGTAAATAAATTAAATTTACAACACTAAGACAGGGAAGATAAAGTTTAATGGGACACATTATATCTGCCAGTGAAGAGCTGACCTCTGTGTTATTTATGAAAAACATCCGGTGATTCCAGCCCTGGAGTAAGGCTTCCATAATTGCCCTTGAGAGACAATCATGTCAGCTTAGTACACAGTATCGAGGTGATGAAGCTGGAGAGGTGTGAGAAAACTGAAGAAGCATGAGGCTACCACCTTGGTGGCTTGATACTTGTGAGTCATTTATGGTATCTGACACATACCATAAGAGTTCTCTGACAGAAAGAAACCCTGAGTGCAAAAAAGAAAGAACAATGACTGTATTCAAGGTGGACCTACTTGAGTTCATGACCCACATATTATTTTTTATAGTTATGCTAAAAGGAAGAGCTGCATTTCACACGACTTCAAGATGGATAGGCAAGAGAGACAATATCACAGCTATATTAAGGTTGCCATCAGTCTAACCACACAGGACATCAGCCTAGGAAAGTCTGGCATTGATCCAGTGATTGTTTTCCCCTTGATTAAAAAGCTGTTAAGGGTAAAGGGGAAAAAAAGGAGTGAGTCTGTGTGGCATTTGTCACAGCTAACGTTAAGGGCTACAACATAGGTTTCTACATTTGAGCTTGTTGTGTAGGCTTCCATCACAGTCAACAGAAATCGAGTTAGCATAGTCAATAGAGTTTAGAGTATGATTCATGTGACAAAATGTAGGTGTCTACTTTAGGATGAGATGAATTGCATCCTGTGAAGTGGAAATTCTGTGAGGTCCAAAAGTGACTGACTCAGATGTAAAAACCGATGTTGCAAACGCTCATATTCAGTTAGGTCTGTTAGCCACCCTAGCTGACATCTAGAGATTCTGAGAGGCTCCAAAAGAGAACACTGGATAACTCTGTTATATGTTCTCAAAACCTGGTAGGGCAAAAACAAAAAAAGGAACAGAGAAGAAAACATAATGTTCACCAGTGATTCAAAAATGACAAAGACAGACGGGAGGCATAAGCGAGGATTTGGAGGAAGATTCCTTGGCCAAGAGCAGAGCAGGCATGAAGGAAAAAAAAAGATGAATAGTTGCAAGAAAACAGCATGCCAAGATGATACTCATCAGAGAGCAGCACCTTCAGTAGATGGGGGACTGAGGAAAAGGTGGAGCAAGATAATGTTTGATGGAAGAGAGTCCTAGAAAGTCCTAGTCCTAGAAAGCCTGAACAGAAAAATTCTCATTTAGGGAAGAGTAATTGCAAAGGGAATAGCAGATACAGCCAGAAAAGCTGTTGGCCTGAATAACAGAGAAAGTGGATGCTCTGGGGATAAGAGAGGATTTGCAAAAGTCCATCATCATCCTGCTCTGTAGTTCTACATTAACTCTATACTCTTATTTTGGCTTCATCACAAGGGACAGTGCCTTTTCTTTTCACATTGCAAGTGGAATCTAAGGCAAACTTTTTACTGTGTCCTTCAGTATCTTTTCCAAGGAAAATATCAAAGGAGATGGATGGAATATTGTCCATATTTGAATCAAATATTTTCGGTTAGTTTGGGAGCRTGGCTCAGCAGAAAGGAAGTTTGCTTAATGCTCTCATTTGAGTAGGATAAACTGTTACTGTTAGAAAGACTTTGTAATTTGGAGAATTGAAATGATCTGTGACTAGCTCCTCCTGGTTTCTGAACAACACTTCTAGTTTTCTGCCACTAAGAAATTAGATGATATTAAAGCTTTAGAGGGCAAGGAAAGAGAGGAATGTGGTATAATGCCACCTTTATGGCAGAAGTGAGATGCACAACACAAGTTTGATTAGCCACAAGGACTCTTCTACTTGTATCTGGCAGCAATGATTCCAGAGAGATTTGTCTAAGAAGCTGTGGATCAATGAAATACAACAACTGCCAGGATTTTGCCTTGCTTTCAAGGTGTTTCAGCTGGGGAAACAGAATGGAAGGGAAGGGACCAACTCGTATCTATCTTGTGTCTCCCCCTCTCTCTTGGCAATTTTCCTTGCACTGGGGAGATCCCTGAATTACAGGTTACACCAGCCTTCTGCCCATTATGTGTTGTCATCATGGCTGTAAGCAGTGGGAGGAACCACAACAGAAGTGACCTTTCAATATTTTAATTAAAGTAATGCCCTACTTCACAGAAGGAGCATTTAAATTGAACTGTAGGAGTTTTCATGACACTTCATTTCCTGAGGCAGCTGGAGCAGAAGGCAAGGACATAAGAAAAAGTAGCACAACTGTGAGGAAAAGCTAAGGTTAATACGAAGGGAGAGTTGTAGTTTACAGGCCTGACCTCTGTAGTTGCATTACTAATGATTTCTAATTATAACTTTTAATAATAAAGCTATTGCAGATTAACATCTCTAATTGTATTTTTAAATGACCTGAATGATTAGGACATGCTTTAAAATATTTTCTTCCATTTTGTTGGCTTCAGTCATCAGATGTAACAAATAAAAGTCATATTTTTTTTGTTTTAAAGAAGGGCTTCTTGTGAGTTCCTGTAGATTTTTCTCTCCTGCTTTCAAAGACACTCCCAAGAGAATTTTGTGAGAAATTGGACATCTCTGAGTACAAATTGTCTTAYAGTTCTGTTGAATACTTGTTCTGGAGGACAAAATTGGCAATCCAAGAGGAGATGCCTGTGTGTACGCTGGTGTAGGCCAAAAACAGAATGCAGTTGACTTTACCAGAAGTCTGAAAATTAAGTCATGGTAGCATAATATAAAATAATCATGAAGCATTACCAAAATAGCCACAGGAGCATCTCCTGCAGTTCTGCCTCCTTCAGCCCCTGGAATGTCCCTCTACTTCAGAGTTTCATTTTTGAAGACCTCAGAAGATGGTGGGCAGTCATCAGAAGAATCCTTTCCATGGGATTTTTCTCTTCCCTTTATATTGCTATAAGGATTCCACTTTCTGAAGTGTAATGGAATGTTTGTTTAAAATGTTTTAAATTTCTGCATAGCGTAGGAAAACAATTTTGCATAGTGTAATATATTAAGTATGTTTTTTTACAAATTAATTCTACTTTGAAGGCTGTTAAAGAATTTTTCCTTCTTGTAAGAGGGGAAGTATTAAATTTGTAATTAGTCTGATGAACACCATTAAGTTTTGCCTCAAGTGACAGTTTTATGGCAAGATTCTGACTAATACTCTTGCCCTTTCCTCCTGAGTTTAACATGATCATACAAAAGAAGAACTGTCTGGGGGAAAAAATGTCTTGAAAGGAACAAAAGGAGCAAAGTCATTCATTTCTGTTCTATAAAACAACCTTCATGGAGAAACAAACTGAAACAATTTGTTCAGCATAAAAACTGGCAGTATACCATGTTCAGTAAGAACCACTTTCCACAGTGAAGAGTATGAAAACACTTCTTCTAACTGCCTTTGTCACATCTGAATCTAATGCAGAGGGAGCTGTTTGCTGTGAGATTAAACCATGGCAGTACTAGAACAAGGAATGATAAGTATCTCCAGCTCTGTAATAATGGTTTCGCAGAAAGGAAGGAAAGTTATTTGCAGTTTAAGTTTAAGCACCTTCAGTCCCAAACTTGGATTTTGCCCAACATTTTCTAAATGGCATAATTATTTGGAGTATGGCATCTATTTATTATCCAGCTTGATATATCTAAATTTCAGAAAAGTGAGTCTTTTTGATGAGTTTTAGGATAAGTGCTCCAAATAATGGTAACTGAAATTACTAGTTTTTTTCTTTTTAATCATGGCAACTGTATCCTTTTGTTTTCATATATATTAAAATCCAGTACAGTGCCTTAAAATGGTCCAGGTATCATTAGGTAAATGTGATAAATTCATGAAATTTCCTGATTAGGTAAGTTTATTACATCAGAAAAATAGTCCTAAAGAKGCTAACTTATTAAATAAAGATAAAGCCATATCACTTTCATTTTGAAAATGGGAATAAGAGAAATGTCTTGTTTTCTAGTTAATACATAATAGAAAATACTTTCACATTCTACATCTTTATTTGGAGCTGTTACTATTGCTTCTAAGTTAGGACACTTCACAGAATAGCTACAGTCATAGCTATAGGGCACAGCTAATAGCTAATGAACATAAGGGCTACATCTGTATTAGGAAATTAAATGGGCCCAGGATGCCATTCTCTGACACTGAGGCCAACTGCTGTGGAACTTCATCTGTAACATTCAGCTCACTCATCCTCCAAAACAGCATGACCTCATATAAACTGCTTACCGGGAATAGTCCCCGGTCTATGCTAACTCGTTAAACATTCCCAGGGATTGTTTGGGGTGCTACCAGTTGTATTGCACCCAAAAGCGTGCCAGAGATTGTTGTAGAAGTCCAAGCACATAGATAACCATCTTCAGGTGCCCAGGAAAGTTCCCTGGCACTGCTTAACTTTCTAGCATAGACATAGACAAAGACCCTTTTCTTAGTTAAAGTGCTTATGGTAGACCGTAGGCCTGTCCTTTGTTAGAGTGTGTGGAAGCCTGCTGCATTGCCAAGTGCTCAGAGTTGGAAATCCTGAGCCCAGGAAGGCTTGCTCGTCTTTTCGCATGCGCTCCCACTTTTCTCTGCCAGCCTAGTCTTCAAGATCTCTGATTAAGCTATACTGTCAACATCATAAATGGCATAACGTTTCAGCAAGATATCTCCAGCCCTGAGGCTGGTCAGGAAAATTAAACACTTTTTCCTCTGTGGAGTCCATTTCTCTACTTTATCACCCCGAGATGTGTTTTTCACCTTTCGGACTTTTTGATTGCTGGATTAAGCAGAATGGTTCCCTTAATCATGCAGAAAATGTAACTCTAATTGACATTTAATGAAATAGTTGAAACAAAGAATGAATATCAATATTTCAGCATAAATTTGCATATACATTAGTGTAGAACATCACAGAGCTTCCTAAGGGAATGAAACCAAAACTGACTTGTTTTGGAATTTCCTAGAGCCCTACCCTTTCCCCTCTGCTATGCAAGTCTGGCACAAGTTAAAGAGCATATAGGCCAACAATAAAACATGTGATTGACTTAACTACAAGCTGTTAGCTCAGGACTTTGGAAAAATTGAGACATGTAATGAATTTAGACACAAAATTTGGGCTCTTATTTTTGAAAAAAATTTCCTGATTTTTTTGTTGTTGTTGCAATTGTTGGATAGCAGTTTACAGCACTGGTTAATTTATTGTCACTCTTACAAACCTTAAGTCTTTATTGTATTTCATTCAACTCACTAAGTGTTAAAATACAAAATTGAGTACTTGTGACCAAAATGCTACTATAACATCTCTTCCAATTATAGGTGAGATTATTCTCATCACTTTCATGATCTGCTTCCACTCTTGATGAAACAAAATATATTTCATCATCCTACAAGGAACTGGAAAAAAAACATCAGATGGATCGTAACTTTACAGCTCCATTCCCTACCCTTAAGTATTTCCACTTCCTATGCATGTGTGTTTAGAATTATTGTTCTGGACATATGTGATGTTCAAAAAAGACATTATAAGACAAAAATTCATGTTAAAATATGGGCATACACATCTTCATGGTTTGTTCATTATCTAAAGAGTGACTCTCTTCATGTGGGTATTGGTGGAAGCAAAATAATTTGCTCCATGTTAGATAACAACCTCAGAGGAAGGAGGTATGGAAAACTGAAATTCACATAGATTTCACGTGCAGCAACAGAACAACAGAAGCATGATTTAGGATAAAGCATCTATACAGTTTATTCTTGACTCTGTTTCTGTGAATAACAGATATTTATATTTCTTATATATCACTTGACTTTGTCTCATTCTGGAAACTTTGAATACAGCACGTAAAATTTCTAAAGTCATGAGAAATATTCTCCAAACTTCTAAAGTACAACCGACTACTGAATGCAAGTCACTGCTTATTTGTGTGGAATAATGCTATGACTGAACTTGTGCTTCCAGTCTAAGAATGCTTTTTCCATGAATAACAAAAAATAAGTTGAGATGAAAATTGAAAACTTTCATGTATGATCTGATGGCAGAATTAAAACAAAATACTTTTTTTTAAGTCCAAAGGGACTGCATTTTAGAGATGAAAATTTATGAAGACAAAAGTGTTTTTTTCTTGAACCACATATAGCTATTTGTGGCTTGCTGTGGATTTCGAACTACAGGGCATATAGTTATCCAGCCACAGCTATCTGTAGCATTTATTATGCCCATTTGTAAATATTCAAAAAGAGAACTGACAAGATGCAGGGAAAAATGCCAAGTTATATAAGTCTTAAAATTACAAACTGTTGACATACTCTACAATTAAGGTTCAGATTGTCCCTGGCAATTGGATTTGTGCAGTGGAAAGACTGGGGGAAGGGAAAGGGTACAAATATTCCCATATGTGAGCTCCCGACAAGGACCAAAGAAAAGGCAGTCTCAGCAGATGCTCTGTCTGGAAGGTTTTCCGTGATGTCCCTGATATCTAAAAGTAACAGAGAAGGGGATGGGATATGATCCTGCTTTCCCTGTCCTTCCCCCCTGCCCATGCACTTGTTTACAGTGTGGACTAGACAAACAAGTGGAACTGCCTAAGCATGTTTCCACTGTGCATGACCGCTCCATTACAAACCAGACTTGATTTCTTATCTTAYAGCATATGTATCTTCTATCATGATATGTCTTTTTCCCATGGATCAGTTTTCTTGATCTCTGCTTCCAGGTCCGACTTTCTCTATATTTAAGTGCCTTTTGTGGGCTCATAAGCAGCTAACTCACTCACTTTACTACCCTACCAATACGAACTCTCCCCCTGTCACACTCTGCACAGACTAAGATTTTCACGTCAGAGACTTCTCTTTTTTTTTTTTTTTTCCAAATTGAAAAAGCTTAGGACATCATGGGAACATTCTGACTTCAATAAAACTAATGATATTATTTATCCTTAAGTAAAGATAATGGGTTTGGCAGATCATAGATGCAAGATGAAAAAAAATTGCTGGTAGTTCCCTCTCATAGCGATTTAAGTACTTGCACTGGTCTCCAGTATCAACATTGAATAGCATAGCAAGGCAACTGTTTTCCATATAATTCTATCTGAAGACATTTATAACTTTCTACATTAAAATTAGCAACTTACACTTTGCTTCAGAACCTATCAGAACCGGTGCTATGCTTTCCAAGAAAAATTGTAAATCTGCCATCTTCTCATTTAAATCCCACTTTAAATCCTAACTCAGATCTGACAACATTACCATCTGGCAGAAATTAAAGAAAAGGTAAGCTAAAACAGATGATTTTCTGCTCAGCTCTATGTTTTACGTTACCTCATCCTCCAGCCCTTGAGGCAACTGCATATCTGCTTCATCTACCTATAGCAGCCCGTCTGATACTTAAGTCTTGCACGCACATGGAAATGTTGCTCAACAGCATTTTATTTAATACACCATGTTTTGACACTGCTTGTTCTTATGGGGCTTAAACATTTATTTCTTCTGAAATGCACTGCTCAAAATACATTTTTTTTCTGTCTGTTTGATTTTTCCTCACAAAGAAGACACCATGTTCTCTGCAGATATCTGGGGGTCAATGCTCTGCTGCTAGGCAGTGGGGATTAGTGGCTCCTTATCATGCTGGACTGTAGGAAACCTCATGAAATCCAGTGGAATTTGGGAACCTGAGTCAGCCCCACCTTTCACTCTATTGTGTAATCATCTGCTTTCAGTACAATTTCAAATTTTTTGTGTTTCAAGCATATTTTCAGATTGTTATAAGAAGGGTGTAGGAAGCACAGCTGAGCACCATTGTCCCAGTGATAACTGCTATGAAAAGAATATTTCAGGTGTTTTGGTTTGTTCCAGTATTTTTTAATCAAATTAAATTTTCCTATGATTACTATTATAGCTGCTCTTGCRGGATGAAGAAAAGGGTGGACTAGAAATCTCCTTCTGGTTTCCTTGAACTTCATTTCTCAGCTTCTTGGGTCAACAGACTGATGGACATGTGGGATGATCAGAGATAGCTAGAGGTCTTTAAGTTGCATATTTCAGGAAATATGTATTGAACTCATTTTTTGAACTGTAGCAGTTAGCATCAACCAAATGGTTTCCCTCTGTATTCGGAAGCATATGGGCATCAATATTTGGAAGCTAATAGTTGATAGCTGATTAGCTGGTTAGCAACTGTGTCTAGGTCTTCAGTGTACTGTAGGTGGGATGGAGCAAGCAGAAGTCTAAAGGTCTTAGGACAGAAGGATGGAGAATTATGCCACTTTAGTAATATTTACCAAACACATCTGCTCTCAACTGTTACCGAGGACAAAAATTTTCACATCTCATATTCCTGAGGATAAAAAGTAATCATAAGTAATCATAATTATTGCTAAAAATTAGTAAAAATAATATAAAAGTAAAAATCCTGAGGATAAAAGTAATATCACATATCTTCTCTAGTGAGTGTGATCTCTCCACATCATTCCTATCCTTGTGGCCTCACAGTAAAGCCAATGCTGTTCCTCTGGAGGTGTGTGCAGTGTGTTGAAGAGAGCTTGACCTTACAAGGCCATTTCCTCTTGCTCACAGCATGGCATGTTCTGTGGTCATTTATTGCAGAAATTTTTTGTTAAGGTTCCACAAGCATGAGTACATATTAGAAACATGATTGAGAGGCTAGTTTTTGCCTTTAGATTTTTTGTCATGGCTCCACTGACACATGTCCCAGGAAATACCTTTTCTTCTTCAGATGTCTGCTAGCAGTTTATAGATATAGACATCTCCCTGATGAACAAAAAGATGAGACTGAACTTGTTCTCTATTGTGAGGCAAGATACTTTGGCATCTCTTGATGAGCTTGCACATAAACACGTAGTGTCCAGCCCAGAACAAACTCAGAGTCTACAAACTTGTTATCTCAATGAAGTCACAAGTGGATAATGATTATGCATCAGCATTTAAGTAGAGTGAGGTCACTTTATTAGGATAAGAACGGAGGAGAAAAGAACATGTAGTAAGCAACCAGAAAACAAACAGAAATGTGAAATAGATCAGATTGGGAGTACAGAGAGAGCATTGTTGAAATATTTATTGAAAACAGAGGTGCATCCACACAAATCTTACTGTGAATTACTGATTTTGATATATGGTTGTGCATTTTATAAAGCAGAAATTAAAATTCTATATAAAGTGAAAAAAATATTATCTAAGTGTGGCTATAAAACAGTTTGTGCACATAAAGCTGATACATATTGATTCATACTGAAACTAACATTCTTATGTAAATAAGGTCCTAGATTGTAAAGTCTCTGAAATAAGGTATGTGCTGTTTATTATTAGCCTCTATATAGCCTAGAGCAATAAAGGACTGATATTTGATGAGAGTTACTAAGAGATATCATAAAATAAATGTGAACAAAGAGAGCAAACAAAGTCAAGAGGAATATTAAACAAATATTATAGACCCTCCAAGAATCTGAAGTTTGAGCTTGGGAAGGGATCTGCTTGTTATTATTTTTATTTTTCAGAGTGATTTATTCATATTTGAAGTATATATACATCACAGCTTCTCTGTTCTGCCTCTTGCTTTTGTTCCTTTTGAAACAACAGCTCTCATTTAACAATGCTGTTCACGAGCTTTTCTTCCTTTTTTTCACTGGTGAAATTGCATACAGCAACACTGATCAGGCACTCTATATTCTCTGTGAATATAGATGGAAAAATATCACATTCTCTAGAACTGAGATCTTTGGTTCAATTTGAAACCCAAGAAATGATTTCTGCTACTTGTCTGTAATGCATTTTATTAAACCAATATCCACTAATGAATTTTTACCATAACAGCAGCTGGTTCACTGGCAGAATGGAGGCTTTACAAGAAGTAATTTACTCTTCTGTTTGTCCCACTCAGTTTCAATCTACCTCTTACAATCATTTTTAGGAAAACTCAATAAAGATAAATATCATAATTATAATTCCTTATCATTCATAAGGTTTTCTCTGTAATTTCAAGCAATTGAACATATTAAATAATTTCTTTTTTTCTCCCTGTGGTTAAAGCCTTGTTTCAGGACTCCAGAAACACTTGAAATAGGACTCCTTAATCTACTTTTTTTCTTCTATTTTTTTTTCTAAATGAGTTTTGCCATTTAGGCAGTAAAGGTTACGTCTTCTCTCTGTTTCTAGTGTTACAAGTGGGAAGGGATGCAGTCCCGTCTCCTTGAACCTGCAGGCAGTTTGAAGCTACTGCTCGCAGGTAATTGTCAATTACCTTATTCATTTCATCAGGGAAATCAAGCTCCCAGACCTAATGACGTGTCAGGTCCCTGAGGGACCCCCCAGCCCTCCCCGTCCCACCTCCGGCCTCCCCCAGCCCCGGCCCCATCTCAGCGCAGCCCCGCGACGCCGCAGCGGTGCCGGCTCCTGCCCCGGCCCGGCCCCGCCGGCAGCCCCCGGCACCAAGAGACCGCGGCCGTGCAGCGCCCTGACATGAGGATACATCAGCCATAACCCAAATTTTTACAATCCATTCTTAATCTCAACAGATTTTCCTTCTTAAAAAAAAAAAAAAGTCCACAACTTCCCCAGTCAAGCTGTGCAAATGTTCAGACAGAAAGTTTTCTCAGTATATAACCTGTATGTCCTTTACTGTTATTTACGTCAGCTGCCCTTTATCCTGCTTATAACAGGTGAACCCACAGAAGCTCCTTGGACTAGTCTGGTGTTTCTAATGTTGGCAAACACTTCGTTTTTTCCATAACACACCCCCAAAGGCAAGCAAATAAGCAAATCCCATACTAAAAATTTGGAAAACTCACCACTTACAAGTTAAAACTGTCATAGTTAAAGCATCCGTATGATGTGTTCCTATGTCATATGGCTCCTGTGCTACTTTTCCCCTCAGACTCTCTATTTCGGGGCCCAGGAGACCCAGGACTCAGTGCACCATAGCTATTCAGGAGTTTGCGTTCCCTCTGATCAGTAATGACTGCACTGATCCTGATTCAGTCCTAGATCTGAACAAAGTTATTAATATTCTGCTGTGACAGYCTGGGTACTTCACAAATATTAATGTATTCATATATTTATTTATACAAGGTGAGAAAGAGAATGGTTATTGTTATTTTTATTTTGTAGGAGGGTTATTGAAAGAGAAATCCTCATAAGAATTATTATCTCAGGGATCCAGTCTGAGACGTCTAGGGCCTGTTTTTCTCAGAGGTATCACCTTAAAGGCTCACAGCGCAGCTCCTGCTGTCTCAAGCTCTAGCTAGACAGTCAGAATTTCACTTTCAGGCCAAAGAATCTCAAGCAAGAAGATGAACGTATCCATAATCACTGTGGAAAGTTTGTCTTAAGTGATGTGGATAACACCATAAATAAACTCTGTAGCATATGTTAGTGGTTAAGTGTGTAGCAGAATTCTTTGTAGATGCAATTTTTCCTTTTGTCTATGGAGTCAYGTACGCTCAAATGCACCACCAGAGCGCTCAGAATGGTGCCCCGGCAGGTAACCCACGGCCAAGCTCATGTGTCGGGTGCTGCCCTGAGCGCCCCAATTGTAAGGCAGATTTTGGCATTATCTGATTTTTGAAAGTTTGATTTTGAAAACTCAGAAATACAGCTATAGGTATATATAAAAGTAGTACACAGTGCAGAAATTTTCAGATCAAGTGACTGAAGTCTGGCAGAAAAGAAAGTGAAAAAAAAAGAATTTTACACTGTGTTTTTGAGTCTTTTGGTGGCAGGTGTATTGCAATACATAGAATACAACATGCAGGCATCCACAAAATATTGCTTTTCCACCTATGGGAACCAGACTGGAAGAGGTATGGGGAAGAAACTTCAGTATGTAAAATGAACAATTTTTCTATTTCATCTTCCTGCTGGAAAGGCAGAATTTGCTTACCTTGATGGACATCGCCTCGGTTCTCAGGCCTAAGTAGAAATCTAATGGAGAGATTCATTGTACTAGCTACTAAGCTCTCTATCAGGCACTTTCTCCATGCCATGCTATTACCTCTGTTTGGTCATTCCCAGATACACAAGCTTTTGAAAGCAAGAGGAAGGGCAAATAAGTAGTGCAGAGTATCGGCAGATAGATTCTTATCTATGCGGCGAGCACTCATTCCCAACGTTTTGTCCCTTCCATTTTCTTTTTCCTTTGAGGAGTTCTATGTCTTTTCAGATGGGCTTCCTGACCGGTTTGCTATTGGAAAGCCTAATTGTCTTCCCGGTGTCCCTGCCAATAGACTCATTTTGTTCTTAAAATTTCTTCATCCCTCTTCATTGTCCTTTTCAAAACTTTAGTGTAATGAACATCACTAACACTATTAAAAAAGATCTAAACATGCTTTTTAATACAAGTCAGGCTCTCCTGTCCATAGTAAAGACTTTCAGTGGAGTGGAACATTTTAATTTGAATTTCACAATCCATAAACCTTTCAATTTATCAAGAGAATTTATCATTCTCTTGCCTTTTTAATCATGTTTATTTGTGCTTCAACATCAATATTTCCTGTACATTATTGCCTTTATTCCCATCACTTTTCTTATTTTCTGTGCTATGAAAGAGGCCAAAGTGAGTCCTTTTGGCCAGAATGTAAAACTGCTATTAAAGTTTTTTTTTAATTAAAAATTATTTTTTATTTAAAGATATTGCAGTCTTCCTCATGAATATAATTATTCCTGTGTAGGCTGTTAGTCATCTGCCTTTACCTCACCTGGTCTGTAGTTGCACAATATGGTATCTTTTCTGTCTCTTAATTGGATGGTCTGTGAAACAACCAATAAAATACAAATTGAAAGATATGAATTTTATATAGAAGATATATTCTGTGTAATATTAAGCCATAATGAATATTGCAGTAAACTTGACTGTTCCTCTTTGCAAGCAAAGCTTAACTATTCCAATACTTATTGACTGTAAATTAGGAAAGTTTTTGCAGTCAGATAAAAACTCTTTAAAATTTGAAGAAATGCTAATGAGTTTTCCTACTATTCATTCATCTCTTGCTATCAGACAGATTCTTATGGGTCATTACAAGTGATGTAATCTGAAGCAAATTCTTTGACTTGACTGAAGCAGTGCTTGTTTGTACCAATTAAAGACTTCGCTCACATCTTTGGAAATTCCCATCCTGACAGAACAGGCAGATTCCTCAAGAACATTTTGAGGCAAATATTCCTGTTTCTTGATTCTTTGACACTGCTGTTTAATCATTTTCTTGCCTCCCTGGAGTACATAAGTACTAGGGCTTCTGCAGGAGTGGTTCAGCCTTTGTAGGGAATGGCCATGAACAACTCTTCCTAGAGTTATTCTGAGTTGTGCTTGAGTCAACTTACTAATTTTCTTGTCCATGGTTATAACCTCTGCCTGAAAAAGAAATTTCTCCTTGTTTACTTTTTGGAATCAAAAGTAATAACCACATTTTTCTTCAGTCACTCATTCCCTGGTTTACTGTTTTTTAAAGGTTGTAATAAAATCCTTGAAGCATAAACAACAATTTGTATAAAAGAATATTAACAGCAGTATATGTAGAACACGGTGCCCAGAGATAATTACTTCATCACCAGATGAACCAAGTTTTCATTTTTGAAGTTTAAAAATAAAATTAAATAAATTATTATATTTTATTTTCATCAACCAGTTGATTGCAACTTCCATCAAATGCCACACGCATTTATCTTTTGCAAAAAATGATGCTTATTAGATTGGCATGTTATGAACTAGATGACTTTAGAATGTTGTACAGCTAAACACACTCTTAGGGAAAAAAAGGAAAGATGGCATTTTAAAAGCCTTGAAAAGTGCTCTGTCTTCCCCGAAGCAACCCGATCTTAATTAAACTCACTTAATGTAATTAAAACTATTATTCAAATGTACTATCTTGCAATGGAATTAAGAAGATGGAACATTTCTTTCTTTTTTTTCTTTCCTCAAAATTAACTACTGTATGTGGGTTATGCTGATCAGATAACTGAGCACTGTGCCCTGTTATTGTGAAATCAGCACTGTGGGATTCATTAGGGATGTACTGTATTTCTGCTGGAAGAGCTATTATTACATGCCTTGAAATACAGTGGCATCCAGAATAAATGCTTGGTACAGCCTGCCTCTCACAGATTTTGGGAACCACGTGAGCTGTAAGCTGGTCGTATTCTGCTCAGACTGGCCACTTGAGAACAGCCTGTTCTGCATAGTAGGCTGACCATCACCATCGGTTAAAAGTCGTTAATAATGGGTTGATGCCAAAGTGGTATAATCAGACAAGAGCAGCTGCTGGGCTCTGCTGGCAGTTTCCGCAGATCCTCCTTGTTTCTTCAGCAGGTTATGGGTATTAAGAAATGCACAGGCAAGAGCTTAGCATAGGAAATTACACATTGACGTTTAAGCTTAGTCATCAGAAAAGAGTAATTTTGCTCCGTCAAAAGAGAAGCATATGTAATAATCATTAGCAGGAAATATCTGTTCTCCGGCAAAGTAGGCTTCCTACTGCATCCATTCTGCTGGGTGGTGACTATAGGTGACTGAAGGGTAACTGCTGCAAACTTCATTTGAAGTGCACTCCCATTTTTGGAGTAAGAAATTTTAACTGGAGATGTATATAAGTATCCACTAACTGTCTCAGTGATTTCCCAGGGTCTTAGAAAAGACTTCCAGCTGTGAGATTTCAGTGCTTTTTTGGGTGGATCTGGCACATGCCAGACTACACAGACCTTTAGGAACTGTGCTTTCTACAACAGTTGGCATGATACCAGATCTAAACAGGAATTAATAAATATACTTATTTATTTTTTGATAGCTTTAGTATTTGTGGTACTATGGATTGAGTGAAACAACCCTTAACTCTACTCCCTAGATAGTTTTTGTTTCTTTATCCCTTATTCTTGAATTCCTCCAAGCTTCCAAAATTCCCTCCCAAAACTACATGTTGTTTCTTCTCTCTGTTGTGCAGTTTTTCAGCTGCATGAACTGACCAGGTAGTTTGTTTCTTCTTGGACTTAGAAAATCTCCATAGTTGCATATGATCTAGGCTATGGCTTTTGGTGAAATTTAAAGGTGACATGAATACACATATTTTACACATATTTAAAATCCATCACGGCTTTTACATCAGCATCACTCCATTGCTTTAGGGAGTGCTCAATCAGTTGCTGCTTCCTTTCCACTCTACTGCACGCTCAGAATTTCTTCTCAGCTCCCTTGTCATGGCTCCATTAGAGAAGTACAGCATCTGTCATTGCCAGTTCACAGTACAATAGAGGTTAAAGAAAGCATTTACCTTTTACTTTGTTTTAGTCAAAACTGTGATACTGGCTTACAGCATCTCATGTAAAACAAAAGAAAACAAAAAAATCCTGGGAAAAATCTAGCCCTGGCAGCAATAACTGCCTCTCACAAATTGGCATTTGGCATTCAAAACAGTCTGAGGAAAATTAATTCTCAGACTAGAATCGACAGAGTCTTCATCCTTTTGAAGATTATCCTGATTAACTTAGGGACAACACACGAATTACAATTTGCTTTCTCTCTCACCCAGATAGGAATATACTCACAGTCAGGCACAGATTCACCTATGATGAATTGTGAACCATTTAGAATGAAACTCATCTTACAAGAGTGATAATAAACTGAGAAGAAAAAAAGCGGTAATGAATATTCTCTATTAATGACGACAAAGCAAAATCTTTCTCAATAATTTGGAAAACAGGTCTCTTGAAAGAGGAGATTGCTTAATTGCGTGAAAAAATTTATCTCACCTGTTTCTAAGAAACGCAGTGGAGAATATTTACATCAGAGAAGATCCAGAAAAAATGTTGGATGCTTTTCAAATGTCTGTTACAAGGTAATACACGAAGGACCAGCCAACCCTTAAAGACTCCTTTTTTCTGTTTTCAGAATGACCGAAAGGAAGACATCACATCTGACTCTGCCTGTACAAAGCTTGGAGAATCTCTTCTTCTAGGTACTGCATCTCCAGCATTAGGGTACTAAGTCACAGTGACTAAGAGTTTCTGTAGATATTGCCCAACATACCTAGACAGCCGCTTCCAGAGTTACATTTAGAAAGCTTTTTCTAAAGTATGCTTGCATCTTGTTTCCTGTTATTTTACTGAGCAGTTATCTTATTGTTTCTCTTGCATGGACAGCAATTGATCGCTATCCTTTTAATAACAAATTTTTGTAATAAATGGAGGGCTGATGAATCCTTTTTCTACATGAAATACGCTTGGTTCTTTCAACAGCTTTCCAATATGCTACATTTACAGTGAGTTTTATCATTCTTGTTCGTCTTCTTTGGAGTCTCCCATAATTGTTTGTATCTTTCTTGGGAGGTAATGAAAATTAACCATAATATTCTGTCTGAAGGTTCACTAGTGCATAATGAGTGTTCACTGTATTTTTAATGCATCCTTGAAAGTTTTGTCTTTTTTTCCTGACAGCAACACACAGTTGAGCATTTGCTTCTTACCCAATATACCCCTCAGATCATTTTGTGCAGCACTGCCACTTGAGTAGCTGACTGCACTGTCCATTCAGTTTCCCCAGTTTCCCCTCCCTAAGAGGGGACAATTACCTCAGTGAGTTTAACTGTGTTTCTTTCAGACTCTCTAATTTGTCACAATTCTCTGGAATTCTCTGGAATTCTTAGAACTTCTTTGCAGTCATTCCCACTTTTGATGCCATTCACTATTTCATAAACATACTTCCCAGTTCTTCCTGCAAATCATGCATGAAAATAGCGGCTTTAGTCCCAGGCACAACTCGAGTTCTGTATACATTCCTGCAGAACTCTACTTTGAGATGCCCCCTAATTTGATAGTCAAATATGGATAACACTTTTGATAGTAATCTTCAACCAGTTCTGTTCCCATTAGTGGTAATTATAGCTAAAACAAAATTTCTCATCTTTATTAGGAAAATATTATATAAGAATATCACTAACTAAAAGTCCTGCTCAAGCATTTGGTTCTTCAGCCTACATACAAGGCCATTTATCCTGTCAAAGAAAGGAATTCAGATTAGTTTGATATGACAAAACCCATGTTAGCTTTTTATATTGCCTCATTATCTTCTAGATATCTTCTTTAAAATATTTATTCTGAAATATTTCAGGGGATCAAAGTTAGGTTGATTGATCTATAATTCCCTGAGTCCTCCTTTTTCCCTTTTAAAAGATAGGTACTATATTTATCCTGATCTTCTGGGACCTTCCTGATCTTCCATGAATTTTCAGATGTAATTGATTATGGCTCAGAAATTGCTTTGGCTAGTTCTAAGATGGATTTCGTCAAGCCTTGATAACTTGAACACATCTATCTTATCTAAATGTTATTTAGCCTGTCCTTCTCTTCTTCCAGCTTGAATGACTATTCCTTCATTAAAATTAATTTTTAAAATTCTGGTCACAGTTAACCTTTTAGTGAAGACTGAATCAAAGAACCACATCTTCAGCCTTCTCTGTGACATCTGCTCTCCCTGATAATGGCCCTATACTTCATTTCTTTTCTTTTCTTTCTTTTTTTTTTAAACTCTTACTTCAGATATATTTCTAAAACCTTAGCTTGTTGCTTTTATGTTACTTACTAATTGAAGCTTATTTCTCACCCTAGCTTTCTGAGTGCACGCCTACATTTTTCTGCTTTAATTTAATTTTTGTTTTGGTTTTATTTTCAGATTCCCCCAGGGATCAATTTTTTGGGTTTCTATACCTTAGCAAACACCTAAAACACTTATTTCTAGCCTTTTTGCATTTGTGGATTTTAAARTATTTTCTAGTGAAGACGCAGAACTATTATGCAGGAAAATTCAGATTACTAACAATAAAGTTACCTTTCATTGACTTTCTAGAAGCAGTCCACTTACCTCAGGGTTGAAAACCAGTAATCTAAAATTTTCCTGTATAGTTTATTCTCAGCTCTCTTGACTATTATTTACAGCTAAACTTGAGTATATACAGCTCTGTCTTCCTGTTGTCACTTCCAATACCAAGACAAATCCTGTCTGGTGTTCACTATCCCAGTATATTACAGTGCGGTTCAAGCCAGGATAGCAGCAGTTTAAGCTTGCTTAAGCTGCACATTTTTCTCCACTGGCAAAGGCCTTTAGTATTTCTCTCACTTTAGATCATGTCATAATGAATTCCTGTACTTTACCTCTCCTACATGCTACCACTTGCTATAAATTAGTATGAGAGCTCCTGGATAGCGGTCAGCCTCCCTTTCCTTTTGTTTTTTCTTAAAGAGAAGATGAAAGCATTCTCCATAAACACTCCACAAAAGACATTTTGGTTATTATTTTACTTTAGTAGAAGCTCAGAAGATCAATGAAGGATGGGTGTTTTCCCTCATTAATAAGGTCTGCTCTATACTTGGAGCAGATCCTTGCATAAAATATTTGACTTCTTGATTTCAGTCCTTCTGCATGTACAATCACCTGTCTTAGATTTCCAAGCTAGAAGAAGAATTTTCTCCTTTAAAGACTGAGTTCTGAGTCTTATGTTCTTACTTTGGTTCTTATGAGGGTCTGAGCGTGCACGGCCTATCCAAAACCCTTTCCTTATCCATTAAAATCCAGCACATTTTGTGCTTGGAGGCCTCAAAGATGGAAAATGGAGAAGACACATCCTGGGAGCTCTGCTTCCTCCCAGGATATCAATTTTACTTAGGGGAATTCTGCAGGAGCCTTTCTTTCACAGATCCTGGCCATCTACCTGGATAGAGCTACGGAAGGATCCTCCTGACAAAAGATACAGAACTTGGCTCGGGAAATGCTACTGAAGGGTGACTCATTACTATATTAATACCCTTTATGCTGGCCAAAATGTGTAAAAGAAATAGCTATGCATTATATGCTGACACTTAAAAACAATGAAAGGAGCTTATGAAATGCAGCATAAAAGTTGAGAAAGTAACTAGTGTTCTTGGGAGGTAACCTTTCTTAAGTATGCTATTTATCAAATGACTCAAGCCATCAAAGAAGAAAGATTATGTCAATTCCAAGGAAATTGTGCCTAAGCAAAAATGCAAATACGACATAGGCCTTCATGACTAACAGAGGCATATACTTCAAAGACTTTCAGAAGTACAAACCAGGAATGGAAAAAAGAGGAAAGGGTTGGGTGATATCATATACTGGCTCACAGGTGGGCTTAATGTACTGCAGAGAGACAGACTGACTTTGATTTCAGAAGATACTAAGAATGTAAACTCTTTTGTTCTCTGAACTGACTCAACCACTCTTGAGAGGCAAACCTTTTTTTGTTTTTTTTTTTGATTGTAGGCAGGAACTGGGTCTTTCAGGTCTTCCTGTATATCTGCCTACTATGAACAAATAATAAGTAAAAAACAGCTTATATGTTGATACAGTTCATTTTTAATTGCAATTCATTGAATCATCTCAGTTCTACTACTTACACAGCCAAACACCCAAAGGTCAGACCAAAATAGGAGGTGGGTATAGCTACAGTTGAGAGAAGATGACGTAGTTCTTGCCCCAGTTACAGTATGGAACTGGACTCCAGTGATTTCAGTCCTCTGCATCCACTCAGAATCCACTGGCATCCCCTGCACAGAGATAAGAATTGCAGAGCGTGGCCTCAGAGAGATTCCAATGAATCTTGTTTGAACTGAGATAATGTAGGACTGACTGATTTTGGAAACTTGTTATGCACTTTCTTGGAGAGATAGCAACATTTTATTCTCTCTACAGAGGAACAAGACGGTATTAAGAACTGTAAATCTGCAACTCAGGTAGGCTGTTTACAGACCATAGTGCTGAAAAGAGTGAGCACACAAACTGAGGGCAATAGCGTTGGCTATAAGCAGCAGACTATAAAAAAGCACATCAGTTGCAATTAAATAAGAGCAGATCCACCTCACTGTGTCAAATTTAAGTGTATAGTCACATGTTCTAGTTTGGGTGTTTTGCTTTTTAAAATTTCTTCTGTGATGATTGGTAATTACAGCTTTGGTAGATGCAATGGCAGCTGGAATTCTGCTCAGGCTTGTTGAGTCTGAAAGGTAGTTTACTCCAGCTGCATATTAACATATGATCTCTCATTAAATTATACGAAAAAGGATAAACACTGATCAAAAACATCTGCCAACACTTAAAAGGTCCTATCTTTCCAACTTCATTTAGTATTCACTGTAATAACAGTAATCAAAATAAATTTGTGTGGTATTCATCATCTTTTATATAGGTGCTGCATTGTAATTTAGTGTTAATTAATGGACATGTTATTATAGAAATTCCATATTGCACTGAGATTCTATATGCTACAAACAGCTATGGGACAGTTGGTCTTCAGAGCTGGTTACTTATTACAGGAGCTATTGTAATATAAATAAATTCTTTAGGGGTCAAAAAAAAAMCCCTGAGTGCATGAATATGAATAACAGATGATTCAAATACCACAGCTTTCAGAATACAGCTGGAGAATGTGAATACACTACTTGTTTGACTCAGATGAGTTTTACCTAGGGAACGCAGAAACTTGTGGCTTTGGGACTGATGTAAGTGAATCAAGACAGCCGATAAGAAGAAATGGGAAAGATCCTAGGAGGATTTTGGAAGGATTCTCAGACTTATGGCACAGTTTATAGTGTTCATTTTGGAACAAAAAGGAAAACTGTTTGGATTTCAAGGAAAGAAAAATGAATGAGATATTGCACACTGACATGTTCTACTGAAGTATGTTAGGCAGGAAGGTGAGTGTCTGATGTGTTAGAGCTTCTAAAGTCCAAATAAGACTACTCTAATCATTGTACTGGACTGAGTTAATTTTATTCAGTGTCATACMAGTGTCTGACTGGCTTTGAATTGCTGCTGGGAGCTGTGAAAATTGTTTTTAGGAGAAAGAGAAAATAAAAACAGGGTAATGGGAAAAGAAAAAATGCTCTAGGGTACTCCTTAGGTGGTGTGGCCTGACATGATGCCCATCCAATGGCTGCACATGTCAATGAACTAAACCTGAGGCACAATTTTTCTGTAGTCAGTAGGAAGTGGCATTTCCCAAATTCCAGGGTTTGTGCAACATTAGCTAAAGCCTCATGCTATAGTATCTTCCCTTCTCCTTTTTCAGGTTCATTAAATGTTTGCTGTTGCTTTTACAAGTTTAATGTTTCCAAATACAAATAAATATAATACATATGGGGACAGAGTTTCTGACTTCCCTTGCTGCCACTGAAAAATCTCTGCGTGAAAATGACTGTTGGAGGCACAGGCATATGTCTAGCAGAGAACTGAACCTGACATCAGAAGCTGATTTTCAGTAAATCTACAATACATAGGAGATCTTCAAGTAGCTTGGGGCTCAGCAGTTAGCTTTCTGAAGCTGTGGTGGATTATTAAGTAATAAAAGGAYGCAAGTTTTCCAATCTAATGGAAGTCTTTTTTTTTTTTTCCAGTGAGTTCCTACAGCATTTTAGATATTGTCTCTGTTGTGATTCAGACAAAATCCTCTTTGTCCACCTACTCCCTTCTTTATTGAGCAAATAAGACTTTATTAACTTTTCAGCTCTTATCAGTACTTACCAAGTGCTCCTGCTTCATTCAGCCAGCACGCGGTGAGACATAACTGATGGTGTATTTGCAGATTATTATATAAATACAGAATAAACTGGATGCTTTTTTATCTTTTTCAACAAATAAATAGCAATTCCCATGCAAAATCATACATATGGTCAGCAGTTTTCAAACTATTACTACAGGCAGAAAGATTAGATAGTACAATCTTAATTTAATTCAATAACTGAGATCTACTGCCATTTAGCAATTGGCCAAGTTGGACTTCCCTGGTTTGTGGTATTTATTCAGTCTTTAAACTGAATTACAACCCCTTATTCCACTGAGAGCTATGTACTGAGTAAAAAAGTTGTCATTATTCCTGGGGAATAACAAAAAAAAAACCCTGGTTATATATCCAAATATATTAAAACTTTGTTTCAAATAACATAGCATTTACAACCAAATAAAAATCTACAACAGATTGCATGTTTTATGGATCTGTAAAATGGTATTGTATGGCTCACAGAGAAATGTTGTGGAGTTCAGCTGGAAGCTTCACTTTTTCTGACCAACTCCCTTTCCTGAACCTTTTCTTCCCACATAATTACACCATCATCCATAACTGTGCTCATAAAGCATTATAATAACAACAGGACAGAAGAGTAGGCTCTCATAATCAGAATGATCTATTCAGATGATTAAAATAAAAACTTCTTGGACTGGAAGAAGGTTTATCATTGAAAATAATTTTGACAAAAATGAGATTCTCAGCAGACTTTTTTTTGGCATACAATACTTGCTTACTGTAAGAATTTGTATTTTTGTCAATTAGCTGGAAAATTTTACGTGAAATCCCTCAATGAATCTGATTTTTTAATGAAAAAAAAAAGAAGCTTCACATTAAGAGAAAAATACAACTGTATGACAGCCACAAAACACCCAGTTCTGCCTAGATATTCCAAATTTTGTACCTTGAGAAAGTCTCCAGTTCAAGCATCGCAAATGAGTACAGCCTGAGATACATAACTCAATGTGAGAGCTGATCTATCACTTTTGTGGATCCCGTGGCAGGTAGGGTTTATTAGCATGAAGACTAATGCTCTGTTGTGTTTCTCTGGGGCTAGGTCTTACAATGCTTTGGGAAGAATTTTCTGTATGATTTAGAGATTTTTTGGACACTGGGCTGGATGCTTATCCTGCATGCAGGGATTGTGGGCAAAGCTTGAACTGAAGAAGTGGGATAGGGAGACTGTAAAGTGTTGGACTTGCCAAAAGTAATCGTAATCTTTGCAGGAAGGCTTTTGGGCCACTGTAGAAACTTGTGAACAACAAAAATAAAGCTTTCCTGTGAACACAAGAGCCAAATTTAAACCTGGTATCAGACTGCAATTCTTTCTTTTGATATTACAAGCACTTATACTAGGTCTAAATTTCACCTGAAGTATTTGCACGTCATCCTGGTCACATCTTCCATATGCATTCATGGAAATGTATCTTCTTATTCTTTATATTTTTACTTGACTCTTTTACTTCTGGGAAATTAGACTTTATTTTCCTGACAGGTACAACAGACATATTGCAAACAGGGTGCATTTTTTGCTTTGTCTGTCTCTGTCTGAAATTGCTGAGATGGTGCTTTTGGTATATACTTCTCTCCAGAAGCTCTAATTTCAGGATGTCTGGCTGGACAGTTAACCTACTGTAAGACCAGACTGTGAGTTTGCAACATGTGAAATTTTAAGTTTGTGTCACTACAGTCTTGCTCTACAAATGACTTGCTTTTTTGTGTACACTGTACTTGTGAGAAAGATTTTTGCTAGATCTCAAAACTGTCACCAAGGAACAGTATTTTAAAACATCAATATTATATCAGAGGAAGCAGCTGTTTGTATTTGCCACAGTGTAGCAGCTAAGAGCTTTGGATTGTCATATGGCTAATTTGTGAGTTCCACTGTATGAGATATAAGACTTATAGTGTCTTCTGGTATACATCAGTAGATATAATGGCTTTGTAACATATGTAGTGCTTCATGTAAGAGTTCAAAAGTGTTATGGTTCASTGAGCTGCTGACCAGATGTACCAGTGTCATTATCTTTGGGATAATGTTATAATATAGCAGCTCCAATTTTGTTTTTCCATTAAAATGTCACAAATGTCATAGTTCTTCATAGTTTGGGGAACTCCATAGATATAAAGGGGGGATCTAGCAACAGCAGAAAGTAACTTCTTTCTTTCTGTAATTTCCAATTTTTGTGATGATTATTGTACCCCTATTTCATCCCTTTTCTCCTAGTTAATTACCAGTCTGATCCCCCCTCAAAACTTTATTGTTTTTGTTCACTGAGAGCCAGTGTCTTTGTTATTAAAATCCAGTATGTCTGTAGCTGAAATAAGTAAGAAAGTCATTTATCGATGGCATATAAACATTAAAAATGCTAAAACAATTGTTTTAAAATTTAAAGGAGTAATGATTCACTGAGATGCATTATTAATAAGCATAAATTATTGAGTTGGCTCAGTAGTGCAGCTACAGTTTAGAGACGGACTCATGGTCCCTTGAGAGTCTGTGGTCCCATGTAAAAGTGTACTCTGCCAGCTGGTCAAGCAGCAATATTGTGCCAGATGCAAGAGCAAATTTGCCTATGCCAGACTGTAGAATAGTTAGCAGGAGAAGGTAGACTGTGTGCTTGCAATGCTTGATGTACATGAGGAACAAAACAAATGGACAATGATGCTTATTTTTGAGAAACTGGAAGAAGAAAACCCAGTGACAGCAACTCCTTGGTAATGGAATGGACATAAAACAATTTTTCCTGTGTCTGGGCCTTTGTCTTTGCTTTGGTTCCCATATGTCTGTGTTTCCCCTCCTTTCTGTTCTCCAAATAGCTTTTGTATTATCTACTTACCTAACTCTGCTCATTTTGTTGATATAATTAGACACACTGAGAAATGTATTTTCTTATGTTTTTACATTGTTCTATGCATGAAACAAATGTAAACTGTGCTCCCCTCAGGCTGTTTCTCCTAAGAAATAGTTTAAGCTCTAAGGATGAAACTCTGCTCCAAATAAAGTCATTTGAATTGCTTGTTTTAACTGTGATGGTGCTGAGACTTCACCAAGAATTACTTCCTTCCAGTAGCAACAGTTGTTGAAATGGAATTTACAGATCATGATTTGTGAGATGAATGGGCCTGGTTTATATGTCATATTTAGACATAAACCCTTTAGAAGGCAATGGAAAATATGCTCAGCTAAGAATGAGATGGTCATTCAGAATTTAGAGCCATATCTTTGAAATTTCACTTGTACAAAGGTTACCATGCATTTTAGACCAAAGGTACATAGTATTCCTGACAAAAATTTGGACTCCTTTTGCTTTTAAAGAGAGAGAAAAAAAAGAAAAATTATGTAACTGAAGTGTACTTTCATTGATGCACCTAGAACGACTCCTGCAAAGTGTGCAGTTCTTTGAATGCAGTCCTTCATTTTGCCCAGTTGCCTATCACAGCATCTAAGAGCTGATCCCTGGAATGCAGAAAAAGCTGACTTTATCCATATCTCAAGTTCCATTGACTTTTCTGGAACTACTGGTATGAGTACAGCTTTACAACTGTTAATGAAAATGAACCAGCCTCATACTGTGAGGAAAATTCCATTCTCACTTGCAACAGCTTAAAGTTAACTTCCACTAACTTCTACTTAATCCTTCTTTTCATTGATGCAACTGAATTTGGCCTAAAAATTCACATCAAGTTTGTTGTAGTAAAACAGACATATCTTTTTTTTTCTTTTGAAAGGTTGCCTAAGAAGCTGGTACAGTTTTGATGATGGAAAGATTATTGTAATGATGCATTTTGCTACATCTTCTACACATTAAAGCAGAATATAACATGCAATAGACTATAAACCCATTCTTCGTATCGCTTAGCTATGCATCTAGTTGTATTGAAAGCAGAAAATATTGATTATAGGTTAAAGGCAATTAAAATAATGGACCTGTAGCTGGCAGAAACTGCCAAAGGGTTCTTGGCACTGACAGCATTTACCACATAAGCAATGACTGTCAAATTTAATGAGCAAACATATTTTCCAGGAATAAGCATTTAATATTCATTCAACTATATTTTACAGAATACAGGCTTTATTAAATTTGTGAGTGGATTATTTTTTAAAGGGGAAAAAGAAAGGATAACAAGAACTTTAATTACAGCTGCAAGTGGTTCACAGTGTAAAGGAATCACATAACCACTAAATTACAACATAGCATGAAAGAAGAGAGACAGTCTTAGGCTACCTGCAATGGAAAGTCCTTGCTTTCTGCAGAAGTCTCAGGATATTAGTGTACACAGCCGAGACAGCCTTTTTATTTTTGTTGTGTCTGTACTTAGACTAGCCCTATCAAACCCATGCCAAGGCTTTTAGCTGAGCTTGCTGCAAGCACAGCTAATTGCACAGTTAAAAGTGGCTTTGTCACAATCCTTTGTCTGGGTGGCACATAACTGAACTGCCTTGGCACAAGCTGGAAAGAAAGTTTCAGTTCCAAGAACCACAGTTTCTTCCCATTTTTCTTCTGATGCAAGGATGAACCCTCTGCCAGAGGTGTGCATTACTCAGCCTGCGTCCCCAGGTGTCAGTGAGGCCACACTGTCTATGCTAGCTGAAAAGTGAAATCAAGTCTTCGGTCCTTTTCAGTCTTCCTCCCTCTCCATTGAAGGCACATGGAGCAGGGGAAATTTGTGCTGTCCTCGATGGCTCTTTTTACCCTGTATTGCAGTCAGACTATTGCCAGTCAGGAGCGAGAAGGAAAGGAATGGACTGCACATCATYGCACCTCCTGTACATCGTTGCAAGTGCCCAGAATAGGCCACCACTGGGTCTTTATGGGACTGGCCTACTTAAGTGATGACTTACAGTCATGACCCAAAAGCAGGTTCAAAGAGAGATAGGCAGATAGTCACACAATCTTGATTTTCCTCCTTTGATGACATGACCAATGACAAAGGGAAAATAGAAAGAACAACAGTTTGTGAGAAAGCATGTCATTGGCACAGAAGAAGGAAAACTGAGTGACTGTGAAAGACATGCACTCTTTTGGAGTCATATTTAAATGCATATACCTGCATAATTMATTCTGCTCTAGTAGTGTGGAGGGTCATACAGTCTTGTCCATTTCCCCTGTATTGTGTGAATACATGCATGGTATCAGTTTGGACAATTGTTGGAGCCCTGCTTGAGGCTCAGTACAGCCCCAAGGTTTTACAACTTCCACTCAGGTACCCTAGAGGATACATCATGTTTCACCAGGATGCCATCTTTTCCCAGCCCCTCTCTCCATGTTTGCTTGCAAGACTAGTATCTCACTTTCAGACTCCTCTTGAAGACTGACAGCAGCAATGCTTCCTATAATGAAGCTAGTTAACACATGCATAATTCCTATTTGTCTGCCTGTAGAATTAGAAGAATTAGTAGAATTCTTCAGCCCCTCTTGAATGTCTGGAATGTATCTACTTCAGAATGGTGCCTACTCTGAGAAAACATTAAAAGATAATATTTTCCATTTGCTTTAAAGGAATATGATTTTACTGATGACACAATAACTGATGTTACCATAGCTTTCTGAGCTGACTCCTGAGATTAGATTTAATAACAAATTCATTCAAGTCTTACTCCATAACTGGCCACGCAAAGCTACACAGGCTCTTTGCACAAAAGTACCTTTGGTTCTTGGGGACAAAAACAGGAGACTTTTTACTGAATCAGGCAAAAAAATGTTTCTATTTGCTATTCATTATTGTTTCATTTATTTATGTGAGAAACACTAAAAATGAGTTCATCTCTGCAGGAGCCAACAAAAATAAAATAAGATTATTGTCTAAAAAAACAGAAAGATGGAGATAGTTTATTCTGAATTCATAGCCATAAATGTTGATAAGAAGACTGTCTAAGGCAACATCATGGAAACCTATTTAAGCAGTCCTCCTCACGGTTTATTTTCATGCAAAAATATATTCATATGAGAGGTATATGTATTATAAAATGCCTTCTCAAACTGAAAGAAGTCCTGAAACATGATCTATTAATAAAGTGAACAGACTGATTATTTCCATTTAGTTTGAGCATATGGGAAGACCTTTCATACAAAATAAATAATTTTATTCAAAATACTACTATCTCATAAAACCGTAGCTTCCTTGAATTACACTCTAAATAATAAGTTTGAATGGAACAAACAAGTTCTGGATTAAAACTCCATTGACCTCAATAGCTTTACCCTAAGGATACATTTTGACTGACATGTTTAGGAGATATTTGTTAYATAGATACCAAAACATGAATGAGAGACTAATCTTTCTTACAGTGCTGTGATGAAATGTAAAAGGAATATTGTAATGAACCTTGCCATAACAAATATGTCTAGCATTATTAATAAAATATTGTTCATCTCATTTTTCTTTACTGTGCTGTTTAGACTTTATTTAAACAATAATTTTGTGTGTCTATGAAATGCAAATTATTAAATTATAAGATGCCTCATGAGCATTACAGTTGACAGGTAAAAGAAAGCAAAGAAAAGCTAAGCATACTAAATCAGATAATTTATAATTCAATTATAAATATCTTCAGGAACCATATACAGTATTCACAGTTTAATAAAAGATTTTATAAAAGGTTTTATTTTAAAGTAAAAATGCATTTGGTTCTCTGTGATATGGACACCAGAACTGGCATAATGTACCTTAAATTTTATGCTGCTTTATAAATGTGGGCAGCTCTACTAGGCTGATCTAGTAGAGAACAGCAGACAGTAGCCAACTGTTTTACTCCTGTAAGCTCAAGTTCCAGCAGCCACTCACAAGCAGTTCTAATTTAAGCAGTTGGATAAAGTAATCACTCTAATTGCCTGCTTTCCAGTCTTCATTACATTATCACAGATCTTTAGTATTTGGTGCTATCTTAAAGCCCCAGCTCCTGATTTTATTTGATCATCCAAGAATTTTAGCCTTCATCTGAAACTGCAAGGTAAGCTCCTGGCCTGCATGCTTTGATATAAAACTTTGAAAAGTATGAAGAGTTTGACCAATTAAGATGAATGTCTGACTGTATATCTTTTTAACCATGATTTTATTAACCCACTTCTATTTTTAAGCCAGACACCTGATTTCTGGTGACAGCAAAATAGGACCTTGTTATACTGTGTAAGATGCTATTGTAAATGATGCTGATCATTCATCAGGTGACACTTTTCAACCAACTCACTATCTTTAAAATGGGACTAAGATTTTTAACCACAGCTGGTGGTTCATGTCATTTTACAAAGATGAAAAATTTCCACGTAGAAAGCCTACAAAAGGTAAACAAGTAATAAAGAATTCAAAATTCAATCACACGGAGGTACTATCAAGAGCAGTATGAATAGAGGAAAAAAGCAGAAAGAAGTTTAGATGAAAAAAAAATGATCAAACAGTATGCATTACTTGCTAGTCCACTGTAATGTGATCTATTTTTTTCCTCAACTCTTTTTGAGTCAATAATTCTGTGAGAAAATCAAGTTTTGTTTTGTTTTGTTTTTATTGAGAAAGACTGCTTAATGAAGAACCAACTGGTTTGCAAGATTTTGTAGTCTAATCACTGGTACAGTCCCATCCCTGATGTGAACATGTGCATCTTCTTATCAACATGTGTCAAGTTCCCCTTGCCCCCCTACTTCCAGTCTGATCATGACCAACACTGACAAGAGGGGTTCTGGCAATATTCCTGTTCCTAAAGTGGGGATGGGGCTATGGCTGGGAAATGAGTGATTTGGAGGCAGATGAGAATCACAGAATCACAGAATGGTTGAGGTTGGAAGGGACCTCTGGAGATCATCTAGTCCAACCCCCCTGCTCAAGCAGGGTCACCTAGAGCACATTGCACAGGATTGCATCCAGGCRCGTTTTGAATATCTCCAGAGAAGGAGACTCCACCACCTCTCTGGGCAACCTGTTCCAGTGCTCTGTCACCCTCACAGTGAAGAAGTTTTTTCTCACGTTCAGATGGAAGTGTCTGTGTTTCAGTTTGTGCCCGTTGCCTCGCGTCCTGTTGCTGGGCACCACTGAAAAGAGTCTGGCTCCATCCTCTTGACGCCCCCCCTTAAGATACTTGTACACATTAATAAGATCCCCTCTCAGTCTTCTCCAGGCTAAACAGGCCCAGCTCTCTCCCAATAGATGAGAAGCTAAGTCCCTGGTAGTGTCCTAATAAATCCATGTCTTTTAAGTAACCTGTGGAAAAGTTGGAGAGAGACTAACCTGCTATTAGAAGTGAAGAACTTGAAGAAAGTGTCAGAAAGGTAAGTAAGTTCCGTCTAACACAGACTCCATGGCAGCTATCACTGCCTCAGGACATCTCAGCTGGATTTTCCCCAACACCTTCAATTTGGGCCGTGAATTTTCTCTCCCTGAATGGCAAACTATCCATTAAGATCCTGTAATCTCATGTATGTTTTGAAATGCATTACAAAAATATTTTGTGTGTGTTGAAGAGGGAAAAGAATATTCTACTCATGTAACTTTTGCATGATTTCAAAGACACGAGGCTTTACCAGGGATCATTGAAGTGTCTTAGCATTTCTGTTACCGTCAGACCCTGTTAAATTAGCTGAAATATATTTAGCAACAAATTTCTGTCAAGATTCTTATTTAATTTGACACAGCCTGAAGAAACCTCTCTCAGATTATAGTTTACAAGAAGTAAATCTACTGAAATCATATGCAGGTGAGTCCTGCATATGATGACAGGATTTACTCTCTGCTCTAACACTATATGAGGGGGATTAGGGTAATATTACTCTATAGCTAGGACTTCCAAAATCTCATTTTATCTTAAAGAAAATATCCTTCATGCACAGCAAAATTTCCAGGACAGGCAAGTGTCATCTCTTATCTATGTTTCTTATTGTATGGACTGAGTATACTACTCTCTCTGCCAGTCTCACAAGTTTCTGGTTTTAATATCTTCCTGTATTAATGGAAGCAAATAGATATTTTACCTGTGATTTTAGCAGTTATTGAATTTGGCAATTAGTTCTCAACTGCTTACAAACTGGATGCTGATCTCACCTGTACAATTTATAGCACTGTAACTCCTAAAGTAAACAAATTTGCTTCAGATATACGCTGGTGTAAATCAAATGTGAAATATGGCAAATTGCTGTGATCTATTGTTACATTTGTCCGCATTATAGTTCAGGGGTAGAAGTTAGAAGTATTTGTTTTAATGGCCTGGGGCATGTGGTATTTAGAATCATGCATTAATAAAAGCATGTGTATAATATGTTAAAATACAGTAACTAAAAGTGGGCTTGCACTGCTGTGAACAGGTGTTCTTCACCAACAACATCTCCAAACTTTTCCTTTATAGGCCTGCTTTTTACCTTTATTGTATGCTCAGACTCACTCTCTGATTGTAGAGGGATTTGGGAAAACATTATAGACGGCAAAATTTGCCTTGTTGCATTTTACTGAGACATTAAGCAATGCAGAATGTCCAGTGATGGGGCACATAGGGGCATACTAGAAGTATCAGGAGCAGGGCTGTCAGGTTTCCTACCTGGATGCCACACTGCTAGAGGACTGAAGGTATGGGGCAGGGGAGCTTCAGTATGTATGATCTGCAACCCACAGACTCTCAAGCCTAATGTTGGATTATATTGACTAAGAAAGAAAAATGCCCATTGTCCCAGAAATGGTGATGGTTTCAATCTATTGTACACATTTGAAATGGTGAGCTAGACATTACAGAGCTGTAAGATGTACTGTACTCTCTCTAAGATTCAGGCAACTTTGCACCTCTGTCAGGAGTTGACTCTGTGGGTTTGTAGGAAGATCCTCCCTACTTTGGACTTCTTTGATTGCCAGGCAATGGGTGTAGGAAGAAGAAGAAAAATAACCTTTCTAAAGGTTTTGATTTATATTCATGAACAATCCACTTTTTACCATAGATTTTCTTGGTAAAATCTTATATGGGGAGTAATATTGTTTTTTAAGGCCATATCTTGAGGCTCCCATTGACCTTCAGTAATATTTTAATACCCAAGTAGACCCAGTGAGTTTATTTGGCCAGAATATTACATACCTAGGTTGTAAAGTTACAGAAATTGTAGAATCATGGAAAAGTCTAGGTTGGAAGGGACCTCTGGATATCATCTGGTCCGACCTTTTATTGAAGACAGGGCCTTAGATGAGATTACCCAAGGCCCTATCAAGCTGTGTCCTGAATATTTCCAGTAAGGCAGATTCTACCTTTTCTTTGGGCAACCTATTCCAATGTTTTTTGTTCTCATAGTAAAGAAGGTTTTTTTCTTATATCCAGATGAAATTTTTTCCTGAAGCAACTTGTGCTTGTTGCCTCTCACCCTGTGTGACGGTGTGCTCCTTTCCCCCCTTGATGTGTTCTCTCCCCCTCAACCTGACCTCCCTGTAAACAGCACGTATGCAGGGGCTAATTGAGYATGTGCCAACTAAGGCCCATCTAGCATGCAAATATGACTATGAGTCAATAATCTCTCCCCCCATAAATAGGGGGCAGCCCAGAGCCCATTGAGCTCTCCTGCACAGCAGTGGGCTGCACTGCAGAACCTCCTCTTGAGCAGGGACGCCTCTCAAGGTTACTCCTCAAGGTTGAGAGATTCCTTACCYGCCACAGATCCTCRGTAAGTGATTAAAGCATGCYGAACTTTTGCRAACTTCASGAAACTTTGCTGAGTYATATCTCTGAYTRATTGTKCACATAATCCCTTAGRCATAAACTGTTGACCAAGTCTGGGACTAGGACTGGATCCAGCTGCACCCAGGCTCCTCTGAGGGGGAGTTTAGAAAGCAAGGGGGTCCTTTCCAAAACTCGTGACTCAACAGGAGGGTTCCCTTTGCACACACCCCTTTAGATACAAACCGTTGACCAAGTCTGGGACTAAGATTGGATCCAGCCACACCCAGGCTCCTCTCAGARGGAGTTKAGAAAGCAAGGGGGTCCAGTCTGAACCTCGTGACTCAACRGGAGGGTCTCCGTTGCACCCGCATCTGACTCTGTCCTTCATGCAGTAAATAACTGAGTGAACCTTGCCAATTGAACCTTGTTAAATCATTCTTATTTATGACTGAACTTTGTTAAGTCGCTATCTTACCGCAATAAACATAGTGCTGCTTCCCTCTTACGAGTGAAGTGCATCACTCCTCTGCGACACCCTGTCACCATGCAGCCTTGTGAAGAGAGTACCTCAGTCTTCTCTGTAACTACTTTTTAGGTGTTGGAAGACTGTGACTAGGTCCCACTTGAGACTTCTCTTCTCCAGACTGAACAAACCCAATTTCTTCAGCCTTTCTTCATATGCCAGGTTCTCCAACCCTCTAATTATCTTGGTGGCCCTCTGCTAGATCTTCTCCAACTTTTCAGTTTCTCTCTTGAACTGGCAGATCAAAACTGGACAGAGTATTCCAACTGTTGCCTAGCAATTGCCAATTAATGTGGAATAATCACATCACATCCTTTGATCTGCTGGCTCAGCTGTCTTGCCGATACAGCCCAGGGCATGGTTTGCCTTCACTGATGAAAGTTTCCTAAAGTCCTTATAGAGCTTTGATTCCATGACACCTGTGGAGCCCATGATGAATTTCTGGGCATACTGTACTGCAGATTGACATAGGTACATGGAATTACTTTGTTTAATTTGGTGCCAGGAAATTAAACTGAGACTCTATATCCAACCAATACATCTTAAAATAGCCTAAGTTTTTCAGAACTTACTTCTTTTGTTAAGGCCAGGTAACCCTGAAACAAAAAAATCTATCATATTTTTCATGGTCTAATATTTCCTAAATTTGCCTTTCTCTCACTTTTTCGTACATGCTACAGCTTGCTGACTAATTCACAGTTCCAGCACTCTTTCCTTATCTCCCGCTTGGTGATGAAGTGTTAGCTCTTCCAACAGGCTGTGAAAAACAATATCATGAGCATTATCTAAAAAGAAAACAGAATTAAGTACCTACAAATGTTTGTGCATGTCTGTGTCTGAGTGGTATTTGTGAATAATCACAAACAACTGACAGATCTGATTTGAATTATGTAGCTTGCATATTTGTAGGAGGACTTTGTGTTCAATCACAGAGCAAAACCAGAATGGAAAACAATTGACTGAATCAATTCAAATAATGAATACTTTTAAGAAAATACTGACCTGCTTAGAACTGTACTGAGAGCAGAAAAAGTGATTAAATATACTGAGTAAATTAATCACRTAAAACTATTTACTCAGCTTTAAAAGTCTCATTTTCAAAAGTCATGAAGGCTCTTAAAGGCATAAATCTGCTCACTTTCTTTGAGACATGGCTCCCAGAGCATATCCACAGCATAATACAATCTGCATTTCTATAGAGGGAAAGGGACTGAAACAAGCCAGGATATGAATTTACATGGCACTAGCTGTTCTGTCCTAACTTCCCATGAGGACACTCTTAGCAAGTGCAAAGTAGCCTACCCCATTCCAGAAGCTTCTCTGGTGTCTTCAGAGTGAATTTAACTAATTGTAGAACTGGAATGACCAAGAATGCACCCACAGGGGTTGTTAGCTATAAATAATGCACTCGTCTCATTCACTGTCATCTCTTGATCCAGGCAAGCTGATGTGTGATTGCTTCCTCTTCTCAGTAGGATGTTATTGCTATGAATTGTTTTCCTTTACAGTTTGTTTTGATTTTTCTTTGACCTAAAAGATGCCTGTGACCTTCAAATCTATTGTTTCTACCTCTGTGCAGCCTAAAGGCATCAGGCCTTCATTCTTTTACAGACTCACAGAATGCTTGAGGTTGGAAGGGACCTCTGGAGATCATTTAAGTCTAACCAAGAGCAGTTTCCTCCATGCTGCTTGGTGTATGGTGCCTTTAGGCTCTTCAAGAACTGGAAGGCCTCAGGCCTGCATCACCAGTCACCAACACGTTTATAGAAGATTCATCTACCATTCGGATGCAGCAATCCTCATCATCTCAAAGCTTCCTGTAAACTCACTAGCAAGCAGTCATATTCACCGTTTTCCTAATGCACAGCTGCTCAGCCCACCTGTTACAATATGGTTGGCCTTCCAGGGGAATGTCAGGGAATTACTACTCAAAAATCTACTCACTCTGCCAAGAGTAAGAGGCAGCATATAAAAATGTTAAAAGTCTTATGAGGAAATGCCAAAGTCATGATTTTCAAGCAAATGTTAACCACAATGCATTCCAACCATCTGTATGGTAAAAACCTTTACATGTTAATGTAAACAAACATTTTTGCACAACAATTTCTGTACTATGGTCTGTACAATATTTTCAAGGAAAAAAGTCCATTGATTTTTTTCCCCCCAATATTTTGTAGCAACACAGTTTTTATATGTTGAGAATACCTCCAGTGCATGAGGAAATTAGTTATTTTTGTTAGTAAAAGATCCTCAGAAAAGAAATCAATAGGCTGAGTTCATAATCTAAAGTGTTAATGATATTTCAGACACTAAACAGAAACTGATGCACCTTGAAGAACAAATCACTCACATCAGTCATATTAACTCTGCTAAATAAAGAGATGGTCGACAGAAATGAAGGCAGGTAAAATCGATGAGAAGATGAAGCTGAATCTGCAAAGAAGGATCTTAACTTACACTGTTCCAGGATCCCTGAAACAATTTCAGTCCTTTTTCCCATGCCCAGCATATGCAATTTTCCCTTAATTCCCATCTCTTCTTTCAGTCAAACCCAGGTCATTTTCCTAATTTCTCATCTCATAGCTCTCTCTTCCCTATCCCTGACCTCTTATGCCCCACTCATATTCTTGCCACGGTAGATTCTTCACCCAAATCTGCTTTTTCTCTTTGTGAGGTCTCAATATACAACTTCGCTCCTGCTCCTAGTGTCTTTTTTTTTTTTTTCAGTGAGTCTCAGTTACCTTTTGAAAGCCTCAGTCTTTCTTCAGCCTCCAGAACTACTTGTCTACCCTTCACTAGGCTTCTTGTTCTGCCCCTGAACCCTAAATCTCACTCTTATTTCCTCTGTGTAGGAAACTGGGCCCATAACACATGGGTGCAAGGTCACTGAGGCCTCAGGAAGGAAGGTGCTTTACCATCACTCATCAGTTGTGAGAAAGGGAAGGCTTTGTCTTTCTCTGTACATTTATACTAGCAGTGGATTTGGCCCTCAGTATACATGTATTCACAGCGCTGGAAAACAGGACTCTCCGTCCCTCCAGAATCAGCTAATTTACATAGTTACTTTATTTTACCAGGAAAAAATCAGCATCTGAAGGATGGGGATGTGTTAATTCATCTTTGACATAATTTGTCCCTGTGTTATTTGTGAAAAACATGAATGCGCAGTGATTCTCTTAGGTACTCTAGGAACTTGGATATTTTGGAAAATGATGTTCTGAAAATACCCACAGGAGCCATGAATACTCTGTGCCCTTTCAGAGCAGGTTGCTGTGTCTGCATAAGCTGGTGGAAATGCCAACATTAACGTCTCTATACATCAGCGTTTGTCCATTTTGAAAATCAACATAATAAAAAATACCTCCCAAGGGGGTGGGGAGAATGGGTTCATACATGCAGAATAAATTATGATAAAAAAGAATAAAAGTAACAGTAAAAGCAAAACAAACTTTGTATAATGAATTTCACCTACAACTCCTCTGCGTTTTATAAATAAATCTTGTATTACCTGTATTTTAGATACAGGAGAACTTAGACATAAAGAAAATATCTGACATGTCATAAACCTAGCAGAAGAGTCAAGAACTGAACCCTGAGACTAAAGCCAACCCATAGGCTAGACAAAGTATTATTCTTGTACAGGCTTGTTTTACTGTGTTTACGTCAGAAATCTTCAACAGTAATTAAAGTAGAATAGTGGCTAGAGCAAAAGCTGCTGAGTTCCTGCTGTCTCCATTAGGGTGGTGGTAGTGCTGGTGTGGTAAATATGTTAATTAACATCAAAGACTGAAGCTAGTTCCACTTTAAATTTCTAGTACAATCATACTCTTATAAATTTAAAGATGGAATCCAATATGACTTTATCAAAGTTAGTGACAAACTGTAAAGCTGTTATGGGGAAGGATCAACATTTTCTTGTTTTATCTCTGACAAAAAAAAATGACTATTGTTCTGACAGAGTTTCTACATAAATATCAAATGAATTCTGCTTTCTGACCATGTTTTTGTGTTTGTGCTATTCGTTACCTCTGAACTGATTTTACAGCTTCTAAGCTGGATTCAGCCATGTAACAGGCAGCATAATGCAGTTAATTATCATGATTCAAAATTGAATGTAATTATTTGCTTTTCCTTCTGTGCAAATATATTAAACATAACAGTTTCAGCATAAAACAGATGAAGAAGTTCTGATGCTTCCAAGAGATAAGACTGCATATTTTTAAATATTCAAATGATAATATGATTTTCTTAATTCCTATTGTATTAGGATGTCTGTGCTTGTGGTAAGAAAAATATTCAGAATAGTAAAAATATTTTAGTGCCATAGAAAGTAGGAGGAGCATGTTAGCACACTACTGTATGAGGAAAGCTTTCTCATAGTAACACAGAAGTCATACAATACTAATGTGAAGAAAAGAAAGTCAATTTTAAATCCTCATTTTATAATAATAATAATTCAGTGCCCTGCTGCATGAAGTTATACAGAATTATACAAGAGAAAACTGAAGAATTATTTTGGAGGATGAGATTCAGGGGTATGAAAATACAGCTTCTTTTGCAGTGAGGAGTTTCAGTCTCTTCAGCAATAATTATTCCTGGGCTTGCTCTGACTTGGGGTTGGTAACACTTGATAGAATGCAGTGTAATTCTCTTTCATGACTCACAGCAATAGTTGATGAGGTGATGAGGAAAAGTCCCTTCTTCATTTCTTTATTTCTCCTACTTGTCAAAGAAAGCTTCCCTTATAAGCATTTACTGTTTTTTAACTCAGTTTAATCAGGCTAAGAGCATTTTAGGGAATTTTATTATTCTCAAATATAAAACATTTCCCCTGCGTATCAGATTGCTGCTGCTTTTTAAAACTCCACCATAATTTGAATGATCTGGGAAAAACAAACAAACAAACAAACAAACAAACCCTTGATTTGTTAATTTGGTGGCAAACTTATGAGAAATACAGTGAGAGTTGCTCAATGGGTAAAATGTCAGATATAGTATCTTTCAGGATAACACTGATGGGAGCCACACTTCCTAAGTGTTCTCTTTACTCATCACTATAAACCATCACCTTCCAGATTTCTCCCTGAATACAGTGGAAATGAGATGAAACCTTGCAGAGGTACTGAGTAGAACATGCCTCTTAATAGACATAGTACTACCCCAGAATACTTATGGTGAGCCTATGACTACTTCTTCTAATGCTTAGTGAGGTGTACTTGTGGTGCATACAAAATGAAGCAAATCAAATATGTCTATCAAAATGTAACATTTTTTCTCAGTTTCAAAGATGGAGTGAAAATTATGATAAGGCTGGTTCGTAAATTCTCACAGGGATATATTGTCCCTGAAATTTGCTCTCTTGGCAAATCAAATATTACACAGAAATAGAATCATAAAATCACAGAATTACAGGATGATTTGGTTTGGAGGAGACCTCTAGAGGTCATCTAGTCCAACCTCACTCTCAAAGCAGGGTCTTCAGTCTGATCAGGTTGCTCAAGGCCATATCCAGATAAGTTCTGAAAATCTCTAAGGATGGAGACTCCACAGCCTCTCTGGGCAACCTGTTTCAGCCTTTCCCTTATATTCAGTTGGAGTTTTCCTCGTTGCGACTTGTGTTTGTCCTGTTGTCCTATTGCTGTACGCCTCTGACAAGTGTCTGGCTCTACTCTCTACAAACCCTCTCTAAGTAGCGGAAGACTGCAATTATGTTTCTCCTTAGCTTCCTCTTCTCCAGGCTGAATAAACTCACTCCCTGTGGCCTCTCCTCAAATGTCATAGGCTCCAGCTCCCTAATGATCTTAGTGGCCCTCCTCTGGATGCTCTCTAGTTCATTSATATAACTCTTGCATGAGGACACAYACAAAATTAGACACATTATTCCATCTGTGGCCCCACGAGGGCTGAGCTAAGACTAATAATTGTTTCTCTTGATCTGCTGCCTATGCTTTCACTAATGTAGCCCAGTATACAGCACTGCTAGTATAAGCATGCTCTTTTGACTCATGCTTAACTTCCTGTCTGCTAGGACCTTCAGGTCTTTTTCTGTACAGATGCTTTCTAGCCATTCAGTCCCTCAGAGAGTCCCCCCAAGAGTGACCTCAGAGTCTTGTGCTTCTCTGCTTCCTGGGACTTCTAGATCTTGAGACAGCAAACTCACAAGCTGGTTCACTCCTACCTCTCAAAGAATTCACATAAAGTATCATTACTACTTTATTCCATTTGTGTTTGAAAGATGCATTTCTGAAAAACAAGAAGGATATAGAGAACTGAAATATATACAGAACATATAAAACAGATGTCAGAGCAAGTCATTATTACTCTATGTAGAATGCTTTTATGTGCTCTGGAAGGACATTATCAAGTAATTTTCCAAAATATACTTCACGTTTTACTGTTATTTTAGGCAACATAAAAAATTAACATAGAGCCACACAAAAGCTCTTAGATTCTAAACTGCAAGCATTACATTGCAAATGATAAATGAAAGATCTTTCCTTTCTTTTAAATTGCCTGTTATATTCTCTTAAAGYCTGAACTTCACTATCAACTCAACTCTCTTTGTCCCTGGTGAGCCTTGCCTTTATTTTTTTTTTTCACCTGGTAAATATTTGTTATCTAGTTTGTAATAAATCTTCTTCTTTTATGGCACTCACTATTCAGTACCAGCAACTTTTACAGCCTTTTACTTTAACACTCAAGTTATTCTACAGTTCATTGTCTAATTGACCTCTAAGGGGTCCACAATATCCTGTTTCATGCGCTGCTTCTTTGGTCAGCCTCTTATGACTGTAAAATCAATATGCAGTTAAAGCACTCATTTTTCTGAAGAATATGCATGCAGTGGTGTTGCCCACCCTCCTGAAACATGTTGTCGATTAGAGCAACTATGTTAGAGATCTCACTTTTTCATTTCTTTTCTTATCATAGAACATTTAAATATACAACCATCTAATTATATTCATTGCTGTGATGGATAGCACATTGACTCACTTGCTTGTGATTTACCAGCTCTCCATTCAATGTGTTAAGATATTGGCATATTTTTATTCCAGAAGATTGATGTTTACTTCTTAACTTGTTGTTCAAGGCCAAAAAGCCTTGAAGAGAAGTGTCGTCATCTCCATTTATTGATCCAAGGTATTTAAATTTCTTCAGTCTTCTAAACTCCCTTCAAATGGTCACTTCTGTGATGAACTGGSTCTCTTAATTATTATGGCCTTAGCCTTACAAAGATACCAAATAAAAGAGAATCAATAAGCAAGTTTGAGAACTGAAACTTGAATGTGCCACATTGCTTAATTCCTCAATGCTCTCACTGGATGTATTTTGAACCAGTCTTGCTACCTCTCTCTAAAACAAGCCCTAGGAATGGTCCTGGAGACAGTTAATTCCAGGAAGATGGTGCATGGATGAAACTGCACCAAGCTTGGGCCTCCTCACTGTGCACAGTCCTCCAACACAATCTCAGCAAGCTTTCTACCTTCAAGCACCCCAACAGACCTCCAGGCCATGCTCTGGGGTATGTTTTGCATACCTTCAGTTTCATATTATCAAATCAGTACTCTGGTGGGTTGCAACTCAGCTGTCAACTATGTCAGGTACTTTGGACTAAAAATCCCTTGAAATAATAATTATGTTTTAGTGGTACAGGACGTCCCATGAAGAGGACACCCAGAGCTAAATGCTACCTAATGTGGACATAGCTAGTCTGCTATCGTGGGGGTTAGCCCTTAGCAGCATGGACATGAGATAGGCTGTGCCATATGAATTGAGGCCAAAATCTCTTCCCTACTTTCTTTTATCTCATAGTCTAGATGCACAATCTAAGTACATTCTGTACATCCTCAGGGTTCATAGATGACTTACAGGTTATCACAGTCTTCCTCACATATCACAAAATCACTGTAGCAATAACAGTTTCAGCAATATTCTGGTTTATTACATCTGTGACAACTGCCTATAGAAACAGATTTTTTCCAAGACAGTTTATGGTAACTCACCTACCAAAGCCACATTTTGCTTAAGTTGTGGAGATGGATTCATTGTATATAACCTGATTTAGAAATATCTTTTTAGCATGTCTTTTCAAAGCAAACTTTAGCAAATTACTGTTTCATGCAGTTGTATGCCTGTTTCTGGGTCTTAACTTCTAAGTCCACTTCCCTTTTTTGCCTTTTTTCTTTGGTAAGATGGTTAGAGAAGCAAATAGTACAAGGTGTTCTGCTTCATGGCACGGAACTATATTGATCCTTCAAACCTCAGCAGTTCTGCAGATACTTTTCAGTGCTCTTATCTTGAAATTTTGGGGCATATTGTATCATGTTAATGGAAAGTAACTGGTAATCACTGTGAAGTATATCCTTTTTTTTTTTTGAAGTTTAGAACAAGCTATCACAAGATGTCATTTATCTGGCATAACACTGAACAGAGTCAGACAGTATTATCTTTTTATATTCTACTAGTGTTCTGCAACCTCTTTCATCTATAGGTAATCAAATCAATCATGTTATTAATCAGTTCTCCATTTCCTGTCTAATACTAAGCTGTTCATATTCAAAATAAGTTGTTCTTTTTCCTTGGAGAGTCTGTAGATCTTCTCATTCTCTTGTCTTCTAAGTCAGTTATGAAGTTCGTTTGTCCTTGACTATCCTTTAGCCATGCACTACTTTTGACTTTCTTTTTTGTCTGCTTGTTTAACATTTGCTACTCTAATAGTTGCTGGTCTGATATTTCTTAATATTAGATAATAACAGCTGATTATTTCAGCTGAGAATGCCACTACCAGTTTCCGTTGTCATCTAACTGAGCACTCATTTGATTACTCCTAGGATGTGATACATCATTGTCAGAATAATTTATTTAAAAATTCTAATTGTTTTTATTGGGTACCTCCATACATCACATATTCAGAGGTTATATATTCAGAACCTGTGAATTGCTTCATGTTTGAGGGTTTCATCATAAACTCCTCTAAGTTTTTATTATTAACACTCTTCCTAATTATCAAGTTACTTAACAAATCTAAACCCCTTTGGTGGCTTTCAGATTCACAGATTTCATTCTGGTTACATAGAAACAAGGAAAAGGTCAAGAGAACTAGTGATATACTGTAAATGCAATGCCAATAAGCAGATTAATATACACTAAATTTATTATGGAGTACCTAATCAATTATAAATGCTTATTAAAAATTATTTAACAATTATATATATATAAATATTTAACAGCATATTATTATATGCTTATATCACTCCTCTGTCCAAAGTCCAAATACTCATTCATTATAGAAAAGAATAGATTTTAGGTAGGCCTTTTGAAAGTATAACTAGCTTCTGCTTGTAAACTTGTTATTGTAAAAAGTCTTAGTATAAACAAAAATACAAAGATAGAGTCAGAGGTCACTTAGTTCTAGAAGATCAGAAGTAGGCTTGGACCTGTAGCCACTGATTCTGACACAACTGGTGACTCTTGTTTGGATCCTGTAGCACAAACCTGCTTCCACTGATGACTCTTGCATCTCTGCTTCACAGTATTAGAAGTTTTTCTTCACCCTGCCATTCCTGAAAAGATGCAATTATGCAAGAACATCTTACTTTTATTTTTACATTCAGCCATAGAATACATCTCACTAAATCAGTAGGGTCAAAACCCTACTGAGCAATCTGCAAATAAATTCATGTTATTCTGATATATCTTGTGATTTCTATACCATTATCATTTTTGAGGCCTAATTCATKACTTAAATGCTCAGATTTGCCACACTAAGAACTGTCAGAGGTAACAGCAATAGCACATTCTTACTCTGGTTTAGCATTAAAATACTAAATAGTTGTTTTTATTATTTTTTTTTTGGGGGGGGGGGGCAACGACACTCATGAGCACTGCAAGAAAAATATATCTAGTAGGGAAACCTATCAGGCAAGTGAAAACCTAGACCAAACATTAACTTTTTACTCCAAAATTTTTCTGTGAATACTCAGTAACAGGGAGTTTTAAAACATTATTTCCATTTTCAAAAGTTTTTGAACTTTCTGGTACCATCTGAAAAGACAGTTTAATTATCAAAGTAGGACTATGTAAACTTTCACAGCAATAGCTGAAGTTACTGAAGTTTGCTCATGCCATATTAGAATCCAGGTCAGGACTAGATCATTCCTCAATATTTGGCCTAACTTAAAGCTGGAAACATTCTGACAGTCAACAGTTTCTGAGCAGCAGCGGCAAGAGTGGTTTTTCTATTCAGATTTAACAATCCCTTAAAAAGGTTTTATTCTTCTCTTCTCTCAAGGAACATGTCTATGTGCAGATGATACAAGAGCTTAGTAACAAGGTAGTTTGGGAGTGGGGGTTGGGTAAAAAAAATGCAGGACTTTATATGGAATGTTTGCTGTCTCTGCAGCATGTTCGTATTTCCAATCTGTCAGTGAATCTTTTAAATAAAATTTTAAAAATTATCTGACTTTTTAAAACATTGAACTTTGCCTTGACTATAGTCTCTGATACTTATATATAATTCTTTTTTGGCCTTATGCAATGCTATTTTAAATCAGTGGACGTATTTCAGCATATGACAGTGGGAATTCCTTCAGGTCCATGTGGAAAATAATACACTGTCTTTTTCTTTTTCTTTTTCTTTTTCTTTTTCTTTTTCTTTTTCTTTTTTTCTTTTTCTTTTTCTTTTTCTTTTTATTTTTCTTTTTCTTTTTCTTTTTCTTTTTCTTTTTTTTAATTTAGTGAGCTATATTGCTATTACCATGGACGAAACTTCTAGAATTGAATACTGTTTCTTAATGTTCCTTGGTCTACTTAAATGAAAAACATATTTAATAACTAAACTAGGATGCTGTCCACTAAGCCAGATCCGTATCACACAGAAGTCCAAGGACATTAATCATTAACTTAAATCAAGAGGTTTCAGCATGGGGATCTTTCAAAGAACACTGAAAAAACAGTATTGCATAATGCCACCTTGTGGATACTTCATATAYCTATTAAGAAGGGGATAGAATAAGATTCAGAGAGAGCAGCAGCCTCCAGGTTGTTCAATTTGCAGGTCCCTTAAGGGTTTCCAAAGGATAAGAATAGCAAGTTTAAACAAATTTAAGCTTGATTTTGCCAAGACAGATCTCTCAAATAGTTCATCAGCTCTGTGGAGGTGCTGAAGATTGAGGAACAGAAAGTGAAAATTGTTAGTGTTTTCATATTCTTCAAAAAAGTTTGCAGTGTKTTTCAGTATTTCAGTATGAATGCTTGATAGTAGCATTAAAAAAAAAAMCTTGAAACCATTAAAATTCAAAACTTGCAGATTCTATAAGTTTGCTGCAAAGGGTTTGCCAAAAGCTACAGTTATAATGTTTTTGAAAGCACATTCAGTGAAGTCCTTGAGTTACCTCTATATGGAACAAGAGTCTCATTTTCAAAGGTCAGAGAGGACGCAACTGCAGAAGACAGCATGAACACAGTCTCTGAGTGTTTGGGAGACATGTAAACTAAAACAATTCCTTTCAAATATATTATTGAAAGGGAAAATGCTTTTACTTGAAAATAAATTTGTTTAAGCTTTTTGTGTGTTTGTGCACAGAAAAGCATCACTCACAAAAAATGTACATTTTTAACCAAAAAGGCTGTATTAAGGTACTGACAAAATACCTCCACTTATACAATATTTTCTGAATAAAATGTTCATTTTTTCCAATAAACTATTTTGTTTTGAAATGTAATTAACTGAACTGAAATTGAATTCACCCCAAAATTAGAGAAAAATAAATAGAAAAATTAAAGTGAAACAGGTGTTTTAAAATTACTAAGATTAAACATTTTAGCTAACCTAAAACAAATGCTAATTTCCTCTGTTTTTCCCATTTGCAGAAACTGTTGCTATGTGGGTTTTTGAATTTTTTTTGATCAGGAAGATCATTTCTCACTGACCTGTACGCTGTGACAACACTGTCAAGCTTGCAGTCTGTCTAAGCAGTCTAGACTAACTCACTGACCTGTGAATTCTTGGAGGATGTGTCTAGGCTACTTGATACAAAACTGCTCTCCTCTATACTGCCTTGGGTTGGAAGCAGATCTTGAAGCAAGGTCCCTCATCTTTACCTGGATTTTCTTACCAGGGAATGATTTGGTTCATCTGAGATTGAAATCTGCACATGAGGCAACTTGCATTCTCTGTTGATGACAGAGATCCCAGGGTTCTAGAGCTAAACAAGAAATCACTCAATCTCACAGCATAGATCCACCCTCACATTCTGCTGTATGGATTTTCTGTGGACTGTTTGGGGGTAGTTACAGTTGGATTCCTCTTACCAATTAGATCTAAAATCTAAATCTATCCGCTAAAATCAGATAATTACTGCTCAGCTTAATTTCTTATTTGAATATTTATAGAATTTAAACACAATAATATTTTAGAACTAAGCAGAAAAGCAAGGTTGAKCCACTCAAGCAAACTCTCAGTCATGACAAAACATACAGAATAAATCTGAATCATAAATTAAATTGTGTACGAGGTTTTGTTGACAGTTACAACAGTGATGTCTTTTTGACTTTAATAAGTTACCGAGCATAAAAGGAGCAAGCAACTGGCCATATGCTTTAAGTAAGTCTGAAAATGAGAAAATGAAAAAAAGTTAATTTCATTGAAAACTAAGATTAGAGACAATGTCTGTAACATTTTAAAGGATCTTTTTTAAGGATCTTTTAAGCATCTCCTAAGACAAATAAAAGAGTTTCCAGGCACCGTTAACTATCAGGTGTGAAAGTCTGTGGTCAACTCAGGGTTTTATAGAGTGGAGAATGTGCAACCTGATCACAGGACTGAAACAGGTATACATCCCTGACATACGGATGCAATACTGTATCTCAGAATGCTGTAGAAACCCTGATTTCTATTTGTGTTGGGACAATTTTAATCTAAGCAGAAAGCTATCTCATCAAATAAAACAATGTGTGCATATATTTATAAGGTAAAAGAAATACTGTGTATGAGTTACAGTGTATTTGAAAAGCGTACATGAGGTCAAGCATCTGGGGTACCTTACAGGAATTCAGGGAACAGATTCATTTGTGATCTGTACTGTAAAACCATATGGTGCCTTCGAGAAGTAGTTTATACTCTCAGCAACTCAGCTTCACATCTATAAAATGGGAATATTGGTCAAAGTGTATTGTGTTTGGAGATCTGCAGATGCAAAATATTATTTCAGTAACAAAAAATGTAAATGATACGTAATACTTAGGTATTGGGATTCTTCTAGTGGCCTATTAATTACTAGAAGTGTTACCTAACATAGTAGTAAAATAAATAATGTCTTTAACAATAAACAGATCTGATTCTTTAGGAAGTTATGTTGTTTCTTCAAAGCTTGAGTGTCATTTTTACATATAAGGACATAAGAGGAGCATTGCAGGAGGTGAAAGGTATCTCTTACAGATAAAAAACCTGAATTCATGTTTTGTTTACCTTATGTATTTGACTTAGAGGAAAAACAATGCTATCTTCTTCTCAGATGAGTGTCATGAAATTGTGTTAGACCTACACAGAGCAGGAAAAGAGATTCTCAGTTAGAATAGACACACACATTTTGTTCACAATAGACGTGAACAAAAAAAAATATGATAAATATACATGTGGCCTTAGAGATGTTGCGTTTAGAAAATGGCCCTATAAATTACCTAACTTTTCTGAATCATCCTTTATAGCAGGACTGAATTTAATACTGGTATTCGGGTCATGAAGGTTTGGGATTTTTGTAGTATACTTTATTATGTGGCATATGTTTAATCAGGTACCCATGAAATACCACATATATTTTTTCAGATTCCTAAATAGAAAAGGTAAGAAATTAACATTCATGGGTTAGGTTTGATCTTACTAGGAAGAAGCAAATGCACTAATGACCTTCTTCTTGGATAACATAACCTCTGTGGCTGAAGGCTTTCTTTTTATGAATGATRTTTCTGATATAATTATGCTGTAAAATTATATGTATTCATCAATAAGATTCTGTCCTTCATTTTCAGATAAATGGCTTGTCATTTGTGCCTGTCAGGGATTCTCAAGGCAAGGCTATTTAAGCTGTCAGCACCAGTGACATGATAAAATTATCATATCACATATAGGCAATCTTCCCATATGGATCTAGAAGAATAGTTTTCAAGTGTGTTAAAGGCTGAAAGGTTTCTATCATTTTCGATATTTTTTCATGTGCTCCTTCATCCATAACTGGTCACAAGGAATGCAACATTGGCTCCATTCTCAAAAAAATGGCATTGATGTGAACAGTTGACTTCAAAGTGCAGTGACATGTTCTACAACTGCAGATGTTGCTCTTTTAAGGCTGCTTATKTTTCAAGCACTCAGCCATGCCTTTCACTTTTCTCATTAAATTAAGTGACCTATATGGTGACTTATACATGATGGAGAGATTGGTAGTGTTCTGTTGCATATATCCACAAAGATTCAGAGAACTGTGAACTTTGGGGTGACTGTCTGACAAATGTGAGACTGCTACTACTCTGTTATTTGCTATGTTACAATATTCACTCATGAGGAAATGCTAACAGTCATTTATTGTACTGATCACTGCTTCCAGAAGAGCCATAATCTTAGTCTTGGTACTACTGGAAATGATTTTTCAATCCATGAAATACAGATTTTGACAATGCTGAAGCATCTTCCAGAAACAGTGCCTGTCAATGATAAAGGTTAACAGTTAACAAAATAACAAGTGTTGTACACGTAAATATAGCATTCTTATCTTTAGAAGTTCTCAAACTGCATTATAGACTATTCAACTTCACAACCATCTTCTAAGACAGACACCACAAATATTATTATATTCATCTTAAAGAGAAGAAGCATGAAGTACCTAGAGAATAAGGAAAATTGCCTCTGATCAAAAAGTACTTGAAATGAAAAGACAGAAATAGCATCTGAATATTGATATTTCAGCTTTCCACTTCAAGGACTTAACACTGCCGTCTATGAAAATGCTAAACTTTTGAGGAATCACTCCAGATTGTATACCTACTTGCAAACATTATTGTAACTATGCAAGGTGAGTATTACACAATTGTAAACCTAATGATGTGGAAACATAAAAAGGAGCTCAAAAAAAATTGTTTGAAATCAGTGTGAAAAAGTGGTCCTACAGTTTTTATGTAGTCTCTGTAACATTTGTCCTGGGAAACTGCTCGTCTGCATGAGATAAGTGAATGTGGTTGGAGCTGTCCAAACACACTTGATTCAGGAATTTTACTTAGTTTATTCCATGGATCACAGATAAGTATCTCTGCAAAGGAATAAACATCTCATGTATGTCAACAGAATAATTCAGTGTAATCTGGAAAATTTCAGAAGCTTTTCAAACACTGATTTTGATTACTATTTTTCTTTTGAAATGGAGACTTTTGACTTCTGGGGCAATTAAATTTGTGTTTCTTTCAGAGCAGCAGTACTATTGAAGGCAGCTGAACTAGACTCCATGTATATGGAGCAGCACATATAAAAAACTCACGTGGTTAGTGCTGCTCTTCTTTTTTTCATCCATTGTTGCACTTGTTTTCATTTTGAACCTTCCTTTTGTATAAGAGAGTTATGGAGTCAATTCAACGAACTAGGCTAGAAAAGCAGCATAGTCAGGCAATTCGTCCCTAAAAACACAGAACAATAAGCCTGAGAKTGAACTTACACAGATGACAGCCCTGGTTCAATTACTCTCATGTCAGTCCTGAATTCCTGTTCCTTCTTTGTCATTATAGTTAGACTGTTTTTTCTAACATCTGATTTAAGCATTTCCTGCTTTACATTTTTTTTCTCCTATCTTTCATGGATAAAGAGAACAGATTATTGCATTTGTAACATATTCTCCTACTGTCCTTTTTTTTGTAAATCAAATGACCCTAACTCTTTCATACTGCCCTGATGTATCACATCTTCTAAATGTCTTCTCTTACTTGTTACTTTCCTCCAGAGTCACTGGCTGATCTTCAACTTTCTTGAAGTTCAGTTTCTAAACAAATGAGGTTTTACTGGGGTTGTCCACAGCAACAGGACTAACCCACCTATCTTTTCACACAAAGTATTGGACATGAGCAGTCAAAATGAATTGTTGGCTTAGCTTCTGCTGGGCAAATAAAAAGAAAAAAGAAATTTCACAGCAAACAGAAGAGCAGCTCTTGGGCTACCATCTTGTGGAATTGGTACCGTCTAGTGGCCAAACTTTATCACTTCCTATTTATAGGAAATTTTGGAGCAGAGGAACAGATCTGAGACAAAAAAAATACATTTTTATAGAAGAATGGGAAAAACATACGGAGAAAAGATATATAAGAGCTCTTCCATACAAACAACAAAGAAAGAGATCTCTCCTCTTCCATGCACCAGAAGTGTTGATGCTTTCCATTATGGAGAAAAATTTGTAAAAAAACAAACTTAATGCACAGAGGGATCAATGATACTGCATAGAAGAATTCAGAAGGATTAGTTGCTTGTATAAGACAGATGAATCTAAGAATTATTAAAAATATGAATTCTTTCCTATTCCCTAGAACATTTTATATGACTCTCTAAAAATATTTAGGCTCAATTTTACAGCATTAAACAATATTGTGACATTAAATAAATCACATTGCTACTCCCTTACTCTGTCATGCTCAGAATTCATTTTAATGGCTCTCTAAAGCCTTCCTTCCCTGTAGCAACAGCAGAGAAAGTTGGAGCCTTTGAAAAGTTCTCAAAAACAAAAGATTTTGCTGTCTCCCACGTACCAAAGATTCTCTCTTTTTGGCAGTCAATAGCTTCAATTTCTGACCACTCAGTCCAAAGGGAAAAAAATGGATTAGTTAGAGGGCATGTCTTATTTGACCCTTCCTCTTACCATAATATCTATATAATGGCTTCTTTTAATTAAAAGAATCACCAACTTTCTTCCTTCTATTTTAAGGACTTAATGTATGTGGTAGAGGAAGTTATCTTAGAACATATTCTTAAACAGGGAGATTTCCAGTATTTGTGATTTGCATTTTTTCTTGAACTTTATTGATTTAGTTTACAGAGCTAACTTTTCACCCCACTCCCCTACCACCCAAGGATTCTGTGTATAGGGGCTATTTCAGTTTTGTTGTAGGTTTCCATGGGACTGGAAGATGAGCAGGCAGTAAAAATATATTTCTCAATTTTCAGTAATCAGAAGAAAAAAGGCAAAATGCAAAAAGATATTATACCAAATTATTTTTTTCTCATACATTTATAATAAGTTTAAAGAAGAATAATTGGGCTGGAATATTCTACAAGAAGGGAATGTGTGAATGGACTCAGAACAGAACCACATTCTGTACACTTAAACAAACCATAATGTTAAGACTAAGACAGTATTAAGAAAGAACCAGTATTAAAGCAATAAATTTATGCTTTTTATATGAACAAAATATATGACATTGAATTCCCTGGGAACTCTTACGGTTGGTGATGAAGTATTATTTCCCACAGCAAGAAGCTTTTGCTTTAGCTCATTAACATAGGTAAGGCAATATGTAGCAATCATWTATATCAAAATTAAATTAACCTTTTATCTATTAAAATATCTTAAAATATACTTTAATCTTAACTAAAAATATCCACTTTTCTGTATCTTTTAGAAACCTTTTTAGAACACATAGCAGTGTATGATGATTTGCCATGAAAAGTCTTCATTGACTACTGCCTTCAAGATCTAATTTCTATTCCCTCAGGCTAGAGGAACAGAAAGAAGCACTTCCTAAAACACTTGTAAAAATAAGGGAAATGCCCATCACATTTCTGCTTGATCTGGATATCTAGGGATGGCTGATTCATATGCAAACAATACACAAAGGGAAATTTTGCTTCAGAGAGCTCTCAGATATCATGGAACCAAAATTTGATGATCTGTGAAGCTAGTATTCACTGACTTTGGTTTTCTAAGTATGAGAAATTCCTGATCTGTTTCATCTAAAGGGTAATAAAGGTGTAGGGGATACTCTGAGAAATACTATTTGTATATTATTTTCTGCAATTTATTCACTGGGATTTTAGTTAAAATCTTTGAAAACATCCTAATTATGGTGTTTTGCTAGTTATCCAGAGTGAGCAAAATGAGACCTGACAGTGTATCATCCTTAACTAGATCCTCAGCCCCAAAAATTTAATCAATAGAATCCTTCCAATGTTGTTTTTAATCTCTGTTCCAAAATATAAGACACCTTTTTAAGTGGGATGCAGGGGGCTGCAAGTTTATTGTAAATAGGTATATTTTTTGATACAGAAAACCAGAAAGTTCAGAGAAATCTCCATTTGGGAATATGGAAACATTCTGATGTTCTTTCAATCTAAAATGTTGAGTAGCTGAATACACCATGTCCCTGGGAAATCTGAGGCACTTCAATTGATGAAAAATGGGAAAAGTACCTCAGCCACAGAACCCAGTGAATAGGGAAGAAGGAAACAATACTTAAATCATCACATTTTTGATGCACAAATTAGGTAGTACCAAACTGGCCCAAAGTCACTCAAGCTGCCATACAAATCTATTTAGTTTTGTTATCAATATTGACTAGATCCTTTACAACTAAAAAGTCATCTTTTGAGGTACCACCACATGGGAACTGTTGCAGCACATACTGATTCTCTGAGGAGTCTTATTAGTTCTGCAAATGGTTGCATTAAGTAGCATTTGTTTCCCAGGAACTGAAAGGTAATATCATATTCTTACAGATGGCATTCAGAAACACAATTTGGCCCCCATTTTGAAGGTATTAGAAGTTATTGCAGGGGGTAACAAAAGAGACAGAATGCCTCTCACAGGTCTTCCATGCAAGGACCTAAATTCTTTAAGAAATAAAGCATCCTCACTAATCCACGTTCAACAGCATATGCTGTGCTAAATGTAGGTGCAGGAGTTTGAGGGAGGATGTTACACATTCATATCTTTGCTTGCATTCTTTTAAAACTGATCATTTGAGCTAACATGATGGATAGCTGGTTCCAGTGCCATTAAAGTAGCAGATATTTGTGGTAAAAATAGGCTTTGCAGGGCAGCTAGAATTAAAGTACTGTAAAACTGACCAAACCAAGAGAATAGCATTTGTAAGAAATTAACTTTTTCTTTTTTTAAAAAAAGGATAAGCCCATGAAACCAACGAAAAAGAAGGTCCCAGGTACATGTTGCATTGACTGGACAAAATCTTGTGAAAATATGAACAGTAAAATCCCAACCAATATTATATCTCTGTGGCTTGAAATGCACTTACTGCTCATTATTCACAGAGACCAGACAGACTTTATTAAAAACCAAAGCTCAGTCAGTGTCTGCAGATAAATTAGTTAATTTGCTTTGCTCTGAAATATAAAAATCTTACACTAATACTAACAGTGAATGCCAAGAAAACTTTTCATTTGATTGAGATTTAATGATTCCGTGTCTGAAGGTGTATGGTTTGAAAATGTTTTTTTATCAAAATGAGTGGGTTTTAGAACTATATATGTGGATTGTATAGATTTCAGACATCTATTTAAGGCCTGAAGCCCTGATTTTCATGAATTGCCTGACATTTTTTAGATCCTACTTTGCACTAAAGTTAGGCTTCCGATAAGGCTGGCTGATTTTGCTTCTTTGTCTAATCCCATAAGTGAATTTCTCACTGGAGGGGAAGAGCTGCCTGTCTCACTGTATGATTGTATGGGAAGACGTAATACTTGTTCCTCTGCATAGCTGGGGTATTACTGAGCCTTTCAAAGGTCATTTCCGCAGGAACATTGGTGACTGCCCTCTCTAGACCAGTGCCTGGGTGACCGTGGGTCATACACATTAAAATGAGTCATTTTTGCCTGTGACATTTCATTTTTTTTCAAAGAAAACAGACACGTATTGTACGAGCCCCACTTCCTGTGTGGTTTTAACTCAAAATTGCTCAGCTGATTTCCAATGTAATCTCCGAAAAGAAAAACGCTGAAGTCTGCAGCGATGCACGTCAGCGCAGATGCACGTCAGCGCAGTGCTGTCCCCTGCCTGTCCCTCCCCGCAGCTCCATGTCCAAGTGGCTGGTCCCTGCTGAGCAGCTCACTTCACTTCATTATTCGCTGCCACCACACCCACAGCCTCCTCTCTTCGCGTGGATGAATTGCTCACTAGTTTCTTGGGTCCATGAAACTTCTCTTCCTTAAGCCTTGTTACACACAGGAATATTTCAGACTGAATTTAAGTATAGCTTAAGAAAACCAGTGATATAACTAAAACACTGTGCTATCTTATGATGTAGAGGGATTTAAGTGCATAACAAGTCTTAAAGATTAGGAGCTTAAGTAGGAGGGAAGCTAACAGAGAATATAGACGGAAAGCAGAAAGCCAAGGTCAAAGTCCCGGGAAGCTGGCTGGACAGAAACTGAGTGGGAGTTTCCTGTAGGGTTATGGTAATTAACAGGGGACAGACTATTGCCTGCTCTCATTCTTATCCAGACATCCCATTTCAGATACTATTCCTCCATCAGGCAGAGTTCAGACTGTAAAATTTTCTGAAGATCCCTTGACTCAGATTGCTTTCTAGTAAACCACAAACTTAATTAGAAGAAGCAGCTACCTTTGTAATGGAATATCAATGTGCAGCTTGGTTTAATCTGCAACATTTCCCTCCTCTTCCCTCACCAAATGCAACCTATTTCTTTCTCCTCTTGACAGGGAAGGGGGAAAATGGATCTCTGCTTAACATTGCCCCCAAAAGCAAAGGTTATTAAAGTATCTCTGCTATAAAGATATCATCCTGTCTGGCTGGTGAGAGCATAAATATTCATCCAGTGGGTTTGGAATTCTACTTGAAATTTTTTACATTATGTGAAAATTGTGACAGACCCTTGTTGACTGGAGTGAGCAGGATGCTTGCAAGTCCTTCTTCTGGGCAACAGGATAGTGCGGGACAGAGTGAAAGCACAAAGAGTTAATTAAGAAAAAAAAATCAGTCCCAAAATGCCAGGAGCAGTTTAGTAATTCCACTGCTGTAGCTTTGTTGAACTGATATAATGACAAATAAGAAGAAATGACTCACTGGCGTTCAGGAGAAAACTTTTAAATTTGAGGTGCATGTGAAATGTTTTGAAACACGACATGTATGCATGCATTTACACGAGTTTGTAGTTTAGATTTTATGGCGTGCTTATGTTGAGGAACTCAAAAATATCTTAGAGAAAACTTATAAAAACATATAAGACATTAAGGGTTATTATAAGGCCGCTGCCTCTGGCAGGCTCCAGGACAGGGGCATCCTTCCTGTCTGGCCACTGGAGCCTCCGGTGCACCCAGAGACCCGGGGTCTCCCTGATCCAGGCCCACCGACACAGCTGCTGCTGTCCCGTTTGCAGGCTCAGCCAGGAGGGAGGCTGCGTGTGTACTCCAGACATACACACCAAATTAGGGGAAAATACCCACACCTCAGCCCCTGGTAGCTGAGCACTGCGGGCACTACGACCCCTGGTCCCGCTCCAGTGGCCAGCGCTGAGTYTCCCCAGTTGCGTCCCAATTGCTGGCACCAYGGACACAGGGGCCACCATTGCCCAATGTCTGGCTCCCACTGCTGGCCCCAAACTCACTCGCCCATGTCTCTCCAGCTGCTGGCACCTAGTCCTTACAGCACTTACACACAGGATAGAGAGTGAGATTACACAGAAAGAGCATTAAGAGAGGACTTAATGAGAAGACAGGATGGACCACGGTGATGAGGCACAGGGCTCAGTCGGACGAGTGTACTGGCTGGCAGCTCCTCACAGGCAACTGGACCTTTTTACTCCCCTCCTCTGATTCCTCCCTCATCCCCTTCCCCCAACCATTCCTTAATAGATTTTGCATAGTCCCATAGGCCTCCCTCCAATATATGAAATCATCAAGTTTGCCTTCTTATCAGTTACAAAGTGCAGGTTGGCCCTCTGCAAAGCTGTGCCTGTAGTTCCTTAATGGCCCATCAACTGAGTTTTGCTCTTTGTCATCATCTCTGTTATCCCTTGTCTACCAGGTCTGTGACTCTGTGTGTTTTGTTTCTTGCTTCCCCCTTTACTTATTATGCCTTTTGAACTGAAAAGAGCCTTGATTAGCTAACCTTAATGAAGCAGATGCTCTCTTATTCTACATACCCTTACACATAATCCTTAGCTGTTTCCTCTTCAGTAAATATTTCACTGCATATCTATTATGGACAATCACTTGTCCACCAAAAAATCACTGCATGAAATTTGAAGTCTATATTCCATCATTAAGGTGTGAAATAGAAATAAACAGAATAAACTACATTTTATGCAATTCTAAACACAACTCTAACAGTGGAATTGCTACAGACACCTCTATAATTACTAAGTCATACAGCTACAATCTGCTTTGTTCATTTAAATAAGTGAAAAAAAKCTAAAAAGAGAATTTATTTTGTTAAATGTCTAGATTTAACTATCTCTTCATTCCATCCAGTAATCTCCCAATAGGTATTTAAAAACTGTAAGGGATGAAAAATCATTGTAAAAGCCTTGGTGGTCACATTCTAAAGTCAACTTTGTGAGGTAATCATCATTTCCAAAAAGGTTAAGTAAATCTGTTCCTGAAACCTGGGCACAGAAGCAAAATTGAGTGTTTGGCTTTCTTCACAACATAGGCAGTTGTCTGTATCCAGCTTTTCAGAGCACTTATGCATAAAGCTATTCATATCTGCAATGCGAGTTAGACAGTTCATCACTGAAACTTTGTTTAACAAACTAAATTCTCTCAGGCATAGTGTAACCATCTGGAATTATTCTCAATGTGAAAACTGCATACAACAATTAAATTAGTAGCTTTCTCTGTAATTTCATCGGCTTGCAAGAGGAAACTGGCAATTTTCCAATACCACAGGCTTAATAAGAGCTATTTCCATTTTGATATCACAGGAAGTACAGGGACAAATACTGGATAATAGTTTTAATAGTTTTTTATATATCTCTTTACTTCTATCTAATGTTTCAATCAATTCCCAGGTTTTTGAAGTTTGACAAACCTGTGTGTCAGCACAAGAAGATTGTGTTTGTATCACCTTTGTGGCTCTGTCACAAAGATACAGAGACCTTTCCCTGTGGTGTTTGGTTAAGATATAGCTTTTGAATCTGTATTATGGCTATAGATTAAGGTTATTCATCCATAGTCAGAGCTCCCAGCAATATCTTCTGTTCATTGTATTTCATTAGCTATACTGATGAAGGAGTTTGAATTAATGGAAATTTCTAGGAAGAAGTAACCATTGAATCATTGAAGTTTTCACTTCTTAGCTCTCAAGTCCTGCCATTGCTGAACATTTAGAAGTTAGGAGAAATTAAAAAAGGGGCATATAGATTGCAGTGTTTTCTCTTTGCTTTCCTCCTCTAGAAACTGGCTGGGCTACCAAGACTCTGAAAAAGATGAGCAGAAACTGTGAAAGCTGCAGAATGGCCCTCAGAGAGGTCCTCTGAAGTTTCCTATTTGTTTGCCTTGAATTTAATATAAGACCTTTTGGGGAAACACAGCAGATTTCTCTCAATTCTAAATTATTTTATGTTTCAGGGATCATCCAAGTAGGAATGATTTTGATTACAAGGAGAGTAAGTCTTACTGTCTTTTTCAAATAGTTCCTGCATATTCTCATTCACTGAAATTTAATAAGCAATTCTATTCTCAGGAAGACTGGAAAAACAATTCTTTAAACAGAAACTGGACTACTGCCCTGCCAAACTACACCTCAAATTGAGGGGAGCAGGTCAAGGGGATATTAATCTGAGAACTAAGAGATCTCCCAGTAACTGCCTCACGTATTTCTGCGATGGGAATATTCTGAGGGCAAGTCACAGACACTTCTCTTTGTGTTTAAATTTGCCCCAGATCACCTAGCAGGGCTTAGCCCTGGGTTTATYGTTACATTTCTCAATACAGGAAAATTCTGTTGGATTATGAGATCATTATTTAATGATTCAAAAGAGTAGGATTCTCAACGGAGGAGGAAGTTAAGGATTGGCTGACCATTTTTTTTGTCAGTCGAAATGTTTACCATCTGCACTAGTTTATCTAGGCAGCCAGATTTGCAGCTGTTTTTACTTGGATAGTAAAGGTTTTTATCTTTTACTATCCAAGTAAAGGTTGGCAGGATTTTTATATAAAAAAATTTAAAATAATGTTGTAGAGTATAAAGCCTTCTTCTACATGCTGCCATCCTCTACTGAACAATTTATTTTATTCCACAGGTTCTCTATTCRCATTACTCTTATGCCATTAGGTTTAAATGTAAAATATATTCAGAATATTTTATTTTTTGTATTAATGTTGACCTATAGCTAAAACATCTATAAAATATAAATTTTAATTGATTTCCTTATTTTGTTCCCCAAAGCAAGTTAATTTTCCTGAATTTTTTCACTTGCTTTTTTAAAATTACCTTTTAACACACACATTCTCTTTCAAGGCATTTACTTGTGGCCAAGTATTTGCTGTAATAACAAGGTATACAACATTGAAAGTCATTAACAATCAGGATTCAGGTAAGTTGGAAGGAAGTAAGAAATGGAAATATCACTTTACACATTTGGAAGACTAAGCAGAAGGAAGCACTGTACTGTAACTTATTTGCAATATCATTTTAAAGCTTTTTTTTTTCCTCCTGAGAAGTAAGTGCGAGAAGGCCAGCATGTTCTACAAGTCATTGGAATTGTTCCCTGAAAACCAGTTTGCTGTCTTAATGAGTTCACAAGAGACCTAAGAGAAAGTGGGGCATCTCATTTTAGGACCAACAGTGATTTAGACCACTCATTATAAAGCTATCCAACACAAAATTATCTTTCATATATTTTAGGCTACTATATTTTAGACAAAAATTATATTTAGCTTGTCATCATTGAAGCCTTCTTCTGTCATTGTTTTACCCCGGGAAAAGGTGAAGAAGCCAGAAAAAAAGTGACTAGTATTTGAATGGTTGCCTATTTGAAATAGTTTTTTAGAAAAATCTTCATTATACCAAGAGAAGGCTGAGTTTCCTGTTTGAAGGGAAATCTGTCTTTTTAACATTTGTTAATTTCTGAGTTAATCAAAAAAATCTGTGCATTTCCAGTATGTTCAGTATACTAGTATATTGTAGGAGTATATATTATATACTCTTGGCGACAATTCTCCGAGTCTTTCACAAGAAGTAAATATTCAGACAAGGAGATATTTGTTTATTCAAAGGAAGAGATCTCCCAGCCGGAATTTTTGTTTCCAGGGGGATCCCAACAATGGCAACTTCTGTAAAACAAAGACAGCCAAGAGGGTTTCGCTGTTCTCAAGCCCTTTTCCACATCTGTCAGTGGTTAGCAACCAAGGAAAGTTCTCCTACAGAATTATTATTATTATTGCAGCTTTTTCATTAATGTTGCAGGACCAGATGTGTGCTTCCTCTTTATGTAACTGAAAAAGCACAAAGTGTAAGTTTATTCCACGGTTTGCTCCACACAGAGCTCTTGGTGAGGAGACAGCTCTTGGCCTCAGTGCTGCAAAGACCCAGATATCCCTCGCGCGTGGTTTCAGAAGCTACGACTGCTCTCACAACCGAAGAGCAGGGAAGAGCCAGGCTGAAGAGAGGTATCATACTCACAAGATAATGAAGCTGCAAAGACACATGTAGAACATATTTTCCCTTATTTTTCATATAAAAATGGCATAGCTGTCTTCTTTTTTGTAGCTGAACTGTGTTTTGAGATGGGATTTGACTGAGGATAGCTACAATCTGTGGCCTGGCTGGCTGACATCACTCTGTTGTAATCTCATTATGAAGGTGCTTTTACAAATTTTCTAGCCAATGTAATAAATTTACCAGTTCTGCTATAATCTGGACACTTCTAAAGGCTCAGCTCCYGACAAGCCCTTGGTTTCTTTTCCTGAGCCAGGTTATCTCGCTGACAGAGGGAATGGACATCTCACCAATGACAAAAAACATCCCTTTACTTGCCACAGTGCTTATGGTGCATGCACAGCCAACAGACACCAAAGATGTTCCTCAGGAAAACGTAAACTGCTGCTGTGGTCAGGCAGAGACACCTCACCTATAGAAAGGTCTACATTCATGCCATGGATTTGCCTGGGCCAACTACGCTTATGTTAACAGTATTTACAGTATAGTAGGCTGGTAACAGAATCCAAAAGACTAATTTGACAAATGGAGAACTTGTAAGAAAAAGAAAAAGCTGGAAGGTAGCTGAGGAGGAAAACCAAGGACAGAGAAGGTCTGACTTTTGGTACTATGCATATCAGAAGAATATTAGGCCTGTTAGGGTGGAATCACTTTGCACAGACGTGAGGTAGTGGCTCTCTCAAGACCTCATCTGGGACAGTCTTTGGGTTGATTGTCTCTGCTGGGTCCCATCCCAATGTCATATTTCTTCTGGAACCACCAGAAAAAAGCATTTTATGAGAGTGCTTAAAACCTTGAGGAAGTGAAGGTGGGTGTAAAAGGTCAGGCTAACAGAGGTTTTGCATAGTGCAGCTGACCTGTTAGAAGAGCTGACTGAGAAAGATCACTTTAAAAGTTAACATTTTGTGGTGGGAGAGGGCTGTGAAGCCCAGGCACCAAAAAGGAAAAGATACATATGTGAAGGGACAGGGGTTTGGTTGTGAGACCACTGAGGAAAAAGAAATCTTGGCAGAATGAGAAATGATGAGATGAAGAGATAGGAAGAGATGGGATGCTGCAAAGGGTAAAAAAATAACACTTATATAAAAAGACTGAAGTGAGATTGCCAGATTAACCAGCACTGGTCCAGGGATGCCTGGTGTATTGCACTCACAAAGACAAGCATTAAGAATTACCAGAAATAAGGGTCTCAAACTTTCCTAACAAATGTCAAAATAAATTCTTGCTCAAGGCAGTGTGGTTCATGCTAAAATCAAGACCCCTGATTAATAATTTTTAATCTGGTATAATCTGAGGAACAATATGCTACACCGGTTTAACCCAGCTGAACAACTAGGAAAGTCCAGGGTCAGGGCAGTGATGTTYTAGTTGTTTGCACTTTTTATTTTAGGACTTATATCCAGTACTCTCTTATCTTCATTGAATCAAGCTTCGCACATTTGCCTCTGATTGGGAAACAGCTCTGCCCTGGCATTTAAATGGCAGACAACTTAGCTGGGAAGAAACAAAACTGTATTTCAGCTGAAGGCATAACTCTTCTCTGCTTTCTCCCCGCCACACCACCACTTAAAATTCCTTGATGCTCATTAATGTTCTCTGCTTTGAAGTAAGCTACTTGAAAATATACTAAATAATATATATTTTTTATATTAAGTAATTTACATTCACAATTTCCAGTAGGGCTGTAATGCCATGGTATTTTTCAAAAAAACTGAAGATACAAAATTCTGAAGTATTTGCAGAAAGTGATCTGAAGTAAATCATACCGTTCCTCAGTTTCTCTGCTTAATGTCAGAGAATGCCAATACCCAGAAAGGCAAGTTTTCTCAGTAGGGGATATGACAGAAACCCCAGATTTAAATCCATGCCATAGAATAGTCAGGGAACACTTTATCCAAACTAAAGCAATCCTTCGTATATACATCACATGTATAAAACATGACGATATGAAAAAAGTTGCTTATACTATGAATGGAAAAATGTGGATGTTAGAGATATAAAAAAACTTCAATTCCACATCTGAGTCTTTTAATATTTTAATAAAATTTTATGATGTCATTTTCTGATATCAGTCTTTGTCTTACATGATTTTTTTGTACCCATTTTCACAAGCTGACTTTTTTTTCCAGTAAAGTTTCATGTGTTTTTTCATGGACTGACTTCTGGGTTTGTCCAGATATTTTCTGCCTTTCCTGCCCTGGATACCTGGATATCTCGGGTAATATCTGCCAGGATACACAAACTAAGCAGTTCTTTATCTTTCACACCTACAGGACCAATCTGGCAGGGATGCTCAGCAGATAACAGTAATATTGGGACCCTCAACAAACAGTGCCAGAGAAAAAGGCTGTTTTTGTGCCCTTCCCCACATTCTCTGCCTTTTCTTTCCTAGCTTTATCACTTAACTAAGAAGTTAGGTATTTCTCCAAGATGTAAAAAAAATGCAGATTCAAATATTTCCAGTGTCATTGACTTCAGCAGGGGAAGGGCCCTAAAATCATTTAAATAAACAAACAAAAACACTTTAATATACTTCTTCTTTAATAAATCTAGTCAATAATACAAACCTTGGCACCTTATATGTGTTATTGTAATGTTCTTTTTGCCTTTCTTCCTGCATTTCTGTCCATTCTGTATTTTGTATGCCCAACCGTGAAAAATCATTTCTAAATTTGTTTGATCTGTATTAAGACTTCGTAAGGTCATGCTTGATTTAACACAATTTATTGTGACTCTTCCTGCTGACTTTAATCATAGCAAGATGCAGATTCCTTTCTGCTAGTGGTAAAATCCAGCTCCAGCACGATCAGATTTGTCCCAGGCTCTGCACATCTGCTTTGCTAACCTATATTCTGCAGAGTGACAAACTATGTTTGTCATACTTTTTGTTAGCGCCAATGAATATATGTGGTACACCGGAAGTATTGCATGACAGACAAAAGTGAAAGGAATTTTATAGTCTGAGATGGTGTTGGTTCTCTAATTATTTGTGTGCTAATGATCGCGACCTTCAGAAAACTTGAAAGGAATTGGAGAGATTTATCCAGATCCCTATGGGGCTAGACACAGAAAGCCAGATCCTCACTCTGGTTGTTTTATGTTAATCTGGCAGCAGTAAGAGGCAGAAAGGCTGTTAAACCAGACCTGTCAAGATTTGGTGGATGATGGCCCTGGGAACCAAAGCTGCTCAATAACATTTTGCAAAACTGCGGGACTTTGYTTAGATGCTGATGTTCATCAGACTAACATAGAGCCAGCCGCAGGAATCACACAGCGGCGGGGTGTTCAGATCGCAATGGGCATTGTTCAGAGCCTGAGCCAAATAGGCCACATTTCTTTTCAATTTTCTCCCTGGATTTGTTTCATGTCTGGTAAACTTTCTAGTTSGTAACATTCAGAGATATAGATGTCTTTCAGCTTCACATTGAATGAAATATTAAGAAGGGGTAAATTAGGTGTACTTTATCATGTGAACCATGAAAAATATCTGAGCTGGAAGCAAAAAAGTAAAAAGCACTCCATTTTTTTTCATCCAAATATGCAAAACTCTTTAGTAAATATAGCATTTATTTTTCTTTCTTAATTTTTTTTCTTGCTTGCTTACTTGTTTGCTTCATTATTATTCTTTAGGAGATTTGAATATTCATTTGACAATGTCAGTTTTATCAGGATGTCAGTCATCAGGAATGCAACCCTTATTAAAACATAAAAGACTTGTAATGTGGGATCCTTTTTAAGAATGATTTCAAAGTATACATCTGTCCCATTTCCTCAATAAACAGATAGTCACAAAGGATAACAAGGGTAGAATTATCACTGAAGCCTTTTTTATAGTTTGAGATGTCTCTTGTTACTATCATGGATCATACTAATATATGCAGCAGTACTGGCTAAATAAAACTGAATTATTTAGTTTAATTTATGAAATATCTGCACACTTTATAATCTTAATGAACACTGAGGACAGCTTACACATCCTTCTTGATTCCATCTACCTCTTTATTAATCCTCTTTACTTCCTGAACAGGTCTTATGGGCCTGAGGGTTTGTCAGATTAAAGATTAGCGGGTGTGTTTTATCTACAGGTTTTCTGTCAATGAATAATTAAAAGCAATATACTCTCATGAACACAGCTTTCAATTATTCCTTCATGCACACTATTCTTTCTTCTGGTTACTCCATGCAATCTCTCTTATCAGTTTTATGTGTAAGCCTAAGGGTAGTAAGTAACAATTTGTGTTTTTTCTCTTGTATTACCATCACCCATTAATTATCTACACACTTGCTGTTACACACAGTGTTCTCTCCTCCCACATATGCACAGAGATACTTGCTAAACTTCTTAAAACATCTTATTTCAACATTTCAATGACAGATGACTTTCATGTAATGCCCTCTGATCAGTGTCTTCCTCACAGCTACAAAACTGTTGTTTTTTTGGTTGAAAATTCTTATATAATACCTGCATTGTAGAATATGTTTCTTTAAAATACTAATCCTTTTAGTATAAAGGTAAATGGAACTAAAATGCCAGACATGGAAATATGTCCACAAAAGTATAATGAATAGTATATGTTTGTGAATAGGTAAAGGAAGATGCTGAGAGCATAACATGGACCAGCTGAAAAATGACAAATGACAAAAGAAAAATTTATCCATTTTTTTAAATATATATTAGCTAAACTGGTAAGGAAATTTTCCACCAATATTGCTTAAAGAGAATATGCACTTTCCATAGAGCTCAAAATTACCCCTGGTAACTCATGATTTTGCCAACATTGTTCTCTGTCATAAAATGAAAATACCGCATTTGAGGGGGTTCACACCCAAACAAAACAGCTTCATTTTCTTAAGTCAAATCACAACATCTCCTGTGAGTTCAGATGTAATTTGTTCTCAATTAATTAACTGCAGATCGCTAGTAGTTTGAGTGGCTCTCCCTGCTTGTAGCAGGTCTGGCCACATTGTTTACAATGTGGTTCATTATTCCCTTGCATTCAGCTGCTGTGATGCCACGAGTGATGCAGTTTTGCTGAAAAGCCTAGCCCAGGGGTCGCATCAAATGCTATGGACTTGATGGGAGAACAAATGCTGGGGAAACAGAAGAATTTAATGCCAAGMGAAGTTAAAACTATTTTGCTTAAATTCAGCCAACAAACTGAACAACCAAAATGATCATTTCAGTTCAGAAACAGCTGTGGTGAAAGAGTTAGTTTATACTGGAACTGTCAAAGTGAAATATTTCAGAGAATAATTTTTGGGAAACTTCCACATTTTTCATCATGATTTAGAATGAAAACAAATGTCAAAATATAAGAAATTTCCATGCAGTAAGGATTCCCATTTTCAGTATTCCCTGATGTTAATTGTTCCAACTATTTTGATCAGACATGTAAAAAGGAAAATATGAAATAGATCTATTTCTAAAATAAATTTTATTTGCTACCATTAATATGAAATATATTTATTTCACCAAAATATTTTGTGGCAATTTTTAAGAAAAAAGAAAAATTGGGACATATTTTTTAAGGAAAAACTTCTTTCCCATGAGGGTGACTGAGCACTGGAACAGGTTGCCCAGAGAGGTTGTGGAGTCTCCTTCTTGGAGATGTTCAAAAGCCGTCTGGACACGATCCCAGGCAACGTGCTCTAGGTGACCCTGCTTGAGCAGGGGGTTTGGACTAGATGATCTCCAGAGGCCCCTTCCAGCCTCAACCTTTCTGTGATTCTGTGATTCTATTCTTTATCTTTGTGTAACATTTACAGTTAGGTGTGGAATATTTTTTTTTTGTATGTAAAATAGTACCTTTGAACCTGAAATGAAGGAAAATGAAAACAAATCTCTATGAGAGCCCTGATGTAGATTTAGAATCTGCAGTATTATAATCATCTTGTATTTATTGCAAATATTCAGTTAATATTATTGATATTGAAAAAAAGAAAGAAAAGTTCAATACTGACTTCTCTCAGCTAATATAACCTATGTTAAAGTTTGCTTAAATGATTCTGAATGGAAATGCTGTCATAATTAGTCATTGCAAAACCTTATGTGGTCTATGGTTTAGTTCCATTTGACTCAACATCTAATTAATTTGCACTTACCAAAAAAAAAAGTCAGTAAGAAAGTCTTGCAAGGAATGTGTTTTTTTTTTTTTTCTGAAAGAGTTTGGATTGTTCTTAATTTTGTCTCTTTCAGAAATACCACAATAATCTTCTTAATCTGTGATAAAAACAAAAACAAAACAAAAAGAAACCATTAGTGAAGTTTCACATCTCTTTCAAATTTGGGGGAGGGAGATCCTTATTTGTTTGTTTGTTAGTTTGCTTGRAGTTGACCACATTCTTGTGAACCTGAAAAAAACTTTGAAGTTTATTTCAAGTTTATGTTTTGGGTACTGCTTTTAATCATTTTTATTTTCTTCCAAACCAGTCAATTTGCTGTTAGGAAATACTGTAGAAGATGCAAGACATTTGACTCCAGTTCAGTTTATCATAAATTGGAGAAAAACTTCTTTGTTTTAGCATTGAAATAGTGCTTTGTGCTTGCGACAGTAATATCTAGATTTATGGATTCACACTGAATAGAAGTATAATGAATTCTCACCAGCTCAAATGTACAAGCTATGAAACTCACACACTTAATTATACGAGTTTATTATATTTGGACAGTACATTTTTGAGCATTTCCATATGATAAGAATATTAGTCTTTCTCCCAGCAAATGTGTAACATACTCATTAAATTTTTTAATGTTAAGAAATTTTACACCTGAAGTCCACAAGTGTCATGTTGTCAAGGGAATAAGTTTCATCCATCCCATCTACCCCACATTTGAACAGAATTGTGCTCACCATTCGTAGCAGGTTCCTACAGAAACCATGGGAGTAAGGAGGCAGAGACTGAATTTGGTTCTAACTAGGTAAAATAAAATCTCTTCTGTCACATATATCTCTGGATATGACGTGGGAAATGAAATTCAGAGCTGGACAATCTTTTCAGAGGATTTGCTTCTGTGAATGGTATTCCTGTAACTACAGATATTTGTCATAACTACACTTTTTTGGAATTTCAGAATTTGTTGGGCATCCAGCTGCTCTCCTTGCTTCTAGCCCGACATCTTATGAATCTCAAGGAGYCCATAAAATGTGAGTTAGGCCATATAATCTCACACATATGTGAGCAATGCAAAACCYTCTGATCTAGATGGATCAAACTTGATGAAATTCCATGAGACATTTGTATCTAAGTGTCAGTTCTATATTAGAGGGGATCCAGATTTTCTTATACATAATGGAAAGAGCAGGTGGAGTATTGGGACCCACTGATAATAATGTACAAAGAAAGAACCTCAGCTGCTGTGAATTGACATAGATTTGTGGGAAGTGATTTACACGGCCACAGACTTTTCCTGGTGCTCTTGTTCAAGTAGTGTGCCCAATGCAAGTCTATGAGCCAGCCCTGATAAACATATTAATTGACATATTAAACATATAAACATATTAATTGAAATTAATTGACAAATAAAATCACCATAATTTCTTAGGTTTGTAGTGTAGAGAAAATGCAATGGAAATATGGACAGCAGCTCACTAGTGATCAGGAACACTGGACATAAGAAATTTGCTTGAAGCTAGAAGTTGTTTCACGACATGATACTGATTAGTGTTGTTGCATGCTCATATTTTGCTGTTTGACATTAAAACTGACTTCTGTTCTTGCAGTAGTAATGAGCCATGTTTCTACAAATCAATTTTGTTGCAGAACCTGTGAGATATGACTGAAAGAAAAAGTAGTATTTCACTACCAGAAAAAGTAGGAAAATATTTTTTTTGCTCTACAGTGATGTTTTAAAGCATGAAACATACATATTTGAAGAATAGGCTTTTACTGAATTAAGTTCATAAAGCAGTTTGTGTGACTTTGGTGACTATTTATCTGACATAAATTAATAATTTATCACAGACAAAAAAAGAGCAGCTGGCAAAGGCTGATATACCAATAGATAATAAAATGGCCAGCTAAGTTATTAGTGGTATGAAGGTATTTTGTCCAATTCTGTGACCGCCTTGACCACTAACCAATAGAGTATTATATGTGCTGTTACAATGATATCACTTGTATAGGATGAAACTGAGAGATTTGTTAAGAAGCTGAACTGAAAATGTGTTGTTTAATGTTACCTGATACTTTTTTAATATCCACTGAAGAGCATAAATCCTCAATGGATTTCCTAAGTATTATAAGTGACACTTCATCCAACAAGGCAAAAAACCGTATTTGGCCTCATCTTGACTGAAACAGAGCAAGTGATCAGAAAGCTGAAAAAATAGTGTTAAGTTTGAGAGAGTCTTGCTTGCATTTCRTATCTAGGGAGAGAAACAAATGTACTTTGTAAGGGTCCRGCRGGGGCGAYGCCTGGACTCCCGGCAGGGACAGACACACAAACACAAGGCACACTAAGGTCGATGCTGAGCGTTTATGACCTCTGCGTCTGAGCGGGGGTTCCCCAGCGATTTCCCGATCGAGGCAGTAATGGAGCGGGAGAGTCCCTGGCACCGCTAAGCGTCGGTCCATGGCGAGGAACGCCGGGGGGGCACTATACGTGTTTTTTGTGTACTACACACATGCGCAGTGGGCACATGGAGCTCATCGCTAATCTCGAGTCAAAGGCCAGGTGCAGCGCCACACTGGCACAGGCTCAGCCACGTGACTATGGGTCCACATGCCCCGTTGATGCTCCTTTCCCCATGGAACGGTCTGGCTAGCTTCCATTGCCTGTCTCCTCGACATTCTTCCACATTTTCCCATACATACATACCTATTTATTCTTCACAGGAACATGMACATATTTGGTGTTTAAAAACATCAGTTTCACAAAACTGAAAACATTATGAGAAAGAGCATGGACGTAAAACAAGACTGGGCTAAAGTTCTATTTGACAGTGTGTGTTACATGTTTAGCTTCAATCCTGAATTGGAGAAGAAAAACCTCCACTGCTTAGAAAATATCGTTCCTTTGACAGGATGTTATAATAACTGTAGTAAAAACTAAACTAAATATAATAAATGGTGAAAAGTGAAAATTCATGTCATAAGAAGAAGCTGGTAAGAAAAAATCTATTTTGAAAATTAAGCATGATATGGAATAATTTTTGAAGTTCTGAAAAAAGTCCTAACAATTATATTTTTTCACTATAAAACCCAAATGATAGAAACATTAGAGGACTCAGCAGAATTACAGTATTTTCACATATGTATCTGATAACYGAGCCTATCCAAAAAAATTCTGCTTTGCAAACAAAAGTTCACATACCTGCAGCTCATTTGTGCATGTGAATTCTTATAGGGAGGAGGTTATACACCTGAATATATAGCTCAGGGCAGTAAGGAAAGTGCCARCTTAGATGTATCTGGGGAAGGTTTCTCCTCATATTACCTATATGTACTTATAACATCTGTTTGGCAGCACAGTTTTGTTTTGTTKTGTTTTTTTTATATATAACTCTTAGTTAAATGTGCTAGTTTGCCAAAGACGAAGCTAAGGGGTGACTCAGACTCTGAAAGTACCTACTCAGGGAAGAAATATTTGACCACTAAAAGTTCCTCAGTCATTCAGAAAAAATACAGGCTCTGGTGGCTGGAAGGTGAAGAAAGACAAATTCAGAAACAAGGTACCCACTGTTGTTCTTTTTTTTAAGCAAAGTAATTAACCACTGGAACAACTCTCTGAAGCAATGCAGTGGGTGACCAAGTAGTAAAAACTTTTAAGCAAAACTGAATGCTTTTCCAAAGTGCATCTCATGTCAAGTGAGAATTAATTCAAATATGTGGTATGGTTTGCATTATACAGGAACTCAAAACAACAGTTCTTCCTGACTTTATAATCTCTGAATCTGTCCTGCCTCGCACATACCAGGGCAAACCTTTTCATCATCAACTTAGTATTTTCTACTTCTTCGTTGTCTTATCTTGTGTATTACAAAATAACAACAGCAAAAAGCAAATAATCTGAAAATAGGATGTCTTGTCATTTGTCAAGAGACATAATCTGATAATATAGCTATTTAGCACCTTTTGTTTCATTTTATGATTTCAAACAGTAATGTAGCAATTCTTACAAAATAAAAGGTATGAAGCAGTATAGTTGCTGGTTAATTTGAAATATGTCATATGCATTATTCCAATTCATTCATGCAACGTGCTGTATTGTATGCAAGTTGGTGTATATTGTTTTGCTGTTATTATTCCTGTAATTTGTTTTGAAAATGAAGAATGTGTAAGTCTGCAGGGATTCATATTAAATTCCTATATAGCCAAACAAATGTCCAGCTCTAACACATTTCTCCTTTTTTTCCTAGGTTTGCCCAAGCTAAAAATTGAACAACAGCGGGTGGCTGGCTGTGAAATTAGATGAAACCTGGAATTGAATATGCTTTTATGAGGAGTACTGCAGAAGCAGAATACAATAGAGATTGCTTTGGTCAGTGTTTCTGCTCGGGTTAAATCTTGTTATCACAGCTTTTTCTCTTTTTAATCCATAGAATATCCTTCCCTAAGCAATGCAGACAGTAGGTTTTCTTGGTGATACCTCCTTTCCATGGTGGCAGACGCTCAACAATGACACCCATCATGGGACGCATTCTGGCTCCTCTTCCTGAAGGAACCATTTCCAAACATGGTCCAGACGTCAAATTTTGCAGRTGTCTGTTAACATATTTGCTCTTTTTTTCTGCAAAATACCCTCTGTCTAAAGGACTCAGCACCTTGAATTCAGCTACAGAGTTTGCTAATAACTCCCAACTCTATCAGATGTAGAAAGACTTTTGTATCTGGCTTGTCCATACCCAGAAGGACCTGTTAGCTTGGTGTGACACACTTGTTTTAAGGTCCACTGCAGACAGAATGTCTGCTCTTGCAGAGCTAACATACTTTTTATTACATTACATTTAAGTAGATTTTCTCTGCAGAGGAACTAAATACCTCCATGAATTCCTCCTGAAGAATATCTTCCTTTACACAGGAAGCAAAGGCATGTGTCTATTCCTTAGAAAGGACAGCTGCTTTCACCATTTCAAACTGTTCAGATGGTGAGGGACCGAGATTTTTTTTAGTTCTCTGCATATATGGAAAAATACAGAAATTAGAGATAACAGTCATTATGTAGGTATCTGTACTGTTGTTATTCCTGAGCAGGGTATTAAAAGCAGGAGGAAGCATGATGCAGAAAGCAGTAAAACCTTAATTTCTCACCCTTCTCACAGTCCTGCTCCCAGAGCCTTGATCTTCCAGGACTCACTGTGGTATCTAGAAACTAGGGAAAAACTATGGTAGATTTTTGCGTTCTCCAATACTTTTGCTTTCTGTTGTTGTCCTTCAAGCAGCGTTAACTGACACATCAAGGCCAGTTTAAAGCATCAGTACACAGAGCAAGAATCTGTGATGGCATCTTAAAATGACTGAGATAGCCAGTTGCTACAGTGAAGCAGGTTTGGGTTTGGCTTTCTGTTCAACCTTGTGTAGTATTCTTGCACATAAGAAGTTGATTTTGTTATGTGACCATGCTGTGCCTGAGGCTCCCCAGGGAGTTAAGTTTGTAACACATGATGAAATTACAATCAACCAATGACGCATTGTCTGGGCAGTCTCCTTTCATGAAAACAATACTACAAATAGCATTATCATCTCAGCAGCAGGTCACAAGGGGCCTATTATTTTTTCCAAAAGACTTTAATTTTTAGGCAGTTAAAGAAAGACGTTTCAGCAGGAGGTTTGTTTCGGTTTTGGTTTTGAGTTGGGCTTTTTTCTTTTGGTGAGAAAAACAAGTTGATCTCATTTGTTTTGCTTAAATCATAATTTTTAGAAAAGAAAAAACAGAAGTCATATGGCTTTTCAAGGAGAATAACATTTTATTTTACTTGGAAATTATTAATGTAAATTTTCCATCTTGTCCTAAATAACCTCCTTTAAGATTATGAAGTTGGTTAACAATCTATCCAATGTAACCAAATTTTACAAGAAAGAAAAATAGATATGAACTGTACATTTTCAAAACTTTTTCTCCTAACAGATGTGAAGCAAACCCTTACAGAAGTCTGCTTTCTGTTCTTTTATTGCCTTTCCTTATTCACCTTGCTACGCCATAGCTCTCTTTTCTTGGCTAGTCTGACATCATTCCAGTCACCCCAAAAAGCCTGGCGAAAAAATCTGTGGGGAAGACTGGCATAGGCGTCTTCAAGAAAAGAAGCAAAATGCAATCAAAAAAAGAAATTAAATGAACAGAGCAAAAGAGAAATGGTGCTGAGTAGATTAGGCACAAAAGTGGGTGGTGCACTCTATTTCCACCAGTAAATTATGAGTGAAATCCAGGAAGATGTGGCTGGAGATCAGAGGCTATATTTTCAGTTCTTTGTCAGTATCAGTGAGTGAAAGTACTGGAGAATAAATTCATGAATACAGCACCTTCTGTTTCTGATCTTTTCTGCCTTAAAATGAACTTAGGCACTATCATACATGAAACTTCTTTAATCTCAATTGACAGAGCTTCATGCTGGGCTGTTGCAGGGATGAGCCCTTTGAAAAATCTCTTTGTCTCTGGAGAACCATCACTGGAAGCCTTTTTTTCCACTTCATTTTTGCGCTGTGGTGTGAGGAGGAAATTATAGGAAAGTATGGTGAAATGCAGAGTGACTTTTCCTTATTGGCAGTTTTGCCATGCCATGACAAATAGGCAGCTGAAGAAAAAGAGATTTTTTTGGCARTGTTCAGCCTCAAGCTGGTAAAAAAATTTTACTGTGTTAAAATCTTGAACCAAAAAAAATGTTTCTGAAATACTGTCCTGTTGTTACTAATAGTAATAACCTTGCTATTAGAAAAAATATCTTCCACATACAATTAGTTCAAAGTCATTTTTCTGATTCAGAAGTTAAACATACTAGTCCAATCCCATATTTGAATATATTCAGCCATCACCCATCTTTATTTGACAGGCCTTGCTAAACATGATTTTACGGTGGTATTGTATCATGATGATGAGAAATGAGCTCTCAAACACAGAAAAAAGTGTATAGCTAATATCCCAAGAGTTTTCTGGGGGTGGCAGAGAGAGGGATTGCTGGTCTGCCATGTACCACACACGGGCAACGACAATGTCCAAAAGTAGAAAAAAACTTGCAGAAAAATTCCAACTAAAAAAAGCCTTCAAGAATAAGCATCTTATATGTGTCCCTTGATGGCTAGAATGAAATTCATCCAAGATGAGGTAGGTGAAAAGGAAGTTATATTATCACTGYTGTGGGAAATAAACAGCTAGAGTAAATCTTTTTTTAAAAATATATTTTGATATTTCCTAGCAAAAGGATAAAACAGCATGTAGAATATCAAAAATTCTCATGCAACAAGACTCTCCTGATTCTCAGGTGAGGTTAAGAAATCCAAAAGCAATGGGGAATTATGGCTACTTGGCTTGTTGCTTCTATCAAGCTGTATCACATGGCCATTASAGGAGTAGTCTCTTAAAGCTGTCTTTGAAGGAGCAATGCATAAAACCCATTAAGGTCTACCAAGATCTGAGTTTGTACTCTACACTGTATTAAAAATGTTTTACTAAATGACTACAAATCCACACTGTGTCCATTGGGCCCAACATATGAAGTCAATACAATACTATGAAAGTAATAATGGTTTAATTCAAGGTGTATTGGTACAGTATATATTCCACTTGTTTAAACAGCTGATTATAATATAGTCTGTTTCATTTGAGCCAAACCTATAAAATACTAGGAAAGGTGTTAGACTGTAGCCTGGTCTTCAGTGTACAGATTTTGCTCTTACAGCTGTTCTTAAACACAATGAGACACACTGCTTCTCACCATACCTTTTTTCCATTTGCCCTCAACCAGGCTTTATTCATGGCAGTCCTTCAAAATAGGTCCAGCACTATAGAGAAATAATTGAAAATCTGTTTCAGAAAAAGAATCCATGATGTCAATCATCCTTATTTTAATAAGAAGTTAGTTTCCGAAGAGTGCAAAATAATGGTATATATGATCATTTGGTATAAACCAGCTGCCTTGAGTGAGTTAAATTCAGGTAAAAACTTTTTAGTTTTTTTGTACATTCCTAAATTGGGTTACAGTCAAATCACAATCTCAAATGAGTAGCAATGTCCCATTGACTCCTCCCTCCAAGACAAATACGGATTTTTAAAAAAATGTCATTTTGAATGATAGGAATTAAAGAAAGAAAATGAAAAAGAGTAACATTTGTCACAATATTATGTAATACCAATAACATGCCATAGGCCTAATTCATCTTTCATTTACTCCAATTTTATGTCAAAATAACTTAATTGAAGGACAAGCAAGATGTCTGGAGAGCCCTGTTTTTAAGGGCAAAGACTTTACTGAAACATTAAGCTGAAATATAAAGCTAATGGCAGACATACTCTATTGGTTTAGCTCAGATAAGATGTTGCCAAAGTCTCAGAAATGTCTAGGGTCAGACATTTGTGATTGAAATAGTTATTCAGGTTCATCCTGATGCACAGAATCAGTGAGGAGCTGAGGAAGACACTTTTAAAGGCAGATCCTACTGCAAGCTGCAGGGCTGAGATGGTCCTACCCACACACACATGTAAAATGCTACAGGCTGTCTCTCAGGAAATGAATAATTAAAATGGAAAACTTTTCTAAGTTCACCACATCAAGAGACAGGATTGTTAAATAACTATATTTGCTTTCAGTTCTTCAGAAGMGAAGGACTGGCAATACAGCTCATTTTTTAGACTAATCAGCTGTTAATTGCAGGGTAGTTAATATATCTTCATATACAGTAAATGACACTGTATAATTAACAGATCCTGAAGCAAATAAAGCACTCAGAATGGCAATTCCATTATTTTCTTGTCTATAATCAGTGGCTATTGTGGTTACTATTTTTGAAAAAAAAAACAGCATTTACTAACAATTACTTTACCACAGTATCTGTGATACCACAGTTATTTCCTATTCTAAGGATAGGGAAACATTATAGTATTTCAAATACCATGATTTAGTAAATGTTTCCAAWGGCTGAGTTTTTGATAGCAATCACTATAATTCTCCCTTCTTCTTAAAAATACAAATAGCTATTAGAATAAAAAATTCAAACAATATAACGAATTGGGGGTAGCAAAATGAATCAGTTTAATCTTTTCCGGCTTGGAAGGCAGACTCAAACCCGCTGCAGATGCTGGCCCTTTGGAGGCTGTCCCTTTTGAACTCCTTCAGCTGACTGACTTGAGGCTGGAACTGCTCTTCTGAGTTATTCACCACAAGCTGCCAAAGACTTTTTTTTTGGCCTACACTGCCACTTTGCTTCCCAGGCTCGAAAAAGCCACTTCCATCAACTCTGACCAAGGTCTAGAAATACATACTCAAGCCAGTCTTTCAGACAACTTATTTCATATAACTGTTTTCTTCAATAGTCTTCCTCTTTTCACCCTTCCCTGTGCACCCGAATAACTGAGGATGTAGAGACTTGCCCTTAGCTAATGACTCTCAGCAAAGAGTAAAAATTGCTTGAAGGGATTTAACATAAGGCTGAAATGAATCAGAACTTGAGAACTTGGTCTGTGAAATGCAGTTTCTGAACTGGTTAGTTACACTTTAAAAGACAGACATTAATCATTGCTAATGGGTCTTTATAATCTCAATAGTCCATCTCTTAGAGGATTTCTCAACCTTTTTAAATTCAAGGGCCACTTAACCTTTCTGCAAAAAATCTGAGCACTGCTTTTTAGAGTGCTGCCACAACCATATATTCATTTACAACCTGTTAAATCATGTCCATTTATTCTTGTATTTATTTTTATCCTTTCCTTGCTTGTTTGCTAGTCTTTCTGTTTAGATTGCTGGTTTATGGCTTTTCTATGATTTTTTAAAATATTTTGCAATTATTTTGTAGGTCACCTTTTGCTAACATAAAGATCAAGAGTGGATCTCACGCTTAAAGTTCTCTGTCCTACAGAATATGGCCAATTCCCAATTAAAAGGGGAACTAATCTTGTTTAATTCTATTTTTGAATTTCACTCAAGAAATTAAACTATTTTGCAGAAAAAAAGCCAACATTTTCTATAGAAAAAAAAATTTGGCTGGTTTTATAAAAGGATAAAAATGTTTACATTTTACAAGTCCCACAGTGTACTGGAGAAAGATGGAAGCTAGTGCAAAAGAATATTTTTGGTACAGAATATACTCTATGAATGATGTTACRAAGTTTAGTTTCTAAGCAGATAAGTCAGCCCATCTGGATTTACAGATAACCTCTGCTACTCCAAACAGCTGATCTAAACTAGCTCTGTTACCTGTATACTGCACTGCAGTGTGGTATCCAGCTGTATATGAGGAGGTGTTTGCTTATATAACAACTGCTGCTACCATCAAGCTATTAAAAAACAAGGAGCCAAAAGACTACAAAAACTGTGAATTGTTCCAAAATAGTTCCAAAAAAAAAAAAGACTGACAGACAATTGGCAGAAGCTGTGTTCATTATCTTTTTATAATTACAATTATAGTYTTCTACTAATGAATGAAATGTATTATCTCATTCAAGAGTCTTATCAGGCCTTGTCAGACAAGGACCTGGAAACACAAGCTTCGAAAGTTGAGGGGAAGATATATCTGTGCCCCATAAAACTGCCAACAGCTCTGTGGAAGAGTCAGTTACAAATGCAAATCAGCACCTGTATGGACCATACTGTAAACAACAGTATGTTACTAATATCCATTAATTTGTCACATTAGTACACAGACAAGGTTAGGGCCCCACCGAGCAAAATTTGTAGATACATACTGCAGGAAATATTCCTGCTCTGGCAGAGATTCAGTTCTAACCCCATGCAATGGACAAATATTCTGCTAGAACAGAGGTGTTATAACCATGGTTTTACAGAGGAATTAAAGAGCTTTCCCAACATTTTTAAAGATTTATCAGGACAGTTTGGGGGCGGCAGGAGCAGATGTCGTGTGACTGGGCCAGTGCTCCCAGGGATGAGAGATGCTGGAGCCCTGCCTGTTTGCAGCAAGCCGCCCCTGTGCCAGGGGGCCAAAGCCCCTGTGCCAGTGACAAACCCATTCTCTGGCCCTGAGGCACGTGGCACATTTCAAATAGCTAAATGCTTCCTCCCAAAAAGGACAACGTATTTGGACCAACCTGGAGACCATGCTGTCCCCCAAACCATGTCCACTCATTGTGTGGGACCCACTTAGCTGGCCTGGGCCCAAACCCCAGCAAGAGCCACGCTAATGCTTGCACACTAAGGTTGCCCTTGTTCTGTCTAGTTTGCAAAGACATAGCCACAAAATTCGTGGCAGAGGTTGGAAATGAAGCAGCTCTCCTAAGGTCTCTAGACTCACATTTGCTTATGTCCGTACAGTGGTGACTCATGTACACATCTATTGCGTGAACCGTGACTATTGCTATGGCTAGTGAGGTTCAGATCAACTGGTGGTCATATACAGACTGACGAGTTCATCCCAAATATTGAGCTACTGGATTGTGTCCAGCTCACCCTATTTAGAGGAGTCTCGTAAAGAAATAACTCTGATCCCAGACTGAGGAATCCAACAACCTCTTTGTGCAACAGGCATGAAATGGAGGACAGGATTAGTTTAGTTCTAAACAACAATAAAAAAAAAGTATGGGAAACAGCATGGGGATCTCAGGAAATCACTGTAGTTACAGAGAACTGTATCGAACAATATATTGAACTATTCCAATCACATTTCCACAGAATCAGAAGGTAAGATTTTCAAGTGTCCCATTTCACAACTCCCATGGGAAAATTAACTGCAGGGTGAAATGATCTGCTCAAAACAATTATTTTGCATTTAATCCCTAGAAATCTTTTTGGGACTCAGAATAATGATTACCAAGTCATCTGACATGTGGCCAAAATCCATGAAAATATAACTCTAGAAAAGGAGTGTTTCCCCCTCATTATCCATCTTCAAAAGCTGTCAGAAACTTTTTGAAATCCCATTTCCAGAGCACAAACCATTTGCAGAAAGGACCTTCCAGACAGAAATTCTTTTTGCAGACATGAAAAGAAATGACACCYCTATGTGTCTTATGTCTGTTTTTCATATTTATATCTGCAAAGAAAAAGAAATGCTTCTGGCAGGGTTTCCTGACAAATAACAGATACATTATTGGGTAGCTGACATCCAAGTCCAGATTTTGGTGGGTAATTGAAGGATTGATTGTTCTAGAGAATAAGTAATTTCTATTACCTTCAGATGGTTCAGTGCAGCTCACTTTACAACCTGTGCATCCCTAATTGTGGCAGGTTTCATCCTGATGTGTATTTGTCAAATAATTTAAAATGAGGTCGGTGTGGGATTTTTCTCCCTAGTGTCTTCAAGTAGAAAGCCAGACTTAAAAATAGGTTAGCTCAGAGTGATATATGTTCAGGTTACATCCAGTGAAAGCTAATGAAGAATTAAATATTCTGGGCCTGATTCTTGTTTTATTAAATTGGTGTGAGTTTTTATGTATTGAAGTCAATTAAAATGACAATTCAAAACAGTGAAAGTTTGCTTTAAATATAAAACAGGAGTGAAGTAATTTAYAAGAAGAACAAGAAGAAAGTATTACTGATAAAAAAAAAAATCTACTTTCCATCTCTCTGAGATCCACTGTTTGCCTTCCAGACAGATCTGACATGCTTTTTGATTAACATTCATAGTATACTTTTATTGAGTGTGATGAAAAGCTGATTTCCAAAATAGAGATTTTGGTGGATGTCAGAAATAGACATTTAGAACTAAATGCATATTTTTAAATGCTGTAATATTCTGCCTAACTGAAACCAGAAAATTTTAATTCCATCCTCACATACAAGTTGGAGCTGAGCCTATTTCTAACACTGACTGTAATTTACTAACAGGAGATCCTCCATCTTAAAGTAAAACAGCACAAAGACTGAAACAATTAAACTGAACTACCCTGAATGGCAATATCAATACTAAAGTAGCTTTTGGGTCATACAATATTTCTCCACATAAGAATTTTTCCATTGGAGATGAAATTGTGGCCTTAGTGAAATTAAGGTTGCAATGCCATTGATTCCAGCAGAGCTGCAGCTGTGGTTTCCATGAAAGACAAGGAATGTATTTTCTTTTTCTGTAAAAACTATGGCATGTTTTTACATTAAATGAAAGGGGCTAATTAGCAGTCTTGCAAATTAAAGTACTTTTCAAAAACACTAATTTTCTCAGTCTTTTGTTTTTACTTAGTCTCATTACAGAAAGATAAGTCCTACTCCCCAAAATGTAGGTGGCATTTTTGGATTTGCTCTCTGCTGAGTCTGCCAACAAGGATGAATACTGTAACCAATAACTTGCAGCCTACAAACACCTTCTGTGCCAGTCACTGGCCTAATCAATGTTTGTTATTTAGTTTTTAAAGTTCATCATGGCACAGCTATCACAAAAGGGAATAAGAATGTCCTGCTGCAGAAGGGCCTGTAATAGAGACTAGGAGACAGGATTCCTGTCCCCAACCTGTGCCGGAAGGAAGGGAGCTTCAATTTCCCCCTTTCTGACCACTGATGTATTGGATTAAAAATAAAATAAATCAAAGGGCTTAACGGGGATGACAAAGATTTCTGCCTTTTGAAGCCTGCTCTGAGAGTGTGGCAGCATTGGGTGTGCTGGTGTGTAGGACTGACTCCTTGCCACGGGTACAAACACTTTCTCTGCAGGAGAGTGACAGACCTGGGGCCAGCTCTCAGCATTGCGCTTTATTCTCAGTGAAGAAAAGGTTACTGCTGTAACACTGTGTTCTGGAGGAACGAGGAAATGTGAACTCATTTTTAAATTTCTCAACTTTTAAAAGTCTTTTTTAACATATTTTAAAATAACTTAAATACGCAAATTAGAAGATTTTTAAATACAGCAACATAGCCTTTTTTGAACACCCCCAAAAACATCTACCAATTATTTAATACACTGTTTCAGCAATGACTGTCAGTTGAAAGTAAATAAAATAATGCTAAACTTTGAACAGTCACATATTGCCTTCATTTCCACACTCAGCCACCTGCATTTGTTTTGTTTACACATATAGGACTATGTCTAAATGTAGGGAAAATGACTATGTCTAAATCTGCAGGGAAGGCATTACAGTCACTCACCAGTCTCATGACTGTGAGCGGTTTGCAGAATCCACAGGTTAATAAATACTGGTTTAGCAAATCAGACTTGCAGGCAAAGTGTGTGGAATATAGACACTTGAATCACAGAGAAACACTGGCACGCTCAGTGCAGGAAAGGTGGTAAAGATTGGCCCAGAACTGAACTGTAGCTGTCTGGAGGACTGTAATGTCAAAAACATAGGTGTCTCCTTTAGGACTTGGATGCAACTGAAAGGGGCTTTTCAAGATCTGAAATTTGCACACGTTACTCATGTGGCAGTTCGATGATTAAATCCTACTTGTGTACAGCATTTGAGCTGGTGATTTCCATTACGTACTAGCAATTCCTTTCTTATGGGAAAACAAGCAAATAGAAAACTTGGTGTAGCAATTATACATTCAAGTGGAGCATGAGCTGAATTCGTGTGCCTATGGGACAATTTGGATGTGATGCTCAAATCTCATTCCCTCTATATGAAAAGCAAACTAATTGAAGAAAAGTTGACATAAGGGTATGTTTTATACATGACAAATCTATCAAATTCACTGGTTTCACATTAAATATGAATTATCTGAAGAATCCTGCTTAATCGTTCAAGTTGCCATTGTTAAAGCATGAGTTTATTACATTCTTACTGGGTTGCCTGCGTAGTTCTTTCCATGGGTTATTGTCTATAGTAAGGAAAAAAACAGAAAACATTCAGTTAGCATGGGAATTGTTACCAGTAACTTGCTTTGAAGGCATGAGAAATTTTACAATAGTCCTATTTTACTCTGCAGATAAAACAGCTCTATTGTGAAATATCAGCATGCAGAGGGAGGGTTTGAGCAGAATTTTATATAAAGAGAATTATTTTTTCTATTTCAGCATTTGCTGAAGTAAGGCTTCTGCATTTTGTCCCACATAATGTTAAGTTGGGATGTGGTATTATACCCTGATGTCCTCTGTTGCATCAATTTCCTTTTTCCTAGAGCTACTATGTCAAATCATATCTCTAACCACATGCACAAAACTTTCCTTAAWATAAATGTTGACCTGTGCTATTAATATTTCATAAATCCTGCATACAGTTGCAGGTAAAATGTTGAAATTATTCTCCAGGAGAAGTGATAGGTTGAGCTGTGAGTAAAGAGGATGTAAATGATAATGTGTAAAATATATACAAAAGGAAACATTGCCTTACTGAGATGACCAAGATTCTTATCAGGCAAATGGATTTGAAAGGCACATTTCAAGGTGATTCACCTGGGAATCAGTCATTGCCATAGTACAGACCAGCTAACAGAGACTGTCCACTGATGGAACTTTATCTCTCTGAATTTTTCCTGGCCTCTTACAAGGTTAAAACGCTCTCTATTATTCATCAAACTGTGGAAAAATAGTCATTTGGAGCATGGATCCAAGCAAGGCTTATTAATAATGTTTTATTGCAGCTAAACACACAATGTTCATTTGGGTGTGTGCAGGGGGGAATGTTATTCAATCAAAACCACATCCAAACCCTGTTAAATTCAGTCACGAGATTCTCACTAATTTAAATGGACTTTGGAGTGGGCTCTTGCTGAGCTCTATAACAGTGTTTTCCCCTTTCTCAGGCTCAATTTAAGGAGGCCTTCCTTGCTGTGTATGCATCTGTGTTGGGATAATGCCATTTTTCATCTGTATCTATCTTCCAAACCACAATTACAGGATCAGTCACCAATCTCAATGTCAAGATATATCAACTGTTTCTTGTCTTTAATGTCCCCCTTCTTTCTTGCCCTTTATTTTTGTTTTAATCAGTCCACGTCTAGGGATTGATGGCTAATTAGTTTATTAGAATCTCAGCGTTATTGGCAGGAAAGCAAAACATAGCACACAGTAAGAACAAACGCTTGCCATCAGTTTTACTCAGTCTTCACTTCATTTTATTTTAATTTTCAAAATTCCAATGGCAGAATTAACTAAAAACCATAGAGAGGAATATCGCCTTTGAAACAAATTGAAAACTGTCTCCTTCAGCATTAAAATCTCTCTAGAAAATATCTTTTTCAGTAATGATCCACTAAGAAAGACCTATACCTAATATGATGGTTTTAGGTTATGCCAAGAATGAAATTGTTCCTTTAAATAGAAACAGAACATTGTTGTGTTCAATCCTAGAAATCTAAAGACAATGTATATTTAAAAAAATATAGTCTGATATTTTAGTAAGCCTGAACACTACAGAACTTATTCAGAAAAGCTAGTACAYTATCAGCCTAAATTTCTACCTATTTGTACTGTTTTGCATTCTGAATTTAGACATTAATGCCAATTCTTTGGTTAGTTATACTAATATGTTAGCAGACTGGCTCTACAAAGAAACAGGCCAGCCCATGTCAAAATGAATGGGATAGCGTTCAGCTCCTTGGGAACTTGACATGGTGACTATATAGATGCTTTCCAGTTCTCTGCTCTCTGATATATGAATGTAATTTCTTTCTTTATAATAAGGGCTATAGGATAGAGCAAAGATGATACCTTGGTTCCACTAAGATCAATTAATTTTGCCAGTGATTTCAGTGGAGCCTGGTTTTGAAAGAATAATATCTTAGTGATTGCCCAGCTGGAATGTACTTTCCTCCAGTTCCACGCTAACTTTTGATACTGGATTAATCTTGTAAAACTTTTGCTTTAAAGACAATTTGAGATTTGCAGCCTGTGGAAGAATGGTTAAGTGAAAAGGGGCATGATCTCTTAGAAGTGAGCAATCCTGTCTTCACGATGGAAGRAGGGCCCCACATCTATGCGAGCAGTCCTTGAAGTGGCCTTGAGCACTACAAAAGAAGGCATTCACAAACTGTTAAACAAGTCAAAGCTGAACCAGCTTCCATAAATGTCGACAGACTTCTCCGYGTGAACAGCAATCCTGCACCAATCGTATATCCGCTTTAGGCGCGTGAACGGAGACTGTAAGCCAATCATATAGCTATCGCTAGCACATGTTCTTATTTCCTGTCTATATATACTCTGTAAGAACTTGAATAAAGAGAGAACAATCATACTCACATTGAGACTCATCGTTACTCCAGGTCCGTCTCCCACTCCGACAGCAGCCTATTTCAAAATGAACAGAATTTCACTAGCCTAGTTTGTAGACCACTTCTGGAACAAACATAGTTTTCTTCAGTGCTGGTTGTTGCTGTGTGTCATTTATAAAAATATATATTTTTGGAAGTTGCTTTTTTTTTAATTTAAATGTAAAAACAGATGTGTCCAAAAGTTCTCCTAAAGCTGAACTGAGATAACTTAAAAAAATCTGAATGACTTATAGCAATCCCACACACTAATAGGATACAGAATACATGACCTCCGTCTGAATTTCTCTGCTGGCATATTGAATTCATAATCACTCTTCTCTGGACTTGGAAATGGAGCTTCCTTCTTCCAAGTGTTGCAGGCTGATGGTATCAACAGATGCAGAAGAAATGCCAAGGCTGTGAGAAATCAAATGTATTTTAGCTTGTAAAGAATCACCTTTAGAAGACACTTAAACAGTGAGTAAACCCTAGGTATATATTGAGTGACTGAAATTTTAAGTATTCTTATTTTAAAAAGCGTTATGCATTTCATATTACCACATAGAAATTTTTAGATTTCTCAGAAGAAAAACTGACATTCATGCATAAGTAAAAATATTCAGGTACATCCGGCTACTAGTTTCTAAGTAATATCTTCTTTTTTCAATTTTATTTTAAAATGTTTTAAAGTCTTCTGAGAGTTAAGATCATTTCAGAAGGCTTTTTCATTTCCTTAATGGTTGTACATTTAGATTTAATTTGTAGAAGAAACTTCTAGGATAGCATCCAAAAGTTATCTGATATTTTCATAGCGTATCTGGAAAATTACTTACGTTTCTATTGTTACCTTTTAAATTACCTTTTTTTGGCAACTAATGTATTAATCCTGTATATGCCATCAAAGACCTATAGTTTCTAGAGAGTTTAAACTTGGAAAACAATAAATCTGTTTAAGAACTTGAAGTTTCTGGAATTCTCATCAAGGTTACTTCCTGTACAATAAATAGCAGAAAATAAGGAATACAAAGTTGAAATATGAGATGAAAAAAAAAATCAGTCGAACTAAAAAATACTACAACCTTTAAATAAAGATTAACGAAGAACTCCTTTGCAAAAAGAGTCTTTATGACCTGAGAGATGTTCATCCTGTAAAGAAGTTTTGTTGGTTTGTTAAAGTAGATACTTTTAACCTTTATATATATAGTCTACAAGAAGCAGTTTAAATTGAGAGTAGTATGTAATTTAACTTAACTGCAGATTTTTAAAGATATATGGATGAGAGATAATAAGCAGAATTTGTTCATTCATCCTCCAGTCATTCATCCTTTTCTCACTATCATAAGATACCTCAAATATACCAGCAGAGGTCCAAACTCCAATGTTACACTACAAATCCTTATTCGGCCTTATACCTATGCTTCTCAATATCTCACGTGATGACATTAAAAATCAGTTTATGAAGGTCCAAGTTCACAATAATATAGAACAGGTACCAGAAAGGCTACAATGTAAATTGTACGTAATTTAAAAATTCTGCAGAGGCAGCTAAATGTAACATCAGAAATAGCAGCTGTGATTTCCAGGGTCCCCTTGTTTCCTGTGATTTTTTATTTTGATCAAAAGGCAGACTGAGAATTTATCCCTAAACCTGAGGGTTCAGTGCCACCATCTGCATGCTGACCTATATGCGTGTTCTTCTTCTCAGTGAAAATATTTATGCCCATATTCACCCATCTTTGGTATTTAAAAAAGCTGTAATGAACATTAAGTCTCTGAGGACAATGCATTCCACCCACTCAGAGCTCACACTAAACCCTGCAAGCACCTAAAGCTGTCGGACATCTATAATTACAAGTCCAAAAGTCTGTGCATCTGGGCTCTCGTGCATGTGTAGGAGGGCATCAACTGCTGTCTTCTGCCTTGTTTTCTCCTTTCCAGTTTACCTTGTTCCTTTTCAGTTTACCTTGTGAAGTAAGGTTTCCAAAGGCAGCTGGTAACATAATTAGGCTCATATCAGGATGAACTTTACCACCTAACTCAGAATTGAGGCTCCCAAACACATATAGAGGTGTGTCAAGCACTGTAAAAATTAGGATTCCTTTTCTGACCCTCCTGACCACTTTGTCAGAAAGGAAGAGGGCAAAAACAAGGGAAAAGCATGACAGAAAACAGGAGTATAGTCCAGACAAAAAAGACAGATTTGMTAAGGAGAAGTTTAGATTATTGTTATGGCTTTGGGGAATGATTAAAGAGAAGAGAGGACTGCAGATAAAAGGAGCTGAGATAGCCAAGTATAGTGGCATCAGRGCTGAGAAGCTGGAGAGGATAATGATGAATGATGCTGGGTAGAGTCAGAAAGCGAAGCCAGAGGACTTGGTGGACACGCTACACTTGGAAATAGTTTCATGCGGATACTCTGTATTTGATAAAAGCTAAGGAAAGGGGCAAGGAGTAAGTAAAACAATATTATGAGTCCTGCACTTGTGTTCATATGCTCCATTATGGTCTCAGTTTACTGCATGACCCACCACTGTCTCAATGTTTGGAATAATTGCTTATTTTATTACCCTTCCCCCAAATACTAAAAAAATGCTTTTTAGTTTTGTTTTTTTTTCCTTGGGAATGATCTCTCTGTTTCAATATTAACTAACCAGCAAGGCAGAGCAAGAGTATGTTAAATCCAAGTAGTCCCACAGTAGATCGACACATATCTGTCATGACCCCAAGTGCACCAAGAGACACTGCAGCCTCTTCCTCCTGCTCCCGAGGGGTTTGGCTGCCTGTGTTTGAGGTCAGTGCTGAAACAGTGCGGCTGTGACACCCTTGGTCAGACTGCTGCGGGAAGAGCAGTGTGAGAAGGAGCTGTGAGGAACCTCCCCTGGTGCCTCCACCCCAGGAGCATCAGCTTTTTGACTAGAGCTGCATCTGAGCTCACCCCTCGCCCTGGGTCCCTCCTGAGCTGCTCGCAGGTTGCCCGTGCCTGACCCTGCACCTCCCTGGCCCTGATCCCGCATGGCTGGCTGGCTTCCTGGCTTGACCTCAAACCTGCCTCGCCACTGCAGATTTCTCTGGGGATTCCCAGGCTTCTGGTTACCACCACTGGACCTGCTCTGCTCTCCTTGTTTGAGTACTGGGGGACTCTGCTCTGTCAGTGGGAACACCATCCAGACAGCCTTGCCATCACCCTTGGCTCGTGGCTCCCCTTCCCTCGCAGAGCAGCCCACTCCTGCTGCTCCCTGATGGTATCAGCCAGCCCAGTGAAAGCAAGGAAATGAGCCACACAGGTACAAGAAGGGAAAGAAAGAGTGGAAAGAAATGTGTGAGTGAAAGGAAAGTCAACAACAGCCAGGCTGAATTGATGCAGGGGTACATGTGCATCAATATGGTACATAGACTTTAAATTCTTCTTTTTTTTTTTTTTTGACAGTGCATGTTGGTTGGTTCTGGTATAGCAGAGTCATACTTTAAATGCAACTTTAAACACAATATAAGCACATATGTAGAATATTCAGGGCAYGTACTGTAAAATATAGGTTCAAGATACTGTATTACAGTATAGCATAATTTCAGGACATATAATGGTTTACAGATGTTAAGTATTTCATTACATAATAATAATAATAGCAGTAATAACAAACATAATAGTAACCACAGTATAACAACAGTGATGATTATTGTAGCACTTAATATTTATAAAGCATGTTGCAGAGAAGCCCCTGGCTACTATTTTGCTCAGCGTTATACAAACACAGGGAATGATGGGCCCTGCCATAAAGAGTTTGTGGTATAAAACAGTGGACAAACATGCGGGTCACATAAGGTGGCAGTGAAGATGTGGCAATATGTCATGAAGCTTGTGTAAGAGGCTTATTAGCAAGCTGGAGCTGGTAGTGAAACTTATATGGTAGGTGATAATACTTGGCAGTCATAGCTGTAGCTTTAAAAATCCCTCTGCAATATCTGCCAAATTAAGCTCCAAGCCTCCTAGTGAAGAAGATGTTACTTCCACAGTTTAAAAAGAAAGTGGAGCAAAATACTCAAAGGGGCAGCTCAGTAAAATACTTACAGAGACAAGTCAGAGTCTGAAACTAATTTTAGGCTTCGTCCTTCTTGGACCTAAGTAAATTTTGCAGCTATTTATTCTTCCTTTCCATGTTTATCATAGGGCGTTTCTACTGGCTCAGGTACGAGCCACCTTAACAACAGTCAAATCAGAGGAACAGGTTTAAATATTTGCCTATGTGCCACTTGTGTAGCATGCCTTTTCTCCAAGACAGGACATAAAGGGAATGACCTTCCCGCAGAAGCCTGTAGAGCTCACTGCTTAGGAAAAAAGCAAGCAAAAAGGGGAAAGTTTTGTACTGTGCTCTCAGTGTCAATGAACTGGGATTTCTGTTGGACTGAGCTGAGGAAAATACCACTCTGGGCAGTAATGTCTGCCTAACCATCAGGTGCATATTTCATGGTGAAATTCACACTCTTGTTCCAGATGGTCCTGGCTGCTAGTCTGAAGCAGGTCCAAAGCATAACAGGCTTTACAAAGTAAAGTTGATTCCTCGAACTTCATTTGGAAGCGAACTGGAAGCCAATTGAAGTGAACTGGAAACCAGAATAAGTGGATTCATTCTTATCACACCATAATATTAGCTACTTCCTGGATCCAAATTGTATTCTTGAGTAGATAACTGGAAAATATATAGCATTGCAATATGCAGTCATTGTACTGTATGGGGAATATTGGCACAGAATACTCTTCAGTCTTGACAGCAAGCACAAATAAATATATTTCTCTCTTTCCTCACATAGATATGCATGTGTTTGTTCTGTTACCTTCTCATATTTCTCCATCACTCCTGCTCTTTCCTATCAGTCCATTTCAGTAGCCATACAATCCTATTTTGGTCACAGTTTTCTCTGATTTTTCCTTTTGACTATTATTTTATTTGAGGCAGCCTGTCAGGTAAATCTTTATTGTCCACATGTTTCCACAAGACCTATGTCCAGTAGGTCATATAGGGGAACAGCTCATGTAAGGGATAAATGTGTAAACATCATTTATTTGTCTACTGCATTTGAAAAATAAACTATTAATGTGTCCACCACAACCCACCCCGGTCTTAGTTGAACAGCCACGTGAACAAATTTTTACAGTCAGTGTTCAATCTCCTACATGTGACTCTTTCTTTTATTACCCATTCATTACTCCTCATCAGAACTTAGTTTGTAAGTACTTTCAAAAGAGAATCACAATTTTTCCTTATCTTGCTCTCAGAAACTCACATGCACACAGGACTGACTTAAATCTTGAATCAAAATGAAATAATTAGTAGGTCACAGTAACATGGCACACCAGGAAATGATAAATAACATATGCAATTGAAACTGTACACAAAAATGTAAGTAGGCAGAATGCAATTATTTAGGCAAATTGAGAAGTGTCCAGGACACTAGAGCCAACAGGCAAACTAGTAGAAACCTTGCACAAAGGATAAGCCCATGAGTTATTGTGCTTAGTGTCCCTATCATATTTTCACCTTCAAAACACAAAGTAAATGAACTAGTCATTACAACTTTTCCTCAACTGTTCAATGCAATGATTTAATAACTGATCGCTTCCCAAAAGCTCTTTGAGCCCCCATCACTTCCCTCAAAAATTGATTGAATTCTGAAGCTTGTTAGATTTTATTTAAATCTTGCTGGAAACTGGAATTTTGTCTTTCAAATATCCTGAAATAATCTGTGCTAGAATGAAAAACAGATATCTCAAATTCTCAAGCAAATTTTTCAGAAATTTTTCTTTCAAAATTATAATAATATTCCTTTCAGAACTAAAATTCCAGTTAGAAGCCCAAGTTCAAAAGTTCCTGGTTCAGTCTTTTTTCTCAGAATTTCTGAAATCGAGGAATGGACAAATTCTGGCAGTCACAGTTGAGACCAAAGTCCAGGTGACAAAAATATGTCACTAATACTGTTTATAATTCTGCTGAAACTCACCTCACCTTGAATTCTCTGTGCCAGCTGGTTCTGACTAAGGCGTAGTGCTTGGGCACAAGTGACTCTATCCCCCATCCTTTACGTCCAGAGTTCCCTATCGGAAGATCTAGCTGACTTACTCTAGATTCAAAAGCCAGATCGTGAGTCAGTCTGCAGGCAGTGTCAACAATCAGGGACAAAGGCCTCAAGGATGCACTTAGGGACCAAGCTAAAATAAAAGTATAAAATGCTCGGAGAATCAAGGGTTTGCAGATTTCTGGTTCCATGCTGAGAAACTTGGAAAGGTGTCTTTCCAGGCCCGGTCTTGGGCCAAGAGAAAGTTTGTTACATTTCAGGCTGTCCAGAGACCTATATACTGGGCAATCCAAAAGCCAGGAGCCCTGGATGCCCTTGAGCTCTGTCTCAAGGCTTTCTGTCCTCAGAGAATCTCAGCAGGAGAGCTGGATTGCACATCCAAAAATCTTCATTTCTGAGAGAGTAAACCACCCCGAAAATTTCTGACCAATTCTAGTTTTACTTGAGTTTCAGTACCATTGACACTTAACTCACAATACCATAAAAGTTGCATAGTCATGAGACGCCTCCTTCTAAGAGCTCTTGTCTAACTTCTACAGTAGAAGCTGTTTAAGGAGGAGTTTGTAAAGTGTATTATGCCTGTATGCACCTTTTTTAGCTGTAGAAATTGATCTCTAGAGCTTACCATAATCTGCTCAAATCAAAAAGACTAGAAGCATGAAAGAGTATATGGAGAATAAATAATATTAGTATCACTGTGATCTCTTTCAGTATCATGAAATAGTAAAGGAATAATATCAGTTTGTATTAGTTAGTTAATATTTATACAGTTCTTTGAATATAGAACATGCTGGAGCATAAGGATTAAATTATTACTAATAGTCTGTTGAATGTCTCTGGGTTGCACTGCTCCTGCCTGTTGGGTATTATGAAAATGAATGCATACCTGAGAGGATGAACACTAGATCAATCAAGACTACACGTTAATGAGCCTTTGCTGAATCTGTTTTGCAGATGGCAGTAATGCTTGTGGACCTGCTGCTAAAATACTCACTGAAATTCCTCCTTCCTGTTTCAGATTTTTTTTTTCCTTTAGTATGAATGGATCAGGACTGAGCTCATTACTTTTGTATATATACTGGTGCCATGCTACTATGTTGATGACATTATTATCTATTTGCACCCATATTTGCATTCTTTAYCAACTCCTTCTTATTATTTCAAGTGCTGATTTTGTTGGAATGATAAGAGACCTTCATTCTAGCAGTAATTAAATGAGTATTAACAATTCATAGCTACTTAAAATTTGTGCTGATGTCCTGATTATACAGACTATGGTTGACCTTTTTCATACCAGCATCATATGAAAATAACATGGATTTGCCTTTTTATTGCATCTTTAAAGATTTACAAATACTGACTATAGGATCATTGAGTTAAATTTTATGTAGTATATAAAGTGCATATTGATAGATATAGTATACATATCAGTATAATGCTGATAATTCAGTATAATTACATTTTCAAAGTGATGTGATTACAGTCTTGCAGAATCAAGTGAGGCTCCTGTTGTAAAGCAATTAGTTAAAACAGTGTGAGACCCTATACAAATCACAGGGGCACAGGCAATGCCCTTTTCAGGCAGGCTGTTATTTCAGTATAGGTAAGTATATGAAAGAGAAAAAAAGTGAGACAAATCACAGCAACAGATACATAGAAGAAGGAGGAAGCCCGAAAAAAAGAGCCAATAAAAGCTCTTTTGAAAGAGCTGAGAGAGAATTTGAGTGGGAGCATTTTGAGCTGTGTTGACTGAAAAGACTAAAATGCTGGCAAAGAAACCATATTCTGTTGTTTGATTTCTTCTAGTACAGTGGGAAGCAATGTTTCCCATGCCTCATGTAAAAGAATAGGATCGTATCAAAGTAATCTGGCTTCATCATTAATTTTTCCTCCTAACTAAGATAACTCACAGGGCCACAAAATTTTACTGCCCAGTCAGGTTGAAAGAAATAACTGTATGTTTCTGCTTCTTTGAATTCTTACTTTTTTCTTGCAGAGTTCAGACTGCTACAATCATTTCCTCTATTTGGTCTCATTGAAGACTGCCAGAATAAAAGGTTATTTTTAGGTGGATGAGCTATTGGAAAAACTCAGTTTTGTTTTGCTCCCAGTAATGAAACATCTAGTAATTTAGAAAACAGTTGAGCTTCCTGGTTATTGTTAAGCAATAATATTTAGCAATAATATTTAGGGTTACAGTGCAACAGGAAAGCTGAAAGAAATCCAGTTGCTAAGGAAAAGCTCAAGCTTATCTCTACTGACTTCCTACCAGTGACAGACAAGGTTGACACCTTTACTCTTCACAAATGAATGAAATATTTCAGACTCCTCAGCAGCTAATGCCGTAGAAATGGATTCACATGCCCTGAGGGTATGAATCTACAGGATTAATTGTGTTACTTTTACAAAGCATAGACTTTTGCAAATAAGCCTAATTTTTAGAGTTTGTTCATTCCCTAAACTTGAAATTTCTGAGAAGTATCAGACCAGTAGCCTAGTGTCATGGAAGATTTTCTGATTTCCTTTTATTTATTTATTTATTTCTTCTGTTTACTGTCATCAAAGACAGAAACACCTGAACAGAACAAACACCTGCTGGTGTTGCTTTGAGCCTGCTTAGGCGAGACCTGCATCCAAGGAACAAGTGTTCATTGTCCCTGTCCCTGAAGTCTGTGGCCTGCCTGCCCTGACCAGGGCTGGCGGGAAACAGTGCTGTGGGCAATGATGGTTACRCAGATGACTTTGTCTGATACAGTCTGATACAGACTGGACTTGGAACAGCTGTTGTGTAATTAATTTAAAAAAGATTTTTTGTTGAGGCCAGTGTACTCAGAGAAACATACACTCTATTCTTATCACTAGTAAACTAGTTCCTATGTATCATATGTATCATAACATTATTTTATATAGATTTATTAATTCTTTTTTGCCCTGATGATTATGGAACTCTCTATCGGCTTTCTGAGGATATTTTATAGCAGCAGATTCCAAATTCATGGCATTCATTTGCAGATGTCTGTTAACTATGTGAATCCATATCTGTATTCTATGATCACTGAAGAATCATTGAAACTTAAAAATTAGAAAAAGATTTTTTTTGCAGCTGGACTTACAATTTAGTTTTCCACTAGTCTTTAAAATATGTGGTATTCATGTTAAAATTAACTTCATGGTAAAATTAGACTGAAATTCCCAAACATCCATCTCCAACGGTTAGAAGAAACCAAGGAAACTAACTTGCTCAGATTCAGCACCTTATTTTTAGACAGTTACATTTGGGAGAGGTTAATCTCTCCTTCGGTCCATATTTGAATATCTGATGAAAGACAAAAACTCCACAGCATATTATAAACCTAGTCTTATTCCTATCTACCAGAATCTAAGAATCCTTCATGTAGCTCTTGAAACTTATCTCCTCTGGGCTTAAAGAGATTAAGAGCTGGCCTCATGTGACCTCTCAATAGCTAGAAAAATTTCAGTAATGCTGTATATACATTTTACTTATTGAAAGGAAAGGATATTAGCACTTGGTACTAATACTCTTTTAGAAGGACTGCAGCTGAGAGAATGCTGTAATGAGATTGGTGCTTTACATGAGAAATTGGTACTACTTTCCTAAAATGCACCAGTGGTCTTCAAGTTATATTTGTGCTTGAGAGATAAGCCAAATGCCATTACTCTGTCCTGCAGTAGTCTGTATTTTTAGAAAAGATGAAATAACCAACACTTGCATTTTTTACATCTGTGATATGAACCAATAACCCCATGAAATTGGATGAGCACTAACCTTCTGTGAAAAATGATTAGCCCTATGTTCTAAGATAAAAATAATAAAATATGAAAAATTTTTGAAGGACAAAAATTGCTCCTCCTGAGCTGGGAATTAGATTTCTTTGTGAAACTGTTTACATTGTCACATTTTTTTCCAGAAATGTACAGAGTAGCAAGTAACATTATTTATTAAGATTTAATGAAATACATTGAGAAGCTTGAACATAGGATACATTTCTCAAAAACAATGTGCTAGCTGAGATTGCTATTCATGCTTTTCATCTTGATATGGAAAAAATACTTTGAATGCATACAAGGCAGAATTTGCCAGTCGTGCTRTCAGGGAGACATTAAGCATGAAAGTACCTGTACTGGGCTTAATGCTTTACCAGGTGTATGAGTTAGTTCATTTCAAGTCTTGTTGAACCCCAATTTAAAAGCTTGTTTTTAATACATTTTCAGTTATATTTTGGGCATAATGGAAAGTCTTTTTTTTTCCCCCAAAGAACAATAATACATATAGACTTCATTTGAATTTTCTAAGTAGAAGCTTGAAACRTATCTTCAAATTCATCTTCTTGCTTATATTTTTTCAATTCTTTTTGATTCTTTATGGCATAAGTTCCTTGTCTTTATATTCTCAAATGAAGTCAGGGATTTAACTCCCCCCAGGTCCAGATGGGAAAACTCTAAGTAACCTTAAGGTAGTAAAGGGAACCTACTTATTCATAGTTTACTTACTGGTAAAGAGATAATTTTCTCATGTTGTATTTCACAGTCTGCTTTGATTTGCTGCATGGCCTTTCTAAGTGCATAGGCTGTATAGTTGATCTATCTAGTGAACCTATGATTGCGTGGAACCGCGAAGAACCTACCAAGGCATCCAAGCCAACTGCCTCCGAGTCAACTTGGATTCCAGAGGAGGATAGTTTTGTTATTGCCATCCATACTCTGTCCATGGCAGTATACTATGTTCCTCTCATTAACTTCAATGGTGTCRTGCCCTAATGAAGCTGGACAGATTCTGGTATCTAAATGAGTATGCACATTCAGAGCTAGTTGGATGTGATGGGACACAGACATGGCCAAAGCTTTGAAGTGGATGTGCCTAGAACTCACCCATTTAGTGAGCTCCTCTAGAAGAGCTGTAAAACTGTCTTTTAAACTGGAAAAGTCATAAAATTTAAAAGAGAGAAATTTTGAAATGACTATGACTGTACAGCAATACAAAGTTTATAAGAAATTCTTCCTTGGATGAATGTCCTCGCTTACCGTCTTGGTTTGAATGAGCTCAGAGACTTTTTGGGCTGCAGCAAATTTTGCTTAGCTCTCTGTGGTCTGCCTGTCACCTTTGTGATCTGCCCCTTGTTCCATTCTGCCATCCCTCTCTCTCTCTCTCTCTCTACTCGCTGAAGGCTCTCAGGCCTTTGCTGTGATCCCCTTCTTGTTTTTTTCTCCCTTGTGTACCCTGCAGCCTGGAAAACTCTCCCTCAAACATGTGTGAAATAAGTCTCTTCATCCTTGCAGGCAGGTCAACACTGGGGACATGAAATACAAACATCCATTGCACTGGTTTATACAAATAGTGTGGGGCACCCTGTTCAAGCACAACCTCTTACCTAACGCTGTCCCCTACACAGCCTCCACTTCATTTCATGAACTTGTTAGACATGCTCTGCTCCATTAATGTATGAAGCCCTCTTCAGGCTGCGCTGTCAGCAGAGAAGAAAAACTGGAGATCATTCTCCTAACTCCTCTGCCTCCCCAGTGCTGAGGTACACAGGGCCAGGCGGGACACAAYGAGCCGTTACACAAGGGAAATGCAGAGCAAGGCTTAAATCTACTGTCACGAAAATCTTGTCTTTTTCTTCTTTTTCTCATCTTCTGATTGAGAAACCATTAGATCAGGCCATCAGAAGGATCGTGCTTACAGCACTGTTCTGGGTATCCTGGCACTTAACAAAGAGTATGTTAAATCTTGTGGTGTCAGAGATAGCTCAAATTTATTCAAAAATGTATTTTAGTTGGCCTATTGCCTCCCAACATGTCCAGGGCATGCGAGACTGTTCTTCTACAAGGGTTGCTGCCCATCAAGGGCTTGGAGAGTAAAATGGTAGCTGCATTTTTTTAATGGTCAGGCAGTGGAAAGAATGGGACAGGGATATAAAACAATAAAGAAACAGTCAGACATGTATTAACTCTTTTGTCAAAAGACTGGCAGATCTAGGTATTTCCCTAATCCCTGAACAACTTAAAGTGCCCTTTGTAGCAGAACTGCATACCTTGACCAAGAGGAGAACAAATGTACCTGCAATAACTAGTGATGAGAAGATGTTGCTTGTATCCATCAACATATTTTGGAAGTGAAGCCAGATCTTATTTGTTTACACTAATAGCTTGAATACAGTTTTGAAAGCACCTGTTTAACCAAAAATATTTATGTTTTTAGCATTGTGTTTGACATAATGGTTATGGAAGGAAAACATATTTCAGYTGATGTGGATGAATCAGAAGAGAACAGTAGAATGTATTTATACAATTTGATTGTAAGAACAAAATAAAACAAGTAATATTGCAGCCATTAATCAGAATCAAGTCCTTGCTGTACAAGGTACATTCCAAGTTGACATAGGAAATGTTATTACTTTACCATAGGGTAAAATTCATCTCTGCATAGAAAGTTTCAGATCTATATATCACCTAAAGCCCACATAAATCCACAGGTTTTATGTGGACTTTCTAAATATGGTAACATCTTTTTTCATAAAGAAAACAAGATTACACAAGAGAAAATTTACTTCTGCCTTCAGGCTGAATTTCACTTTTATTACTTACAAGACTTAGAACAAGTTTAAGAACTTAAGTGCTGTTTATGAAGTTCAATGTGGCAACAATAACTGAAATTTTATCACCTTAGCTATACTAAGGCACTCAAGATGAACACAGGTCATTTTTCTGAAAACCTGACAGTTTGTTCTGAAATAACTGTAGGGAACCATTTATGAGCTGGGATATATCTAAATCCTGACATTTGAATGAGTACACTACGTTAGTTAAAAAGCAAAATAGTACAAACAAGCAGCTAATATTTCAGCTTCCAACACAAACGGAACAAGAGGTTTGTAAAACATCTCATTTTAGATGTTTTCCTGCCATAAAAAGAGTTTGATCTTCTACCATTAGGCTGTAAAATCAGTCATTCTGGATCCACTGCCTTCATAAAATTCATGACTTGAAAAATGGAAGACAGAATTAGCAGTTGGAGGATTTCTTGCAATATACCATTGTTATATAACTCTTACACATGAACTGAGTCTAAGAGCTGTGCCACAAAGTAAAGTAAAATATATAGACATGACTGACAACCACAGTTAAAATTACTATTTCTATTCCCATGCATATGTAACTCATATTTATATAGATACTAACATGAAAAAAATGAAAGTAGCAAATGGGTAACTTTCAAATATGATCTATGGCAAAGCTGAGGATATATAAGTATCCTCAGTTCAACTGCTTTTAAGTTACTGGCAAAAAGGAAATGTTCCTGAAACAAGTACTGTGTGCCCCAGACCCTTGGAAAGCTTGAGTTTGGGGCTAAGTTTAGGCAGAGAATTTTCACATTTGTTCAGGAAGTAGTTTATACAACATTCTGCTTTAAAAGACAAAAATGGTAGCTGTTTGAAGCTTGTCAGAGCTGTGAAGTATTCCAAGTTTAACCTGAGAGGGACGAACTAGCAGAATGAAAATGAGGTGAGCAAAGAGAAATGAGGAATATACGTTCCACGTGACTTAGCAATTTGTCACCTCTRTCTCACTGCCTTTTACCATTCATAGCTAGAGACTACAAGATAGCACTGTATATTGTAAAAATCTTACAAGCAGGARTTTTGGAGTGGCAAAGCTACAAGCTGAGCAAGTCTTCCAAAAAAAAAAAGTGTCAGTAAAAACTTTACAGCTCTGTGCTTGTTTTCTGGGCATGCAGAACAYGTACCTTTCAAATGTTTTATACATAGATACTTTTTGTTGGAACTCTCTTTTTTTTGTATTCTTTCAACTTTCTCTGTAATTTGTTTTATTTACCATAAGCCTAACTTCTTATAGCTTCAGAGGACCTCTAAAATGACTTAAAATGCTTTTGCATTAAACAACAACAGCAACTCATGACTTTAAAATTTTGAAATCTTGGTCCCTTCAAAAAGCAGGATGTTCTAAGTCTCAGTGGGAAGATGAGAGTGCAACTTCTGATTAYATAAATGTCTGGACTTTTTCCCTGCAGCTCTGGAAGAGATAAGATTTTAAAGCTAGCAGATATGTTTGAATAGAAATACTATTTAAAAGGAAATTGCTACCCCTTTTAAAAGACATTATGCTGCAGTGGAGGCTAGTGAATAGTGATTGTCATAAAATGTTGTAATTATGATACATTTTCAGTAGAGTTAGTAAATAATGTTGCAGAATTCACAAATAACTTATTTTGGAAAATGTCTCTGATAAGCTAGTCCAGGTACATTATATCTGCTGTCTTGTGATGTTCAATCAGACAGATTAACCCAGGAGTCATCTGTGATGATAAAGCATTTCTCATAACATCTTCTGGAAGATGAATATGGAATACTGTTAATMACATGTCCAGAAGTCTTAGATCAAGGAACATAAACATCACATTTTAAAATTTAGAAGTCATAAGATTTCTTTAAAAATAGAGTACATAGGTGTTGCCTTTATTTGTATTCCAGGTTGTTAAATCTTACGTTTTCAAGCTTTTCTCTGAAACTTTGTTACTAATAAGTTTTTAGCACATCTATATCACTGGCTGGTAGGACTTGAATCAAGGAATAAACATTGTGAGGAGAGCTAAGGTTCTCTTGCAGAATATTGATTTGTGTAGGTGAGATTTTTGAAAAGCAGGAAATATGAAAACATAAAATAATGAATTCTCAAAGGTTCAAACATTCCACATTTTCAGAATGCAGTATGCAATGCTTTCCAAAGCACTAAATAAGTCACTAGATGTTACAGACAGAATTTTAAAAGATATTAGCAACACTACCTAAATAATTCTTTTTTTAAAAAAAAAATATAGTTTATTTTGACGTGCTCATAAGAAAATAGAACATAAGAAATGGTAAGACAAGAACTTCGAACTATTTTGATGAAGCAAATGGAGAGATGTTGCTGGCAATTGATTGTAATTGAATATTAGCTATTGGTATCAATATTGTATGTCATAACCAGCCATTGTAAAAGGGGAGGTAAAATCTGTATAGAAACTTTTTTATATATGCTTTAAAAGGAAGAGTACATGGCAATCAGTTATCACCAAGCTGATGTGGTTCCTGGTAGACAGATCTACAGTAGCAGACAAACGAGCCATAAAAAGGGATATGGGATTAGAGAATGACTGGTCTTCAGGGTTGCAAGTGGTCAGTAAGCATCAGAGCAACCTTTTTGTTTAACAGTTTCAAGTTGCTTTCTTTTACCCTTGCTGTATATCTAAAACAAGGAACCAAATAGATATCTTTTCTCAGCATTAGTACATATTACATATTTATTGCTGACACAGCACATCTWCATCTTGGTACATCTAAGCACTCTGTATTGTATGCATATTCATACATCAGTATACATCAGTATACATCRGTACTGTCATACAAAATAAAACATAATTTGATGAGATTCGAAGTGAGATGGTAGATTAATATATTTTTGTCAGGTTTGTGAATATTATTGTTTTGTTCCAAATTCATGACTTCTGAACTTGCAAACGTTCTGCAGTATTATCTTGCTAATGCAGTTTAAAGGATGCATGATGCATTTAGTGGCAGACCTTTAGACGGAGCTATAAGCAAGTGAACATTATTCACATAAATAATCTCCTGTCCTTCCCTTCAACCTCACAGAGTTTCTAGAGATAAAGCCGTTTTCAGGATATTCTTGGGTTCCACTTTTCCTGTCTCATTAATTGTGGGTTTGACAGTGCAGTGACGTTCCTGCCCTGGAAGGCAGGGTGTGAAGATGCTCCTGACATGCAGGAGGATGTGGCTACAGAGTCGAGGATAGATGGTTGTATAATCCAACTGCCCTCCACCATCCCCAGCAAGACACAGTCCAGCACTGGCTCCCACACTGGGCAGCGTTTGGTGTGGGGCTCTGGCTATATATCGGGGAGTCTTGACTTMCGCTTGTGCTAACTCAGCTCCTCACTGTCAGTACCGGGGGCGCCCCTTGCTTCAGCAGAGCTGGTCTTATCTCAGGCCCTTCAGGGGCTCACAGATGGAGCTAGAGGATTATTTATAAAAGCAGAAGTCAGGTGTCCCAGTCTAGTTTCCTTAGGACTGTATAGTTAGCARAGACTGACAGGCTTTTCTGGGGAATCATTCAAAGCAGGAACCTAATTATGATTTTCTAAATTACCTCCTGGAGACACCTCCCTGTTGCATAGTAACTTGCTTCCTGTGCAGTCATTTTTCAGGTAGGTAAGCCACTGTTAGAGCCACAGTTAGTTCAAAACACGCTCTCAATTCTGGTCTAACAACATAGTCTTGCTACGAACAAGCCTGAAGATACTGTGAAAGATTTACATATTAAACACAGCACTTATCAGCCTTTAAATATCTGAGAAATCAACTTGCAGGAGGCACTATGACTAGCAGAGAAAATCAGCACGTTGCCTCACCAAGCAAAGGATCAGCAAAGCTCCTTCTCTTTCAGCGAGGTTCAAGGCCAGTGCTTCCACATTTCAGCTCTGTCTCCTCTTAAAATAAACTATTTTCTTTTTGGTGACTTAATTCACTGATTGCCAAAGATTTTTTACCGCTGTGGAGATACTACACTTGCATAATATAGTACATAATAGTCTACAGGCAGACATGCTTGCTCTGAGCTAATCAGGAATCCTCTGAGCAAAATTAGCAGGAATGCCAGCTTGAGTTAGTGGGAGTGAACCTCACTGTTTTTATTCTGCATCCATGGCACAATTAATTCACAACTCAGATGAACTTCCCAGAGATAACTGAGAGCTGGCGTTGTTAGCTCTCTCTGCTATATGTAGGTACGATTTAGAACTACAGAAGTTCAAATCAACATCTTCAGTTGCAACCCAGCAACCTGCTGATAGTCAGTGCAAATTACAGAGCACTGGCACGCGTGAGTGCTGTGTTACACGCCACTTAATATGCAAAGAACCACATTCTGCACTACCTTCATGATTAATCTTCCCAAATCTCCAGAGAGTATTCCAACACTCACTTGGGACTGTTTAACTCAAAGAGATATCTTGAAGGTAGGCTGTAAATGTGATAATTTATTGAAATGAGGCTGAAAGCCAAAGAATTACAGATAAAATATGGTAACAGTACTATRAGCTTGTATTTTAATGACTGACAAATTTTAATTGTTGAATTTTGGACCATTTGCACTCGATATTATTTAGTAAAAACATGATTCAGGCTGTTATAGTGACACAAAGAGTTACTATATGCATTAGTCAGAATCTGCACTGGAATAATCTTACAGATATATATAAGGCCCAATTAATTCACCTTGCTGCATCTAAGGGAATTTTGTGATGCCTATTTGTCATTTACGCTGACATTAAAATAGATGTAGTCATCACTAAGTCCATCGATATATCTRTGCAGAAGATAAAATAAAGACTTAAATAGTGGAATTTTGTGTATGTAAAAATGAAATTTATACCAAAGAAAAACAGCTGTGTAAGAGCTTGCCCATCCCTTCATCTGCTCTTTTGAGGGTTTACAAGAGTCTTATGTCGCTGATAGATTTCTTTGGAGATGCTCAACCCTGTCATGAATTTCATTAATAGTAAAGAAATGTTCAGTTTAGTGTTATAAAAATTTGTTACACTGTAACACAAAAGGCCAACTGCCAAAATCCTTCCACAGCACCAATCTGCAGGTAGGTATGATACTTTACAAATGGGATTTAATAGAATTTGTACACTGAGGAATTTACCATCAAATCTGGACTGTTAGAGGAACTTTTAAAGAAAGAAGCACAAAAAATGGCATGGAGATAGGTAGGAGACTTGGGACTGAAGACTAAATAAAACAAAGGCATTAGAAAACTTGACTGGAAGTCAAAAAATAGCAATAGTCCAGTTCAAAGCTACTTTGGACTTTTAATGTGAACAAAGCTATGAATTCAAGATATGAAAGAGAAATTCAAAGGAGGATAAGAAAAGAAGAATGAGGGATAAATATTTAATGATGGAAAGTTAAATATTAAAGGTAAGCAGTCTGCACGGACCAACACTTCAAAAGGTAAAACCAAAAGAAAAAGAGATGTTTTAGAGATTGTATCAATTGATAAGGCCTGATGATCTCCCTTACAAAACTGGGGTCTTTCTATTCCTTTCAGTGGACTGGAGCTAAAGAAAAAACGTGAGAGAAGTAGAGAAATATCTGCAATGGGAATAGCACTGCTTTACTTTAATTAGCTATAAGCACTTTTGGTACAGTTTGGTCTTATCACATCAAAAGGACAAGCCAGTTTGGACCTTTGACCCACTATGTAATGTCTCCTGTTATAAGGTGTCGATTAACAACTCACTTGTGAAAATCCGTTCATCTGTTTAGGAGGATTTTGCCAAAAGCACACATGGACAGATTATCTTTTTATAGATAYGTAAATGGATGCTACAGACTGAAAAGTCATGGGACTAGAATAATAAAGAAAGATAGATGCCAAGTTATATATGTCAGATATGAAGCATAGTAGAGAATAATAACAAGCAATGATTTATCCTAGACTGAGAATATCAGACATACTGTAACTTCTGTGACTGCATTTCATTTTTCCTGTTGAGACTCAGGGATAAGTGAGTAAGTACATTGATTGACTTACTGATGTTTCATTTGCTGGGTAGGCTTTCAGAGACAAAATAAAGCATGCCTGACATCTAACAAATGTCATGTAGGTTGATAATTGCTGTCTTTAATACATCAAAGTATGTTTTTCCTTTTCGAAAAAGCTTGGATAATTGTAATGCAGTGGCAAATAGGATTAGGTTGCACATTAAAAAATATTTTGATTTATTCTTAAGCAAGACAAAAATTATTTTATCTCTTGAGACAAAGTAATTAATGCATTCAGTGTTTATCCCTAGATCAATTGAAAGCAAATATATAGAACTATTATTATTCCAGTAATAAATGCTGTATTAGTGTCCCTCTAAACAATTTGCAAATCATATAATTAYGACTTCAATATTTGTAACTCTCATATACATTTTTGTAATTTAATATACTTGTGAATAACTTTAACAGTAATATTATGAACAGAAAGAAGGACAAGAGAGGGTAATATTRAATGAAACCACCAATTTCAACAAACAAGGACAGTCTGCCATTTCTGTCTTTCTGTGAGAACTTTAAATATTTACTGTTTTCTTTTGTTAACTATATCATTCAGCAGTCTAATATGATCTCACATAAAATAGTAAGAGAGAGTAGAAGTACATTTATTTAATATGTTGTTTTGCTGAACAATTCCTTAGCATTATACAGACAAAGAGTATCTTGCAATTGAAAATGTGGTTCTGYGTTCAGCAAACCTCCTTTTAATCTTAGTTGGAAATATCTAGATTTATTTATATTTTTAGAATGATATCTGATATTGCTGTGAATGTGAAAATACTAGCATGAATAAATGTTTTAATAAGTACATCTCAAAATCCGGTAACATCAGTTCTGAGGAATCATAAAAGCTCAGGTTAGTCATATAGCACATTTCCCTATGTAAAACCAGGATTGTTTATAGCTATGCCATTTCTGAAAGATATTTTCGTACTCTATTCTTAAACGTATCCCAATAATAGGTATTCTACAACCCTCCAGGCCAATTTATTTCAGTATTCAACTATCTGTACTGTTAGAAATTATGTCTTGAACTGCAGTAARAAAGATTTAAGTCCATGACATCATAACCTATCTATCATGGAAAACAGAACAGATTAGTCCTTTCTTCTTTCCACATCTTGAGAAGACTTTTTGCAAGACTCTTGTTAATATTCTTTTATTTTTTATTTTTAATTAACTACATACACTGCTTCATTTTTTTGTTGTGGTCATGTTTTCTGCACCCCAGTAATTTTCATTTATTCCTTCTATTCTTTCTCTATTTGGGTCACATCTTTCTTGAAATGCAGGGGCCAAAATTGACATACTTTCCTTAAATCTTGGTTTGCAGAACTGCGACCTAGCTAGGTATTACCGCATCTATTCTTTCTCCTGCCCAAGTGTTCTTCAGATGACTGAAGCAATGGGGGGAAAAAATAAACACCCCTATTTTGGAGGCTTAATTTTCTCTGAGTTCAACCCCTGAACTAACTCATCTTGCAACTCCATAATTTCTACATCTGATGCAAGGGAAGCGGTGGGAGCTGTAAGAGCACTCAGCCAAGGGCTGGAGAGGAAGATGCAGAGGAATAAGACTCAAATTGCTCCTTTAGGAGTAGCTTGTCATTAGACCAACCTAGCAGCATTTATATCTGTTCTTCTGCTATTCTAGCTTGACATCTTACTCCTTCCATCTTGTTACTGATCTTAATTGTCAGCCATGTAACTGCAGCTGAGTTTTCAGTGAAGGATGGAGCAGAAATTTTGGATTCTGGGTGTTACTTGTTGACAGCTTTTCCATTTTTTTGAATAACTCACCAGCCCTTTCCTTARTCATCCTCTAACAAATGCTTATTAATAGGATGATTTCTTGCTAAGTTTCTGGTTATCCCTATCTTGTTTGGGTTCATAGTCTGTGACTTTATGCATAAATGCTCATCTATTCTTTTATGCTAATCTGTAGTAATGTGCCCTGGTTTCTACTTTTTGCAGGTGGTACCTTTTGTAAAAGATAAAAATACTATTAAAATGAGCTGCAGAAAGACAGTCATTTTTAGTTGGAGGCTGTTATAGAGGGTTACCTAAACTGTAGGCATATATAGCTTCTCAGTCTTTGCAGAGATGACATAGAGAAGTCATCAATCCAATTACTTTGTAAACAAAAAGGTAGAGTGAAGACCTCGAAATAAGTTTGGCCTTAAAGTTTGGAGAGAACAATAAATTAGAGGTTTAAGTTAACTGGAACGTAACAATTTGTGCCCCAATCCATACATATGCCTACGTGCATCTATGTCTGCATGTGGGCAAGTATGTCCATGTTTCGGGAGGTAACTATGCCAGTAATATGGCATACTCTGTATTCACCAGCAGTCTATTTCCTGTTCCAAATTTCTCCCATTTTCTTCATCCCTTTTGCTCAGTGCCAGCTAGTGTGCAACTTCTTCAAGGTCCTGTGTTACCTAACATGTCCTTTAGTCCCCATTTTGTATCTGACCATTTTTTTCCCCCCACCTCCGTATTTATTCCCTTCTCTGTATATCATTGGTACCTATTCACTATATTTGTTTTTCTTTTTTACCTCCCTAATTCACCTCTGCTTCTACTCTTTCCTCATCTGGAACAATTGCAACTCTGCTGGCCTTCTGCCACTGTTATAGGTGACTGCTCTTCCCCAAGTGATGTGCAGGTCAGTGATGAAGCCAGTCAGAAAATGGGATTTTCTCTAGGCTGGACTGAAATTTTAGAAGAAACGGAGCTACTGTCATCATGTAAACTGGCTCTAGCTCTGCTTGGCATCTGTGGCTTCCAAAGGCCCATGCCACAAGGATCATGCATCCTTCCTTGAACCACCTTCACCCTTGCTGTTTTCTGTATTCCTAAGAATCTTATTTCCTTTGGTTCTCCATCTAACTCCTTCTCTCTTGCTTCCTCCCATAAATTTTAAAGCCCAATTTCCCACCCTGCCCAGTAATGTCTCCCTTCTAACAATATTTTCCTCTGGTTTTGTTCCTCTGTTTTTAGCTCTCCTGCCCAAGGAAGTGCTATTCATGACTCAGGTGGACTTTGGTGTACCTTCTCCTATTTCATATTACTCAACAAGTGAGTTTGGAGCATCTATTGTTTTTAGCAAAGCTATAAGAACAGACCAAGCTGATGATAAATGGGTGCTTGTCATAGGAAAACCATTTTGGTGGTGGTTACAGACAAGTGGTAGAGAGCGGATTGCTGAGATCCCTGCAGCTTGTCATTCTAAAAACTGTATAACATAGAAACAGCTAGAAAAAAACAGCCATGTTGGTAATAAAACACAAGATTCTAAAGAGGAAAATGTTGGTCTTTCAGGTATTGATAAGCCATTCTTCCTTTGGCAAACAAAAATTTCTGATGATGCCAGTTGTTAAACTGAAAAAACTGCAAGATCCATTCCAACAGATACAAATATGCAAGGTAATATAATATAGGACACTATCTTTTTCACGGAGGATCTGTCATGGCTGAAGTCCTCACTGGCTGCTACAAGAGAGGTGGACTGCAAAAAAAATCAGGAATTATTCGTAAGCCTCATTTCAGTCATTGACACCCTGCTACTTCTCTGTGTCAGGGTTATCACAAGAATGCACTGTTCAAGTTGTGTTGACTTTAGTGGCATCAATACTACAGAATAGCTGTGTTACTGTACACTTTACAGTGAGAGAAGGAGAAATTCAAGATCACAGACTGTGACTCCAGACTGTGACAATGAAGTTTCATGCTTCCACTACTTCCACTATAGYAATTACTTTCTTATTATATGACAAATGCAGTTACCAGTTTCTGTTCTGTTCTCAGAAACTTAAGACATCTTTACACAGGAAATTACAGAGTAAGTAATCAAGACTTCCTAATCTTATACTAAAATATATTTTAATATTACATATTACAAATGTTGAGAAGCATTACATTAAGATAATTTTACAAATAGACTGTTGATGCTGGTGTTTAGCAGCTTCGATTTCTTTCAAAGTCACTGTTTCACCTTTGTATGTTGATTTTCCAACCTGTCCTTAATATARAACAAACATAAAACCAAAGGCCTGCTGACTGCATCTGGTCCCCCTGCTGTTCTAAGCAACTATATGATATGAAGTTTTTTCTACCACTTATTTAACTCCATCTTGAAACTAGTGAAGTTTCTTACATGCACAATTCCTGTTGTAAGATTATTTTAGAATGTCATTCCTTTGATAGTTCTAGTTTTTAACTTACATCTAGTCTTGACTAGCTCATATCCGTGTTTACTGTTTTTTCCATTCTTGTAAATGAATCATATTCCTTCTCAGCCTTCTTTTACTAAAGCGAACTTGTCAAATTCTTTTGGTCTTTTACTATAAGATAGGCTTGCTATCCACCCAGTTCCCTCCATTAGACCAGTTTAAATTGAGCTTTATTGAACATAAGTGACTTAGTTACACATGATATTCCAGGTAAGACCTTTCTTTCCTCTCTCAGAAATACCCCATGCTCTGTTTCCTAAAATTCTGTTTATTTTTTCACAGATACATTGTATAGTTGCTGGTAGTCTTTCTGTTCTTGATTAATCTAGCTACTTTTTTCTTTCTGCGTCATTCTCAACTGATAAGCCGCAATTCATAGGGCAGTCTTTTATCATTAGTCTGTAAGTGAATTACTTTGCACTTTGTACTACCATACTTTATCCCATTACGATTGCTCCAGCTTTCAAGGTCATCCAAGTCCTTTGTATCTCCCAAATTCTTCAAGCTCACCTTTGCGTCGACAAAGTCTAATAACTTTGTGTCATCAGAAAATTGTGTTAAAATGTTTGTGTGTGCCAAGATAATAAATGAAAATATTAAATCAGACCAGTCTCAAGATTGATCCATGAGGATCTCCTGTAGTAATCTTTCTCCAGCTTGGTAATTCCTCTTTAAATGTAACCCAATGTCTTTTCTCCACTTTTACCAATTTCTTGTACACCTTATATGCCTGCTCTAGCATAATAAATAAATTCCCATGCAGTATTATATCAAAGGCCTCTTGAAGTCCAGATAGATTAGTTCTGGTGCATGATCACTCTCTAAAAACAGAAAAATCCAGTATTTCACATACACAAAAAAAAAAGAAAGAAAGAAAAAAGAAAAAAAGAAAAGAAATCTAGCAACTATCATAACTAACTTTCAAAAAATTCATATTGTACTATATTCCTTTGTCCTTTTAATTCTATGCCTTTATTATCATCTCCAAAACCTGTTCCAAAGCCCTGAATATTACTGTGATAAGAGAAATGAGTCTTTAGTTTACTTGAACACATTTTTCTCTTTCCTAAACAAAAATATCACATTTGTTTTTGTCCAGTCAAGYGGTGTTGGTTTTGATTTGACAGATTGAAAAACTCTGTCAGTGGACTGGTAATTCTATCAGTAATCCAGAACAGCAGTAATCTCTGTTTTCCTCACTTTTGTTTAGATGTGCTAAGGTCCTCCTGACAGAGAACTGAGGAAACCAGATTTAAGTTATCCTTAATTATCTTTAATTACTATCCCATTCTCAATGTATAAATTCTCTATGACTTCTTTTCTTGCTCTCATGTGTTTTCATTTCCTTTTCAAGATCTAACTCAGAGTTTTGGCAGTTCTCACTTTACCCCTGCATTTTTGAACAAAATATAACTTTCTTTGCTGATCAGTGTCTGTTTCAGTTCATTCCAAGCTGTCTGTTTAGTTTTCTATGGAAATCATTCATACAAGGGTTTGTTGCTATTGTTGTTGTTTTTTTTAATTATAATTTTGGCTAAAGATGMAAATTCTGAATGATTTACACCTTTYATATAAATGATTTCTGAGCCTTCTGCACATTTTTTAAGCTTTAGTCCTTCCAGTGTCATAGACTAGCCCTTTTAACTGATATAATTAAGAACTGAATCTCAGTCTTAGATACTGCAGTCCTGCAATCCACTGTAACGTTCTGTTGGCTGAATCCTCCTGGCTTCTCCTTGTTATTCAGCCAGTGACTGCGCATGCTTCCTATGATTTAGGAAGTTTGTTGTGACTCAACTTACATTTAGCTTCCAGCTTGAGCGGTTGGAAAATTAAGATCTCCAAAGATCACTGAATGTAGAGGAGAGATGTTTCAGGGCCTTAGATAAAACACTGATRCTGTGACATTATGTATATATGTGACGAAGTATCATTGTCATAATAAAAATCAGGGTGCTCTCTAGTCTCTCAAAACAGAAAGTATAGATCAATCTCCTTTTTCACCCCTAGATAGCTCTGCTGAGGAAGTGATATAAATACATTGCTCCATCTGACACATCTCCATGATCATTTTGCAGTTTTTAATCTTGTCTCCCTCTGCTCACTTTTCTCTCACCCCACAGCAACCTCTGGCTTCCCATCTGAAGCTACTGAGAACTTATGGCTTGCATACTGTTCACGATTCATTATATCCTAGGGGACATTTCTTTGAAACAGGAGACCCTTACAGCCTTAGCTTGCTACAGTTTTTTGTGTTGTAGCAGTAGAATTTTGAAGTGAGGTGTTCATGCTGTTCTTGGCACATTTTCTGTGCCCTTAAACGTGTGGGGGGGGGGCATTTTCCTGCCTCCTGTTTAGGACAGAATGTTCAGTTTGGGACAACAAACACGGTGCTCTCTCTGTCGTGTGAAGCTTGCGTATTTCTGTCTTATTTTCATGTTTTCCTTAATCTAAATGGAAGGGCATTCAGCTCAACAGAACATAGTATGCTGTGTTTATGGAAATCATAATACTTTCACAACCTGCAAAATAATTTAGGTAAAAGTGGTAACTGTGGGGGTTTTGAAACAAGATAGGAGCTGAAATTATCTAAGGGCAGGGGGAGGTGGAAAGAAAAGTTAGGGGATAGGGAGTTAGGGGGATATGTATTGTCTTTTCTGTGAACCTACTTGTCTTTGATATTGCAGCATATTGTTACAATATACCTCCTGAACTACAGAATTTCAAAGTCAATCTATCTCATGTGTCACCACCAATTTGTATTTTCTTCTGAGTACATTTTTCACCAGCAGTTAGAGACATTTGGCTTGCTAAACTCCATGAAGTTTTGCTCCTATATGCTCTCCTCTAGATCCTACAGAGGACTAGCAGGGGCACACTCATGTTGAATGTCATTTAAATATGCACWCACAGTATGTGTGCACTAATATCACATTTGGTCCAAAATCCTAAAACTTTGTTTTCTTGCTGCTCATCAGTGAGTCCTGTGGAGAACTGGAAATGAACATTGCTTCCTGTAGTCTACCATCTGTAGGCAAAGCAACTCTTGTTTCCATTGCTATGGAGTTCGATCCCTGGCCAGCTGGAATTCATCCAGAACAGTTTGCTTGCATATCATTGGTATCAGCATTAATTGCTATTTTATTTGCTGTCCAGCCACATATATATGTGGAGGTTTCTTGCAGCAGCTGAAGAGACTCTGTAAGGGTCCGGTGGGGGCGACGCCTGGACTCCCGGCAGGGACAGACACACAAACACAAGGCACACTAAGGTCGATGCTGAGCGTTTATGACCTCTGCGTCTGAGCGGGGGTTCCCCAGCGATTTCCCGATCGAGGCAGTAATGGAGCGGGAGAGTCCCTGGCACCGCTGAGCGTCGGTCCATGGCGAGGAACGCCGGGGGGGCACTATACGTGTTTTTTGTGTACTACACACATGCGCAGTGGGCACATGGAGCTCATCGCTAATCTCGAGTAAAAGCCCAGGTGCAGCGCCACACTGGCACAGGCCCAGCTACATGGCTATGGGTCMACATGYCCTGTTGATGCTCCTTTTCCCACGGAACAGCCTGGCTAGCTTCCATCGCCTGTCTCCTCGACATTCTTCCACACTTTCCCATACAGACTCTAAATCTTGAAAGTGGCACAATATTTCATTGGGAGAGGCCAGGTTAAGTAAGACTCCAAAGCATGTTGTTGTGTACAACGTATTTAATTGGCTAATTGTAAATAACAGTAACTATCAGTTTGGAAAACAGCCGGAGTTCACCTAAATTGCTGCATTGACAACAGATTGCCCATGAAGGAATAGAGACATGTCTCACATGATGGAGCTATTTTGGGGTATCGAGTTATCATGTGCCAGCTGTTCCACAGCAGCTTCTGTGTCAGCTGGAGCTAGTGAAAATCCTCTGAATGCATGTTTGAGAAATTCATCTGTCTTTAGAAAAGTTCATCTATTTCATAAAATATGGCAAGTGATACCTGATGAGTGAGATTTTAGATCACATTTTTTGTGATAGCTGAAAAAAGTATTTTAAAAAATAAATTGTTAAATGTTAAATAGGCCATTTCATAACACAAAAATTTTCATATTTGACCTTCTGTACCCTTTCACACTGCTGATTGATGGTCACGTGCTTTTACTGCTTCACTAAATGTCAGAAATGGTCTGAAAATATTTTCAAGACAACTGCTCTGTTTRAGGTCCTGTTATTTACATTTAGAACTTGGTAGTCACAAAGAGAATGAAATAATCAAAGTTTCATAAAAGTTATTAATATGAAAACACTGCTATTGATATTCTGATATTCGTATTTCCTAATTATTCAAAGCACTTTCAAAAAAAATCACAAAGTTCAATGGACTTTAGATATTTGTCTACTGAAAGTTGAAAAGGGCATCAGTATTTGCATCCCCTTTCAAATTATATTTCTGAGGTACCATTTATTTTTATGTAGTATAATTGAAAAAAATATATAACAATATTATATCCAGAGTGAGTCATAAACTAGAAAAAGTGGAAGTCTTGAAGGCACAATCTAAAAGGAAGAAACAGCTAAGTATTTCAGAGAGAAATAGAAATTCAGATCCATGTCTGAAATGGAAGGGTGGAGGACTGGAGGCAGAAGAAGTGGAAGGTYAACCAGGAGATGGTTTGGAAGAGTGAAGTAAGTTTAAGACAGGGGACCAACTCTGCAAAATCTTGGTTGCTATTTTTTGGTTTAGGCAGGAAGAAGTTAAAATTGAGGATGAGAAAGTTAAAATAGTTCTGAAAGGGATAAATGAATGAATGAAGGTGGATTCATGTCATCAGCGAGTGTGGGATACTGGTCTATATGATTTGATCATCCCTGCCAGGGGTAAGCAGCAGGTGCAAAGGGTGATTTGCGGTCTAGTGTCCATGTTGGTGAGGCAATGCCCAGGGCAAGGCAGAGGTCTCMCCACTTGACACTGCTCAACCCAAAACAACGCCTGGGGCAAGSCAGGAGACTTGCAGCTTGGTGTTGTTACTAAGGGCAAAAAAGGCCAGCAGCCAGTGATGCCCTCCACTGAGCTCGACAAGGACCAGTCATCCCACAGTGTTTGGCTCAGCCCCACCTYGCCAAGAGTATAAATTCAGCTCATGAACATTCCTCCATCTGGAGGACGAGAACACCAACCTACAGACGGGTCGGCAGGCCTGGACCTCTCTCCTCCCCAAACAGGGACGCCTCTTTGGTAAGATTTGCGCCTCYGACAATGTCAGACGTTACCCAGGAAAAATGCCATTGTTGAAAGCGTTTAATTATCAGTTTGAGCTCAAAAAAGTAGAACTTCTGCAGCAAGTGCATTTATCATCAGCAATCCTGAACCTGTTGGATCTGTCGCTTTAATAAATTGTTGACTCTTTTCTGCTTTGCAAAACTGACTCAGGGAAAGTCCTTTTGAGGAGGGCTTTGGCAGGCAAATGTTGATTACCAAATAGGAAGGACCTTTCCACCTAATCGTACCCTTTTCCTCCCTTCACGTGACAGCATGTCAAGAAAAAGAGGTCACAAAGACATCTTATATAACAGTCTTCATGAGTAAAACCTAACCAGAGCCTACCTGAGGGCAGGCAAAATATGCTGTCCCAGCAGCTGTGCATAACAGGTGTCCTCTGCAGACTTCACAGTTAGTTGCCTTGGCGGACACCAGGCGAGACAGACGTGTGATAGATTGTTTTCRGCCAAATTACTGTGGGCTTAAGAGGGGCTATACTGAATGTATTTTCATGTAGTGGTGGCTAAACAGATCCACTGAGCAATCAAAAACAGCTTTTATATCTAGAACATCTAACTGAGTGCACGTTTTCATTACAGAGAAAACTGGGGAGTGCTGCTGAAAAGGCAAATTATAGTAAAAATATTAAGTTAGGAGAAAGGGCCTCGGTAACTTGAGTGTAAAATCTTCACTAACTTGAAAAGTACTATGTCTAGCAGTATCTATTGTAACTGTGTGTATGATTAGCTAATATTCTGAATAAATAAAGACTATGCTGTCTGGAAAAGTATTAAATGTTAGTAGCCAGAATTGTACTTTTTCTCCAGCAAATAGTCACTTCCTGAAAGATATAAATTTGGGAGGGCATAGGAAAGTGACACAGACAAATCACAGGCTTGTGTTTCATGTGGAAAGCAGTTTTAGTCCAGAAAAAAGATGAGTCCCCCCCCCCCTTATTGTTTCCTTTGAGCATTTTTTAAACATAAGTTTTTGCTTAGCCTTGGAACCAAAAAACTCATTATTCTTGTAACTGTGCAGTTATGGTCAAATCTCCTTTATTTGACAGTACACAGTCCCATTAGTCAGTCAGGTGATGAGTATTCCTGGTTTCCTCATGCAGCAATAACTAACCTCAATCAACATTTGCTGGTGAAGTCTAGCTTCATTTGGCAAATGAAGACCTGAAGTCAGTGATTCATGCTTTTGTGCCCTCATAGTTATACAAAGCAATACACAACACCATCAACAAAAGCTTTCAGAGCTTTAGGAGATCCTTAGTGATATATCAGTAGCATCAATTGCAGCAAATAAAAGAGGAACTTTTTTTCCCACTTCCAGTGCGTTTTGTTACAAGCAGTGACTGGCTAGAGCTGGAAATTTTCAGTCTCTAAACTCTGTAAGATTAGGGCTTTTTTAAAATACTTTCACTCCTTCCTAGAGAACTGGCTCTGCTAGCAGACATTTAAAATGCAGGGGTGATCAAGTGAGCTTTTCATGTTTGAAACATGTAACGGTTATGAAATAAATATATCAAGAAAATACCATACTAGTCTACTTTTTAAAATTTATTTTTAAATATCATGTATTTATTTCTCTGACAGCTGAAATTAAAAAAAAAGTAAAATTGGATTTTTGTTTTACAAGCATTTACCTTTACTTCTATTAATTTCTTCATTTTGTGCTCATAACTGTATTCCAAAATGTCAATAGTCTGGTGACTCATTCATATATGATCTATATCATTTTTACCTTTCTGGTAATGGTATCAGTTCAGCAGACACAAGAAACACAGTGAAATCTGTCCATAAGCAAGTAGCTGGTAGCTTTTTTAACAGTCTCAACAAAGATCAAAAGATGAACAGCCTGTAGACTCAGTTATGCTTTTCTTAGAGGTGATTCAGAATATGCAAAAGGACATTGCTGCACAAATTTGCAATACTATTATAACAAGCAGTCTGATTCCTCCATAAATAGCAAAATTTTCTTTTACTCTGAGAACATTCAGATGGGAGAGAGGACTAGAGATTGTTCACCTGATTTATATCAGTGAATTGAGTTAAATCCATAAATTCAGGCTCTATCATTAAAAGTAATTGCTTACCTAAAGTTACTACGCTAGAGTCTATCATTTTAATCTAATCTTCAATTTTAATAATAATGTGTTTTATTTGTCAATAGAGGGTTTTGTGCTGAATCACATCATTCACATATCAGCATCTCAGTGGCTGCTGCATGCAAAACTGTTGTTAAAAGCTGCCTTTAACTGGAAACACTACTAAATTACAATTGTGTGTTTATTGTGTCCATTTTGTCTTTGACACTGACTATATAGTCAAAAAGGGAGCAAAGCATTTAAAGAACTGAAACATTACTCCCRTTGCTTTTGCTTTTAAAAGCAGAAACACTTGCTGAAATGTATATGAAGCATATGTTATTGATCTAAGCTTTCGGAGGCCCAAATAAGGGATCAATGCCTAGATGCACTGGATGCACTTAGCGGAGGCCTGTTCCCAGAGCACTGCAGCCATGTGGAACCATATTGCTCAATATTTTGTCAAGAAGTGTATTGTGTCATCATTTCTGCAGCTACTTTTTCATGGAAGACAAAAGGAAYGTTTTTCATATGTAAGAAAACTTGACTGTCACCTGATATTTTAGCACTGGAAAGAGTTGGATGCAGTGACAAATGCTTACTTTAAAGCCTTTAAGGCTGTCATACTGAACCATGGAGTAAGTTTATAACAGCTGATATCAGGGAACAGCTCTCCTCAGATTGCCAGGGCTTTGCATACCCATGGCAATATTGCAATGACATAATAGGGTGGATCACTAGATTCACAGCTGCAGCTTTAATTTTCTAAAAATATACAAGACATTCCTGTAGGTAAAAGAATAACACTGAAATGTGGTTAGACTGACGAAAATCAGGTGTCTCTTACCATATATTCTAGGCTTTGACTGTTACTCTATCATATTTGTTGTATGCTTACCTACAGTAAAACAGAAAAATAAAGTTACTTTAGGTAACATTTTTTATTAAATTTCTATAAGATTTACCCTCTAATGATACTAATGTTTCCCTATGACATATTGCAGAAATGAAACCTTATTGAAGATAAATAAAGGAAAATACTTAAAAGAACACTAGTACTGAGATGCAATGCAGATTTATTCAATCTTTCTAAAAGCAGGACTACAGGAATTTAAGTAGATTGTTCATTCTCACTAGACTATTATCTAAATTCTATAATTAACACTCGTCCTACCATGACTAAATCATAGAGAAAAACACAAAGGAACACCAGAAAAGCTCTTACTCAGAAAAAATAATGATGTCAGCTGTTATTTACTGCTTTATAATGAAATATCTTTAGTTCTTTCCGGTGTTCATTAACATGTCTTTGCACAGGCAATAGTAGTGTGTACCTGGATTACCTTTGCAAAGATGATTGTTGCTATTCAGGTAAGTAATGTATATTATACACAACTGTAAAAGCATAATTTTCAGGTATCTCAGAAACTTTTAACCATTAGTACTCAAGACACTTTATAAGGCAGATGTCTCTGACACTATCTGTAATTCTAGTACACAGAGAGGGGTAGTGCAAGACTTCAAAATATCACACATGATTTTTCCTTTTTTTTTTTTTTTGAGCAAGCAAAATCTTCAGAAGATAATAATGAAAAAAAGAAAGAAAAAGAAAAAGGACCCAACTGATTTAGAGAAATAAGAAAGAGAACAAGTATGGTTGATGGAATTACTTTGCATTGTATTTTTGTATCCCAAACACCCACATTTGTTCATACGTACAAGGACTCTGCCTTTCAGGCTGCCCTTGCAAGTTTGTGGAGCTGCCCCATGAAGTTCTAACACGGGAGTTATTTGCTCAGACTAAGTTTGCTGCCATGGTTGTCTGCAAAGAGGACAAGCTGTTAGAGTAGCTCATCACACCTGAACTTAGCTCCAGACCAAACATCCAAACTTTAACAGCCAGATCAGTCAGGCACAGGGGCCAGCTGCTCACTTGGTACAAAACAATGCGACTCCATTGATTCTAAAGGAGCTACATTCATTTATTCTAGCTAAATAATATGCCGGAAGGTGTTATATACTTCAGTTCTTCAGAAAGAGCCAACTGTGCTAGGAGAAGTCTTCGGTTGTACAAAATAAATGACAAGGTCAGTTTATTACCTGTCTCAGTTTTTCTGTGTAAAATGATTCTTCCAGGCAACGTTAACTCTCCCTCTTGACCACTCCAAACCCCTTAGAAATCTCTAGCAAAATAGTTCTTTAATGTATCTCATTCTCAATTTATACACCAAAAATAAAGATGAATGCCTGTTGTCTGTTCTCCCTGAAGTATTGAATAGGGCTGGACAGAAAACAAGATTTCCATCTCATGATAAATGTCAGAGTTCTAGCATTCGTTTTCAGTTCCTGATGTGGAACAGAACAGGCTTTCAAGCATTTTTGTGAAGAAAAGGGAGAGAGGGCTAGTTTCAGAGGAGCCAATACTTATAGTATGCATGGAAATATAGGGTCAAATCTGTGCCTGGGGAAAAAGGGACTTAGGATATAGAAGACCAGACTTAAGCGAAAGCTCTAAGCAGCAATTTGCTCTGGAGCAATATGTCTATGGACTTTTGCTCAGAGAATTTATCCTGGGTCCAAGAAATGTTCTCAGACAAATTTTAGTAGACATCAGTATAATTTTGAGAAATGTTTTCATTTGAATGTATCTGTGTTTTTTGATGAAAACAATTAAATAAAAAGTCCTTTGCCTCGCCCATCGATTGTGAGCCCTCAGAGCAGTACAGCCCCCAGCTCCTTCCAGTCCCAATGCGGTGCGGGTGCTCTGGGGCACAGCGATGGCACCAGCGGGCTGAGGCAGTATTGACCAGGGGACCGGGACCCCATTTCCCAACCTCAAGGGGAACAGCAGCCATGCCTTCTCCCTGGTTGTGATTAGGGTCATGACCTGCAATTATTAACGAGTGAATGAAGGTGAACAGGCTAAACCCTTCCTCAGGGAGTCATCCAGGCCTTCCACCCAAGACTTCCTGTGGTGGTCTCACTGCTGTGAATTTTCCTCTCTGTTTGAGCCATAAAAGATACTTGTATGGAGTTCAAGCTATAGAAGAATCAAGCCTCATTTCTCTCCACCAAAATCCCTAGTTCTGCTCTCACATTAGTCAAATGATGCTCTCACATTAGTCAAAGGAGTGACTGTGGCACACTCTACCTCTCTAGCAGTCAATGCTAGTTCGCTTTTGTTTCCTTTTACTTGTATGTTGTATGAACAAGTGTTAATCCAAATGAGGATTTCACCTATTCTGGTTAAAGAGCAGAATAAAAAGAAGATATTTTATAGGAGGTTATCATTTTCATATAAACCTTAAGAACAGTTTCAGCAAATGGCACTGTTAAAAGAAGCAATATTTCTGTAATATTTCATTTTGCTTTATTGGCTAATTTTAGACAAACATGATACTGAAATTTGGACTAACACACAGCTACTACTAAGTGATGTGAGGAAGTGGGTAAGAAAATGATTCCTTAACCTTTTCAAAACTTAGAAATAGGACACGCTTGGCCAAATGAAAAATAAAGAAAGTGGAGTTATTCTCTGAGGCCATATCGTAATTTTGATTCATTTAGACAAAGGAAGTATTTGGACATAGCTCAGTTCCCAATTATGCTTTTTACTAAAAAGAGTGCTAACAAAGAAAACCTTGATCACTTACTCTTTCTATTTACTTTGTAGAGAGCAAACTCATACAGGCCAAACTTTCAGTTCATGCGAAACCAAGGTCCTTGATAAAATATAAGACTGGTATTTTAGGTACACAACATTGTCTTCAACAATTTGATGAAATCTAAAGAAATGCCATAAATGATTTTGTTTCACTGAACCAGTGTTACTTCTGGGAAAATCATTTAGCTGAGAAAGATTTAGAGAAGCCCAACTACATACTCCCTGTAACAGAGGAATAGTAACAGGGAACTCTCAACTTATTTTATGATGTCCAGAAGGCAACACTTCAGAATCAAATTATTTCTGGATTTGTCTGAAAACCTGAAGTGTTTTTCAGTTTTCAGATGATTCAATTTTTCAGCAAAAATACTCAGTTTTCAATAGATACTATATATTTTTCCCATAAACCATAATACATTTAAAATGTTTTAAAGAAATTCTCAGTCACATTACATAACTAAAGAAAATCTCCCAAGGTTATTTACACTTCAGTTATTTACAGACAAGACAAAAAAAMCATAAAAATTTATTATGAAAAATCAATCCCAAACTACTGGTAATATTTTACTTTCTGAGAATTTGCGAGAGGCTTCAAATAGACGATTATTGTTCCCTGTGGATCTCACTGAGAGGGCAAGATTATGGCCTTAATGATAAAATTTAGATGATACTTGTTCTCCTAAAGAAGATTTATTCCTAGGTGTCCTCCACTGGAGCAAAGCTGCATTTTGGTCAGCGTATCCTGGCATATACTCTGTGGAGAAGAAAATATCCTACCCTTGAAAGTCAGAACTGTTTGCCTGGTGTATTGAGCCCTTTCTTTTCTATAATTTCACAATATGAATTTAACGCCTCGTATATGACRCTACCTCGGGCAGACTGTGGTAAGTGCCAATTACACCATCTTTAGATCTTTCTGCTTTGCCTGAATCTTTAAAACCGCAAAGTTTCTGTGCAAGCTGATTCTTCTGGATTTTCYAAAAGGAGCAGCAACATCTGTTTGTCATCCCTCAATCACAGATTCCTGAAGGGTCATGGGAACATGGCCAAAAGAAAAGACTTTTTTTTTAGCATCTATGTGGATAGATCACAGTGCAAAGGAAGGAAACAACATTCAGCGCTTATTTAGTCCTGGGGAGTGGATTAACTGCATTACAGAAGGAGAGCCGACAACTGCTTCACCAAAGAATAGAGCACATCTCTCAGCTTCTGCTGCTGCTACTTTACAAGTTGACCTCAACCCCAGCTCTTTTCGCAGCAGCAGGTTTGACAGATGAGCGATAATGAGAGTCCAGATAGTTCACAGAGCAGTCTGCTGCTCTAACAGCACAAAAGCTAGTGATCACATAACACTTGCCAGGCAGCTCGCAGAGGAGGTCGCACTTCCAGTCCTTTGATCATTTCCTTTTAACAGAGTAAGCAGAGTAAAGCTGGGACACTTTCAAAAGCATAAACTGTGGTGTACTACACTCTTTCCTCACTCTATTGTTCTTTGCAAGACAGAGTGCATATATTACACTTTGATAGAAGACAGATAAATCTTGCTGTTCACAGAATGACTGTAGAGTTAAGTTCACCTCCACAGCAATATCGAACTGTCAGATAATTTATCAACAGCAAAGTCATTGGAAATTTCATACAAACACATAYACACACACACACACATATTAAAGACACATGCACCTAATTAGACAAAAGGTATTAATGTACTGTGTCTCTTGCTTATTCTCTAATGCCTTAGAGCTTTGACCCATTCTAGGCTTTCTAGAATCAGACCACATTTCACAGCATGGATAGGAAATATTCATGTTGTGCATGATTGCTTTGCCTTCTCTGGCAGACTGAACATGCTCACTTATCTTTTCCAAAGGGTGGGATCATTTTAATGCTTGATTCATTTTATGTAGGAGTTTGCATTTTGTAGCAGTGTGCAAACTTTAATCCTCCCAGTGCCCTCATGAGAATTGCAAGGAAATGTTATCTCTGTTTTCCAGATAGGGAAACAGGTTTTTCAACACACACCAATCAACCTGCAGTGGCTTAATAAATTATTGCCCATCAGCTGATCTCTGGTATATAATGTGAGTCCTGTTGTGCCTCTCATAATAACTTAAATCTCAGTGAAAGAGACATAAATTAAGCCGTCATTACTTTAGATATGACRTAAGTTAAAAGGACGGTACATACATGCAATTGCAAAGATTCAGCTGACATGTCAGTACGTCATCTCACGCATGCATTTTAGCAGAATGAAGTGTGCAACTGCTTTTCAACAGTATCTGTATTCAACAAAATCCAGCCATTTAGCTCAGCTCAATTCCAGGAACAGTCTAAACTAGATTGTTAGACTTTGCACAGAAGCTGTGGAACAGCTATGAAACTTCATGTCAGTCCTGCTGCAAGGGAAGTGAGCTCTGAAGAGAGGTGGTAACAAAAGTCTGGAGGCTTGCAGGTATCTTAAACTACTGCAGCAATTTGAGCCTAGACTCATAGTGATTCTAGAGTGATCCAGCTTTTCCCAGCACCATAAAATTGATTACTACTGAAGACAGAATCAGAGCTGACCAGTTGTGGCTTACYATTTCGCTGCACACACATCCTCCAGATGATTCTACATGACTGGACTGTACAAAGAGACAAAATACAAGCTTACTAGTGCGTTCCAGTAAATGAATAAAACTTTCAAAAAGTATAACTGAGATTTCTTTTCTACCCATTTATCTTGTGAAGAGGAATATAAATCCCCTTCATGAAATTACTTTATAATTTACACCGCTACCTTAAAGGTATTTTAAAAGGTTGGTACAGTCTTATTTCTGGAAATGACAACGAAGATACAAGTTTGTCCTTCTACACAGCGATTTGTTACATGAAGAAAAGAAAGTGACACTCTACAGAATTTTCATCAAAACGTAATTTTATATTGTAGATTCTCCAGCTTGCAGGCCTATCAATACAGAATTTTCACAGTAAGACATTGCCACCACAGCTTACATACGATATATAAAAACAATGGAGTGATTAAATAATTAAGTAAGGCAAGGTAGTATTGTATGGGAAAGCGCGGAAGAATGTCGAGGAGACAGGCGATGGAAGCTAGCCAGACYGTTCCATGGGGAAAGGAGCATCAACGGGGCATGTGGACCCATAGTCACGTGGCTGAGCCTGTGCCAGTGTGGCGCTGCACCTGGSCTTTGACTCRAGATTAGCGATGAGCTCCATGTGCCCACTGCGCATGTGTGTAGTACACAAAAAACACGTATAGTGCCCCCCCGGCGTTCCTCGCCATGGACCGACGCTCAGCAGTGCCAGGGACTCTCCYGCTCCATTACTGCCTCGATCGGGAAATCGCTGGGGAACCCCCGCTCAGACGCAGAGGTCATAAACGCTCAGCATCGACCTTAGTGTGCCTTGTGTTTGTGTGTCTGTCCCTGCTGGGAGTCCAGGCGTTGCCCCCCTGGACTCTTACAAGTATGAAGACTATATCTTACAAATATATGTTAAAATAAGAGAACAAGTACTGTGAATTCTTGGAACAAGCTGAAAGAGGGTGAGGGAAAGTGTCATGATTGCCTCTGCAAGTATGTATATTAGAAAATCAGGGACAAAATGAAACTTAATTTYTGACTTGCACAGAAATATAAAATGAATTGATCTATATTTATTACCTTGGAAAATGTAAGTAGTGCATAGAGAGCACTAAATAATTTAACAGTATAATAAGTAAAAATATAGGAGATCCAGGTATTGCTTTGCAGTGAAAGGCATTGAGTATGGATGTCATAAGGTATTTGCAGAATACCGCGTAAGAGGCAGAACATTTTTATACAACTGAAAGTTAAATGCCATCTAAAAGGACAGGACAGCCCTTCTGCAAATTGACCCTTGGAGAACTGCAACCAAAACATTACAGCTGATGAAATCAAGCCAACAGCAGAGTCAGCAAAGAAGCCAGTCATAGAGCCCAGCCATAGGCAGAAACATGCTTATGCTTGTTAATTTTTTTCTTTTTTCTCAAAATTACTTTCAAGGAAATAAAACTATGTATGCTGCATATAGTATATGTACTCAGTGATGGATTTTAATTTTCAAGAAGGAAATCAGGTGAAAATGGAAAGGTAAATAAAAAGAATACACTTAAAGCAATTCTTGACTTCATGTTATACAGCAGGAGGAGGAAGTGACAAATAAAATTGTGTTAGGTCTCAAATAAAATTGCTAGGGTTTAAAACAGTGGGAGTTTGGGGAAAATTTTTTCCAGCATAAGAGTGTTAAAGAATTAAATAAAATCTGAATTTACAGAAGGTAGATTGTGAAAGGCTAAACCAATACTATTGTGTATATGTGTATATTAAGATCAGAACTTGAAGTAGATCTCATATATTTGGAATTCATAAAGATTCTTTGGATAGGGCCATATTAGACATTATGGATTCATACAGATGAGATGAGGATTTGTTCAAGAATTTTACTGTGAGTGAGGAACCAGCTAAAAGTAACTTCTTTTACTTATTAATGGTTTTCATGAATGACCTTTACACAAAAGAGTAAGAAAGAGTCCACAGGAGCCACTAATAATGTGAAAGAGAATAAGGATATCATAGAAGAAGAAAAGGTGAATCTCAGAGACTGAAGTAATAGAAATGAAATAGTAATGGAAATAGTAATGGAAAGAAACCTGCTTGTAAAATGTACAAAGGCATGAGTTTAGGAATTAAGAATTTCTGTTAAAAGCTGAGAATCCATCCGTTGAAAGAGGAAAAAGAGGAAATCCTGTTGTATTTGTCAATATTATCTGTGAAAACGACAAATATGATTGTAGAAAGTGGCATGTAAGGTATTTGTAGTAGATATAGTGAAGTATTAATACCATTTCAGGGGACACTGATGTCATTCAGAATACTGMATATAAATTGAAGAGAATCTTTGTTGCTTCATTCATTAAACCTGCAAGAGGGGAAACAAAATTTTACGAGGCTGGTTGGCAGATTGGAGAACCAGTTATATAAGAGAAAACTAAAGACATTTACATATGTATAGGTTCAAATAAGCATATGTTTGCTTTGCCTGTAAYGCATGGTGGGTGGATGTGAGTCAACTTCAGTCTGATGATCTGGTCAGCTTTAATTCTCCCTGTGTTTACTAGCACAGATTTCAAGTTTCTGCTGCATATTGCTCTTTCCACAGAACACCTGCCTCATCCAGGGCACACAGTGAATAGTGGCACAGAATGAGCAATTACAGTATTAAAAAATGCTTTTCATCCTCAGTCAGTGTGTATTTCCATGTATTATTTACGGCTTGCCGTTCAAGCTTCTGCACTAAATACAGAATTATTCATTTCCACCTGGGCTTCTCCATTGTATATTCATTCAAAGGAATGTTCCACAAAGATCAATTAATTTATCTTTTAGAAGATCCTATCAATGGATTTCATGTGTTTCAGAGGTTGAGTTGCAGGAAAATAAGGAACACACATCCATCAAGAAAATGCTGGTGTTTAGCATCCTGTTCCCAGAATACTTCTATAATCCCCAAATCTCCTGCTTCATGGATTACATATTTTCCAGTTTTGTAACAAACAAGGCAAGAGTCCTTTGGCCAAAAACTTTAGCAGTCCCTAAGCCATGACTCGTTCCAAGCAGCAGTCCCCATTTTGCCTGAATGAGGCAGGGCTTCTGTGAGAGATTACGATCTGATTACATCATAAAGCACTATAGCGCATATGCAAAAGGAGGTTTCATTAAAACAAACAAACAAACAAAAATTGAACAACCAATCTTGTTCTACCCTTTCCTAAGTTAAGTTTTTCCCAAAGAAATGGAAAATTCATAATATATATGTATAAAATATCTGAATCTTAAGTGGAGTTCAGGTAAGCATTTTTGCTTTCCCCCTAAGATAGATGAGGAAATTTTGCTTCTTCAAAATTCTTCCAGGAATATTTGATATTAGCACTATACCTAGAGTTTCTTATTAGTTGAGCWTTGGTGGCTACATGCAACCTAGAGAAAGCATCTGAATTTTAAGCAAGCAGCAGGCAACACATCAAATACAAGATACATTAATAGTAGTTTGTCATCAGTTAACACTCAAAGTCCATAGTAATCCTTGCAGTGAAAACTCATTTCCATGGGGAAATTAGTTGAGTTCTGAGTACTAAGGATCAGTGAGCTTCAGAGCTACATAATGATATTAGTAAAGACACCAAATTCAGATACAGCTTTTTTCTTTCCAGATGCAGTCTGGCTCTGCTAGGTGACATGCTTACTTAGCATTCAGCATGAAAGAGGGACAAATGGGACTGATCAATAATGCTCTGTCAAAACTATTTCTCTGTGGATAATTGTTTTTTGACTAAATGCATTTTTTTTCCATGAAGTGTATGTTTTTTGTGGAAATTTTGAGGATTTCTTTTCTGACTGAACAAATTAATATATGAAATACTCAGATTTGGATGCCATGATACAATATATCAYGGGAATAACAATTAGGTATACCTGAGGTCAATTTTTTAGTTTTGAGTCAGAGTCCAGAGTTCAGTTGGAAATTTCTGAAATTTTGTATTTGTTGAATAGAGAAAGAATATAGTAATGACTTTATAAAAAAGTTGAGAGAGAAAACTTCATGAAATGAAAGCTGCAGATGGATATTAGTGGTGTTCTTGCAGGGTATTCTCAATCCAGTATGAGTCTGCATCATATGAATAACTTACAGAAACATTGTTTTTTGTCCACTGAGAAATGTCTTAGTTTGAATGTACTGGTACAGTTAAGAAAAGGCATTCATCCACATGTTCAGTACCTTCACTGAAGTTTTCTGTGAGCCATTCCCCAACTGCCTAGATTCGTTTCATCAGTATACAGCTCAAATGCCCTATGGATGTCTGAAAACAGCAGGATAGATGTAGAGAGGAGTTTATTGTGCAGAAAAAGAAAGCTATTTGGCATGTCTGTGTTGAGTCAAAGTGGGCATCCTTCTGGTGAGAAAAAGAACTTGTTCAGGTAGAATGAATTAGCCTGCTATTGCAAGCACACTAGTCCTAGGAATTTTTCTTGGCGCAATCACAGAAATAATTGTGGATTTAACTGATGCTGCGCTTTTTTAACTAAGTTAAGCTCCTCATACAGAAGAACTTAACAGAGAAAAAGGAGATTCCCATAGCAAAAAAAAAAAAAAAAGAGGAAAAACTTTGATTACTAGTTTAGTTTGAGCATAACTAGTTGGTTTCAGTTTGGATCTAGCCAAAATTTAGGGGCTAAGGAGGAGTACATTCTTTCCTGACCTTTTCTGGCTGCCAGCTACCTCTTATCCTAATCAATTTCTTTCTCCTCATGTCCCCACTGCAATCCTGTTATTGCTTCCTCTACTGCTTCTCTCAAAGCTTGGCTTCCATCTACAATGTTTTTAAAGACCAGTCTTTTCTCTGAACTAGTTTTAAGAAATCAATCTAATAATGAGGTCTACCAGGAGTGTCAACAGAAAAAACAACAACCCCAAACAACTGACCTATGGGTATTCCTCATTAAAAAGCCTACAGTTCATAAATTAAAATCAAGTCGTTGGCTTTTGGGAGGAAGAAGCTGTTGGTCTTGCAGTTTTTACAGTTTTGAGGAAGAATAAAAAGAGATGTCTTGTTAGTAAACTTTATATAACAGTGGGATGTAGAAGTGCAAAACAAGTGAAATCCTTTTCAAATTTAATAAACTAATAGAAAGAGAAGGGAGCAGATGCAGTTGCTATCTTTTCACTTCTGAAGACAGGAGATCTGGAAAAAAGAGAGCAGTACTTAATATTAAGATTTCATATAAGGAATTGAATGTCTCAATGCTATGTCTGATTGAAAGTCAGAAATCACTAAACAAAAGTTTAATAAAAAAAACAAAACCAGGACTCTGAAACCAACAAGGCCCTTTAAACTTTAAGAGGCAAAAATAGAAAATTCAGTATTCTCCAATTAAATTGAAGTGGCTTTAAGATAAGAATTGAAACCTAAATCACTTTGGAAAAGGAAAAAAACATTTGAAAAAAAGAAGATTTCCATATATCCAGATCTGAGTTTGGAAAATTGCAACAAAAACGAGAATGTAATACATTCAAAGAAAACAACATACCACTCTGATTAAACTGTTTTATATTTAATGGAAGAGTATTTTTCAGGGTTCCACAAGAACTTCAGGATCTATCTAGGTTAGTTCAAATGTAGTCTTAACTAATAATATATTTCTGAAGTTTTGCAGTTAGCCCTTTTCTTGTCACTGGCTAGACCAATATCTTAGTTGTCTGTACTGACAGTCCCTGGAAATTTTACAGTCTGGATCCTGATTGCAGGTATGTATCTTAGACTTTTTCCATTCAGAGCAYCAAATTAGTAAACATAATCCAAAACAATTTTGAAATTGCAGCATTAACATCTCCCTGTTAATAATTGGGAAGACTGGGATTCACCTAACATAGAAAAGCTGAAGTTCCTTAGTTTATCTAAAATATAAAAAAGATTAATTTTTCCTGAACTATAAATACCTGGGAAGTAGTTTTGGACATCTGCAGTGTGCTGCATCRCTGCTGTTCAATGTTCTTTTAGGAACTGAAGAGAAACAGGAAGTTGCTTCTTTTTTGTTAGCATTTTGCTTTCATAGTTAGGTAAATTGATGTATACAATAAAATTTATGTTGTGAGAGGCAGTTATTTAAAATTTAATTAGAAATATTTTGATGTTTCAGCAACCAGCCTAGGAACAAATACAGAGTTGTATCAATAAATATTCATTCTAGTGGAAAAAAAAAATGGGTCAGAGGTTCTTTCTGGCCCTTGCAAATAGAAATATGGAGCTACACAACTTTCAGAAGACCAGTGATACATTGGGGAAATTGATCTTTAAAGTCACAAGACTATTTTGTTAGCATTGTGGCATTTTTTTTTCTGACAAAGGCTAACTAGTTTCCAAATCTGAGCCTTCAAAGAATAAAAATAATTCCATGAAGTTATGATTTTCCTTAAATACTTTCAGCTTAAAAAAGGGACTGGGTTCAGTTGCCAGGTTATCGTCTGTCCTTTCTGTTAACCAGGCTTACCCTCAGAGTTTACAGTCCTTGAGCAGAAACAGATGGGTGTCTGCTCAACACTATTACTTACTTGAGCTCCTGTGTTTCTAAGATTTCTGTGCCCCCTGGAGCATCTCAGGTTACATTTGACTAGACAGGTCTCCCAACCAACATCAAGTGAGAATACAAGATACCTTTCAAGCCAGAGGCRCTGGACTAGCTCAGAAATGGTCTATTTGCTGTCGCATCTCAGCAGAGAATGTTTCAGGCTGTGGAGTGGGGGGAGTGAAAGAACTAATTTATTTTCATTTGCACTGAAGCAGGAGTGAAGCAGTATTTACAAACCAGGGAACTGTGTGAGTGCGTAAATCACAAGTGTTTCRAGATAACATGCTTTCCTTTCTCCCAAACTAGAGGATGCATGCTAACATAGCCAGCCACTGGATTCAGCTGAGAGGTGGCTGTTACTATCATTACCTCTCAGCTGTTATATCTGAGGTATCTGTGGCCCTTCTTCTACACTAGAAGCGGTTGGATATCTCACTCCATGTTAACAGTCCTTATGTGTGGCCTCAGGGGAAACCAGAATAGGGACCAGAAGATCTGACRATTTGAATTTTATGCAAGTTATGGAATTAAACTCTGACTTCAACATATGTCTGATCAACATGAGTCCAACGACAGCAAGCCCTCAGTGAGACTCCCACCCTCCACTTGCGTCTATCTGACTAGTTTCAGCTCATGGCCTTATAACTTTATCTATGACAACTCATTGCCTGCCTGTGCCTGCCCAAATGGCATGCTTGGTGTCAACAGAGGAATTGGCACACAACGATCCAAAGAAGTTATTGTTCCTGAACTGACCATGGAAGAGAACTGCTGTTACCATGTGACTTTCATTTCACCCATCCGGGATTCCTCACCCAGCCGTCCAGGAGCACTCACTGTTGGTTACAGCAGCATTTAGCAATCTTGACTTAGACTGAATTTTGACAAAAAAGCTGCACACTACCATGTAACTGAACTCTATGCAAAGTATGGCCCTTCAATTAATTTACCTTCAGGTTCCAGGAAATGTTGGCRGAATCTCCTGCCCCTTTGGGCCTGTCCCCACCTGGAATCTCCAGCAAGGCTGGAAGTCTCTTTTCGCTTTTGGCCAACAGGTGTCAAAAGCAAACTCCGTAAGTTTTTAGGACCCAGACCACGGATTTGCAATGTACCAGTTTTCTTAAGAGCTTATGACAGCTTTAATGTGTGCCTTCTGAAAGTTCAATAAAGAGCTGATCTGTAAACACAATGGACTTTCACTGAAAGCCAGGCAGACATAGYAGTAGTTTGCATTATGTACTTGTAAAAAGAGGTATTTTATTACTTTTATGGGGAGTATTAAACAATTAGGAATCATGACTGTATAATAACGGGGTTTGGCACCACGCTGGAGGTTATCCTGCACAGATACAATCTGACTTGAGTCTGCACAGAATTTGCACTGGGAGCCCCTGGCCCATGCGGCACCCTGACATTTGTGTGGGAAAATGTGGAAAAACAATATGATAAAGATTAGCTATACATAGCTAGGTTAAATGCTGATTAAGGAAATGGGAACCTCAGAATTTAAGAGTTAAACACTAAGGAGTGAAGAATTCAGTGAGAAATATGGAGGTATAGCTAGAATGGAGACAAAACTAAGAGGACAAGAATTTTGACAAACAGTAAAGAAATAGTATGGAGTAGATTCTCACAGACRTGCTGGAGAGAGACCACATTGCTTGTATCTCCAATCAGTGTAGAAAAGCTGCAGAATAAATACCACAGGGAAAACCTTTTCATTGGCAGAGAGATGGAGGTGACTGATCTAATAAAATGAAGAAAGAGAGAGGTGGGAATGAAATTGTTTTTCCTCTGGTCCCAGGTCAGGAGTCTTTGATGCTAGAACGTGAGCTCGCTAAGAAACATAATCACTTCTCTAGACTGAAAAGATACCTCGTTTTGTACAAGTATCTCTAATAATAGCCAGTATAACTTATTATATTCTTCTTCCAATTCAGTTTCCACATACAGATRTGGGATAAGACTTCTTTAGCCTTCTGGTAAAGTAATATAACAAGCTTTAAGCAATAGCCAATAAAGAGAAGTCATGTGTGACTGCTGAATATGAAATAGTCAAGGGCTCAACTGGCAAATCTAGTGGCTATTTTATATAAAGATATAAGACAGAAGATTAGCTAAGTCAAAGTTTATAACAATTTGGATCATCAGCATTAGATCGCTGTCTTCTCAATGGTCTGTTGATAAATGAAGACAAACCCTTCTTAGAAATCTGGAGGTTTAAACAAAACACTTTTAAAACATTCTCAGAAACCTGAACAGACAATGRAAAGTGCAGTATGGTTCATTAAGCAGCTGAGGCCCAAGTCACTGGACTGAATCTATTTCTCTGTCTTGGCTTATACTGAAAGTTCCCTTGGGACTTTCCGGGGGAGGCCTGTGAGTCAAAATAAGAGTGCAATGAGACATATCCAGTTCTGATAACTTCCTTGTAAGAGGAGATCCTCTCTAGGTAAAACTGAGAAGCCTGCATCAACACATGTGACCTATCAAAAACTGAGTGAAAGACAGTGGTGCTCTRAAAATTAGAATTATAAACCAGTTTCAGAAAGGGGAAAGTTGTTGAAAGAACACCCAGAGAAGGAGTACTCAAAACTGAAGATGCCTGAGGCAGTGAAGAATGCAAAGCCAAACCAAGGAATTAGCTTGCTATCCAAAGTAACACTACATCAGATAAATCTGGACAGAAGAGAGTGAAGAACCTGAGGAGAGTCACACCTGAAGGAAGAAGTAAGATGCCTGCTTGCTACTATTGTGCACAAAAGAAAATTTTTGATGAGTGAAATAGTAGAAATCCTTTTCTGGAAAAAATAAAGTGGGTGTGAACTCTTGAGAGATGAGTCTGAAATTGTAAACTTGAATAAGAAGCAACACTTTGCATGAGAGACAAATTCAGAAAAAAACATGAAATTTGAGAACCAAAATGCATGGGTGGCCATCCAAGCTGGTAAGTTCCCTTGGCTGGCTAGTATCCTTTGGAGCCAGCTAGATCAAAAACAGGTCCTCTAATTAGGCAGGGAATCTTTGAAGTCCTCCAGACAGGCACCTGGTAAAATGAGTAGCATGATGAATACAATGCTCATGAGCTCTGAGATCTCTAATTCCCTGTTGGGATGTGGAAGGAAGGGAAATGGCAGTCGGGAGCCTGGGAACAATTATCAAGCCTGCACCTAGCAGACAAGCTTTGAGAAAATTGGCAGCCCAGAGAGGTGAATTGTCTCCTATGGAAGTAAGTTTCCATTCAATCAATATTAATATTAGTCATGTCGATTCTGTTAAATCAGCATTTTCCCAGAACAAACTATTCTGTCAGAAAAATTATGAACAACTCCAAGAACAACTGAGGCTCTCTCTGCAATTTTATCTTCGTGGAATTTTTCCTGAGGGTCTTGTTAAAAAGGCCTTGTCATAGAGCATGGTAGGACTTTGAAGTATTAGAGAAATAGCCTAGGCATCAGTGAAATAAATAGTAAGCAAGTAAAAAGATGGGTTATTTGGAAACTGATGGGTGGGAGTGGAAATGAAATTAAACCCCAAATCTGCAGTACTCAGATCTTTTTTTAGCCTGGAGCCTTAKTGATTGACATTGTTGGAGGGCTGAGCTGTTGGCAGTATGCTGCTTTTCTTTACAGCAAAAGAATTCACAGACTTCCTAGGTACTGAGCAGATTAAAGACACAGAGAAAGAAAACAATGTTTTCTGATGGATGTTTTTCCTTGCTACAGTTTTCACTTGCAACAACACAAAGAGCAGGGTGCACAAGGTTATATGGAAATAATGTTGGCTTAGTTCATACCAAGAAAGAGTACAAAGAAAAGTGCCCTGCTATGACCATGCAAAGTTAAAAAATTGGCATCCACATTTGCASCAGTGAATGGATGAAGACATAAAGAATGTTTAAGTGAGGAAAACAACTCTTGATCTGCAAATCCTGTCCTTTGCAGATATTCTATCAAGAAGTCCATTTTGCACCAAGTTGCTTATGCATCAAGATGCTCAACTTGCCGACATGAACTTTTGCCATCTAGTATGTTCCATCAAACAGAAAGACGAAAATTAGGCAATGTTTTCTGAACCAAGTCTACCCAATGTTCAATGAAAAACCCATCTAAGGAATTTAAAAGCAGAAGAATTGCACCTAGGTTGAAGTAAAATGTTAAATGATGCTCTTTTTTCAGTCACAAAATGCTATATGGCTATTCCTGAACCGACAGTATATTGTAGMACATAGCAAGCAGAGCACAGCAGTGTGAATAGCTATCTTTCCATTAAAATACTGCTTAAAAACCTAAATGAATGTTAAACAAAAATTTAAAAAACCCTCTGACAAATCCTCAGACACCTGTGTACTAAGGAATCACAGTTTCACTTCACGACAGTACTTGTTACTTTGATAAATTATGCCACTTTCTGGATTTAAGCTGGATACAGGCAAGATTTTATAGGAGGCAGGAGAGAAACAAAGCAGGAAGCAGAGAAGAGACAGATGTGTTAAGTCAGAATATTTTCAAGTCAGTGTTCTCATTTTTTTCATGTATCAGTAGTTTCTGTGTTTCTTAAATGCAGGATTGAAGAGTCTATCTCAAGTATATCTAAATGTTATCATATGGATGAATGCTGTAAATTGAATTCTATCATTCATTACAATTTGCTTCATAATTCCAGATCCTTATGTGCAGAGCTATGTATACATCCCTGGACCGGTGTCTACATAGGCCTGTACCTATAGGTTTCCTTAGATATGTTCACGCTGGAAATTTCATCCAGGAAAAAAAAAAGAGGACAATGACAACGTGTTTGGACTTCCAAATGTATAGCAGTCAAGGCAGGATTGTCTCCATGTGGGATGCCTGATGCCCATATTTCCCAGACAAATGACCACAGCTTATGCTCAGATCAGTTCTAAAGTGGGCATAGTATGTGCCCAGCACATTTGGGACATGTATGATGTACTGAGCACTTACAAACTGTCTACTCAAGGTACATTTATTCTATTTGCTCTGGTATATGGGATGCCCTGCCTGTGTGCTGCTTAGCACATGCACATATTTCTGCCAGGTATCTGTTATGCTGGATTTGCATCTTATGGGGTCCCATATTCATCAGGTCCCATATTCATCAACCTCACAGGCTTGGCTGAGAAAAGAAAGAAACTTTTTTGTGAAAAAAGAGTTCTGCTTTTCATGGATATTGACAATACTTTGATATTTGAGAAAATTCTGTCTTATATACTTTAAAACAAACAAATCCCACAAAACTTCCTGAATATTTGCCACTAAAATAAATAGATAGTCTCATCAGGGTTACAATGTAATATTTGATTCAAAACATTAATAACTGCTGAAAGCCTGTCCTAAACAGTGATTTTATTTTTGCTGCCATTAGTAAGAAATGTAGGGCATAAATGTCCAGTGGAAACAAGGTTTTTTATTTAAAAATATGTTAAAGAAGCAAAATCACTGGAAAGTAAGACACCTTTCTTTCCTTTCCCTCTTTAATTCAGCTTCTTTGCTTCACAGATTTTTTCCTTCAGTTTAATTCTCTCTCCTTCAGTCTGAGTCATGTCAAAATCCTTACTGTTATTATCTTTTCCCCTTCTCTTTTCTCCAGTTAAAATCTTCTTTATCTTCCAGACCCCTGCTGCTCATTCTGTTTTCTCCCAAACTTTCCTTGAAGAACATCCCTCTGTGATACAGGTCTCCTCTCCTCATTTTTCTCCCTGCCTAAAACCCCTTTGCTATCTATGCTACTCTGCAGTACCACTGCAGGCTGAGAAATTGTTGAATGAGGCAACTGCCTTCACCATTTCTTTCATGCTTATCTGTCCCTAGCTGAGGTGGAGTGAGAGGCACTGAGAGCACAAGCCAGATCTGGTGAGGGATAAGGAGAAGATGTAGCCTGTTCAGCACAGCAGCTATTAACTACCAGTGCTGAGGAGACGGGAGAAGAAACTGCAGCAAAAAAGCATTGCTTCCTGCCTAACAGTCCTGTTTCTTCACRAGATTTCAAGCAGCACCCTGAGACAGCCTGATGAGAGAAATGTAGGAGAAAAAAAGATTCATTTCAAATATATAATATGCAGCATTTTGGAAATTATTCTTTCATAATTAGCTTGAAGTTCACTGATTTTATTTCAGAAGACTCTTGAAAGCTTGTTTATACTCCCAGATACAACCACAATAAATGTTGCTTTGATTCTCCRCAAACCTTGCCTCTCTCATTATTTCATTCCTTTTTTGTTCTGCTATTTGAGGCTGCCACAGTATGGTTAGCTGAGAGTGAACTAAGAGTTATACAATTATTGTCACCTGCTGGACCTTAAAAAAGTAACAGATTTTGAACATATTAAATGCAAACCAGTTCATTAAAAGATCAGTGGATCAATCTAGTGGCTTAGTAGCCATCATTTAGATATAATTCATCCAGTCCCACTTCGTGGGAGTGCTGGCACAGTTTATCTCCTCGGTAGAATAGATTACTGTAATGCTGGGGTGTGACGGAGACCCAGTGAGAGTCTCTTTCAGGTGTGTAGAATGAAGAAGTGGTAAGCGCACATTAAGGTCCAGAGCTAAACACCAGTAATACAAAAGAGAAATAAGAATTTGGAAAGTGTGGAAGCTGAAGGAAAGGCTGGGAACCTGGTTGAGGTTCCAGGCTTAACAAACCCTTTTTGCAACGTATGCTATAAAAATACCTTTATATGATCACCCATGATTCAAAGACTCCCTTCAATTAGATAGAAAAATAGACAAAGTAAAGAAAAAATGCAATGGAATGAGAAGCACTTTGATTTGGTTGCTCACTAGTACAATTTAAAAGGAAAATTTTATAGCCTATTAATCTGATGCCAATTAGTATAAAATAAAAAATTGCATAAGGATGATAATACCATATAACTTGAGACTGTTACTTCTAATCATTAGCTTTTAGAGTTGCAGCGATGCACATAGTGATCCAGAATGTTTAGAAGAATAAACTGATAAACTATCATATAAGGTAAATTTGTAAGACAGTTTTTTTTAACTCACAAATTAGTTTGTGAAATGTAGATTTGACAAATAGACCATTACAAAGCTCTTACCATGAATTTAGAAAATCAGGCACGTAAGAGACACTTTTTATTTGTAGCTGAAAAATAGCATCTGCCCAATTAGCCTCAGGAACAAATTTGTTCTAAAAGAAGAATGCAGCCCAAGATGCAAAAGCAAACTCAGTAGCTGTCTGATTCATAAAGCATCCGAGCAAACTGTTGTTTGCTGCACATAGGACATGAGTTCATTTTTCCTTCAGTTTCAAAAAACCATTTTTTATGATCTCTGCTACTGTAGACCCCAGGAGTTCCAGTCATGGGTTGACCCACTGTGCTGGGTGCTGTACACAAAACCAAAAGACCATTCCTACACCTGATTTATGAGAAGAAACTCAGGGGTACCGACAAGGCAATACAAAGCAGCAGTTTAGCAGCAGTGTGCAGCAGGGTAAGTAGTAGGGCAGAGCACTCTGAAGCATCAGTGGTGTGAAGAGGTTCTGCAGACCTCTCAGCCTCCTGCACAGGGGCGGAGAGGAGGGCAGCGTGTACCCACCTGAGCTCAAGAGCACAGTGGGAGAAAGCAGAAAGGTAYAGTTTGAAAATCAAAGAAATGAGTGATGGAGGGTGTCACTGTGGGTTACACAAGCATAGGAGTCAGCCTCTCAGGATCTCAAACTGGAAGAAGAAGTAAGGCTTAAGGTGAAGTAAGATTGTAAAGAACCTTGAAAACAAAGGCAAATAACGTTTGATGTAATAAAGAAATGAGAAGTATAGAAAGATGAGGAAAGGGGTCATGCTCACAGCAATGGCTCAGCAAAAATTGCATTGCTTGCAACAGCATTTTGGAAAAATCAGTAAAACAAGAATGTGTTGTGAGGGACAGTGAAAGAAGATATTTCAGTCATTTAATAACAAGATAAGTAGAATCTTTGTTAGTGTTTTAGGTGGGGAAAGGTTGGGACTGTCTTTTAGATAAATTGTCCAGAAAAAGTCTGCAAGACTTGGACACAACCTAGATAAAAGAACTAAAGATGGTGTCCGGATTACAGACCTAGGGAAAGCCAAGGTGATGGTGTTTTCCACAGTGAAGGAGAAAGGACTCAGTGGAAAAGCTGTGTTGCAGACRAAAATTGAGAAGATCCAGAAACTTTTCATCACTGGTCATCCTTCTACGGGCATTTAGGTTACATTAAAATCTATAGTCTCTGTACTGATGAAATAAAATCTGACTTCATGAAGGTCTTGCTCAGGTCAGCTAAGTTACTTGTAAAGGAATTAGTTGGCTTGAATAAAGTTAGAAGAATCTGGCCTATGGTCAGAGAATATTTAGACCATAAAAATTTATTTAGAAATAAAACACCACAATTTCTAAGATGCAAGTCTGAAATGCCTTCTGACACAAGTTTAATCCTTTCTAAATTTCAGATAATTTTTACTCCCTAGCAATAGCAACAACACTGCTAGTGAAATCTTATTATGAAGGTTGAAAGACTTGACCTAATAACTGTAACCGTTCTATGGTCTGAGGTCGCATAATATAGTCCTTCCAAGTACTTTATGGATGAAATGATGTAAGAGARGAAAGTTCAATTATAGTCTTACCAGATGTTCAAACAGACATTCCCTACTTAAAACCAAATTATAAACAGACAGATTAAATTCTCAGGTCTGACAAATAACATCTCTTAAAATCCAAAAAATTTTTCTTCCCACGGGTACTTTAATTCTTCTGGTGAATATATGGTTGGACTTCCAGTTTGTTAAATTAGATTTCTGAGGACCTGTAAGGTCTCTTTTGTTAGAATGGGGAGCAGGATTAACTTTGCATATATATATTTGTATGTACGTATGTATATGTATGCATATATGCATTTTTACACACACATACCTAAATATAGAGACACATATACAGCATGGATATAGATATAAAGTATTTATTATAGAGATATAACCATAATCACATATGCATATTTCTGTATGTATATTAACAGAGCATTTTAAAATAACACATTTTGTATTAAAAAGCTTAAATTTGAGTTTGAACTTAGAGCTCCTCAAAGAAAACAGATCTGAACTATTTACTTCCTCAAGATTAGGATTTGAACCTAAGYTTACACAGCATTAAAAGACAAAATGAGGTTTATCTACAGCCAAAAAATGTTGAACATAGCAAGTCACTTTTCAATAGGTCTAAACTTATGTTTTATCTGAGAAGATACTRCCTGAAACTGTAATCATAACCAGTCCCTGAAGATAAGGCATTGAGAGAGCTGCAGAGTCACTTACAGAAAGTAGCCATAGTCTTTTCTGGTGTATACGATTAAAGAGTAGAATATGTCTGTCTTTTATCCAAAGTTTCATTTAATAGTCCATAAACTGTAAGTTTGTTTGTCATTTCAATATCAAGGCAGCAAGTGTAGTAAAAATGGATTAAAGACATAACCATAATGATTGCAAGGTTATGGTTGTGCTCAGCCAATATATGGTGGGTGTATGCACAGCACATATGAGAACATGAGTCAGAGCTGTCTAGCTCAACAGTTAGAAACAATTTGGCATAATAGATTTCTTTTTCACTTGTCATTTTTCACAGGAAACCCTTTGCCAAGTTTTCAAGATGTGATTAGGACCAGAAACAAAACAAAAGAATGAAACTACTGTGTTCTTGATTACTATACCATGGTCTGCAGTTCCACATACTTGACTGCGTTAGTCAAAGTGTATCTGTTTCCACATTATGATCGCTCTGTCTGTACGCGTCTCTAAAGCACTCACAGGCCTGCCTTCTCCTCCCTTGCCTTGTACGCACGGCCGCGGCGAGCGCGGGACAGGAAGGCTGATGGGGGAATAAACTGTGGCACATTTGCCTTCGGTTTCTCCTGCTCTGCAATGTCAAGGCATCCTCTGAATTTTAGAGCTTTTCCACCACCAAAACCTGTGGTTGCATTCTTTTATCTCTAAATTGCCAGGATCCCTGTGACTGCTGGAAGATCAGAAAACAGGAAAGCTGTCCAGGAGGCTCTTTGCTGCCTCATCTGCATCCCAAGCAACCTGGCTAATATGAGTCCTCCCGATCTAGACTTGGCATCTCTCTTGGAGTCAGCGTACATTRGGCTCTACCAAGGGAAGAGGAGACACTGCATTTTTCAAAGCAGCCCAAGTGTATAAGTATTAAAGTCCTGTCAACTAAGCACTTACCTCACACAGCTGCCTTTAAAATTATTATCCCTGCACTCCAGTTACATAAAACATCTATGAGAATATCAGAGACAAAAAATAAAGAAAAAAAGTTTTGTTTCATGGTTCTGACATTACCTAAGGACAGCTGGTCTACTAAGAGCTTTTGCTCCAGTATTTGTTACAGGCTCTGCTTAAAGAGGAAGAGGAGTGTTACCAGGCTGAGTAGATCCATTGTAGCTCCTTCTCCCCATTAGGAGCTTCTATTCTGTATTGAACATCCCCAATTTACCATTAGAGCTATACATCACAGTTAAAAGCACCAGTTCACACTTCTTGTTACTATCTACTAACCTCCACAATTTCTGTTGAATTAAGGAGGCATTTTAGGAGGACTGAAGCCGTTTGATAATRTCGTTTATTTAAGAATCAAAAAATGGAATAACCACTAGGCACTGTTTTCTTTAAGGTGCAAACAAATGGATTGTTTGCAATAAGCTATCTAAAATGTGTAAACATAATCTTTACAACCAGCTCTTTTTATTTATTTATTTTTCTTTCTTACATGGTATTTTGAAATTAAAAACATTTTATAAATGTATGCTTTATAGACAAGTATTTTCCTTTACCTTGAGGGATTCCAGACAAGAGCAGCTGTCTACCAAACATGTTACCTGCATATTCTACTACCACWTTTCAAATGCTAATAAGCACACCCAATTAGAATACAATATGTCAGAGTAAGAAAACAATTCCAGCATTTAATATCCACTTCTATAAATCTATTCATTATCTCTTCACTTCTACTAATTTTGATGTACTTTATCACACCTGAAAAATATAGAGCAAATGAATGATAATGTGTCCCTAAATAAGGGACATTGCTTAAAAATAAAGGAAAAAAAAGTAAATGTTCCTTTTTAAAATCAAAGTAATAATTTCAGCAACTGAACTCTTGCCTGAAGTCATTACAGATCTGATTAACAGTAACAAAACTAATATGAAAATGAGGAGCCCATCATCTGTCCTTTCTCACGATGTGAATTAATACAATTCCTACAGCAACAACAAAGGAAGAAAAGATTAGAAGGTTGGTACATAAATTATAATATCTTTCTTACTACTCCTTTCTGAATGCAGCCTTCTAAAGATATAATGATTTTTTTGAAAACTTTGACTTAGTAATATCGCCAGCAGTGCTCCCTAACAAATTTCCAGGAAAACAACTAGAAACTGCCAAAGCCCATGTCCTGTCCCTTCCCATTCCTAGTCCTGCATGTCTACTAGATGGTAACRGCCTGTTTCAGACACCAGCTAGAAAACTGTAGGTCAAGAGGCAAGAAACTTCTACAGTCACCAAAGTCCTGGTTGCAAATTCTTTTTAGATGCGAACAATGGAGCCTTTATATTATCACTGGCTAGTACTACTGAGTTAATAATCATATTGAATAATGTCATCCTTAATTATTCCAATTATATGCATGTCTTTTTCTAAAATGTCTGTGAGCAATTTATGCTTTTCCTAAATATTATTTATTTTAAGTTAGCCAGAAAATGATGCCTACAAAGAGTCCTTGGACTGTAACACTTACAAATATTTGATACTGAAATGCAAATGGAGCTCATCGGCTTTAACAAAGATGTACGCATGCAGCCCATACCTTATTTTGTTTCTAGGCTGCAGGACCAGCAGAGRCTCAGATTTTTGGTCTGACTGCATACTTCCTAAAGTTTAAAACTCAATTCCAGCTAATGCTTTAAAAAAACAATTAAGATTCACTATTTTTTCAAGCTTTCTAGTTAACAAACTCATCAGAATCTTCCCAAAAGCCCATACAGGAAAGGACAGCTGCACAGTGAAGATCAGTTTGGAATTGCCTTTCTTTATCTGAACAAATATTCGTAGTGAATGTCTGGAGACATTTTTCTAGGCATGCTAGTGAAAGTGGGATTTGTTCTCTTTTCTTTAAATTCAACCTGTCTCCTTCCACAAGATTCTTGTTAAGCTAAAACAATGGATGAAATTACCCCTCCTTTTATACCTCCTATATGCAAACATACAGTTTTCTATTGCTTCTACTCCCCCTGTCTAGTGTAACATCTTGGTAACCAAACATGCAAGTTTATACAAAAAATCCACAGGCAAGTCTTGTCATTTAACAGGTCTGATAGTTTTTCTGCCTGTCAGTCGCTAGAGGGCATCATTTTTCACGCATTGGATGAGCCGGCTGCACATTTTACCCTCACTTCCTTCCACAGTCTGCTCACACAGTCTGCAGGTGAAAGGTAAYGGTTATATCAGCTTACAGGGTTCAGATAAAATGCTTAGCTGGTATTTTACATCAGTAAAGCTGRTGCTATCACTTCCAATGAAAGGTACATACTTTTGGTCAGTTTTGTCTCCTTATTTCTTTTCATTGGAATCACACCCCATTTCCCGGTCACTTTTTCAGACTCTCCTGTTTTTGTCAATCAGAGAGGAAAACAAAACACTATAAAGTGTGTGTGTGTGTGTTTTTGGKTTTTTTTATTACTGTGAAAGCAAAAGGAAAATAAAGAACATAACAGGGTGATGTTCACCAACATTCTGTTTGTTTTTCCATTATCCTATTGACACCATGGTCGTCTTCTCCAAATCTTCCTCTTGGCAGGGTGACCACTGCTGATCATGTCATTAAGACTCAGAATGACTAAGAACATATGTTCCAAAAAGCTGTATTATTCATCAACCTTTTGCCTCCTTCCCTACTATGAGACAGTTTTTCTCTTAAAGCAAAAAAAAAAAAAAAAAAGTGCTATTTGTCAAAGAGGCGAATTCCACTGATTTTCAAAAAAAAAGCCCACAACCTATAAATGGTTCCATCTTTTCTGAAAAAACAAGCTGCAACACTTACCCGTCAAACTGACTCTTTAGGGTCTACCTGGAAATTTTCATTATTGCACTTTGAAGAAACTTATCCTCAGTGAACTCAGATAAAACAGAAGCTGATTTGTTATTGTATATAGGGTGCCTCATAATACATCAGGCAAATCTTAATTTTACATCTAAAAATAGAAGCTAGCATGTCATGAAACATTAATTTGTTTTAAAATGTATGGGTGTGATCAACAGTTTGGTGTTGACACAGATCAGCTGAAATCAGTTTTGTCACAGTAAAGCAAGCTAAGGTTCTAAGTACCTTTGTTCTGAAAAAGTGGCTATCAATCACTAACAAATACTTAACTTTTGCTATACACAAAGTCATGTCTGTTTCCTTAAGCAATCATGATATATTCATATTTTTCTTTCTTTTTTATTCTTTTTTACATGGGAGAATGCACACAGAGATTGTATTCTGATTCCCATGTCATCAATAGAAATGTAACTATAATTTCTTTTGGTGAACCTTTAACATGAGCATTGTTGGAGCCAGAAAGCAGCAGCCTCATTTACAAATTTCAAGCTGAATTTCCAGGGCTGGCAGATGAAATAGACTTTTTAATTTTTAAGCTAAACATATTTGATCCAGGAACATAGAAAACATAATAAACACTGAACTTCAAATACCATTTTTGCACAGACATTTCATAATAGGCTCATGCTTTAATGTTGTTAATGTTCGCTTTCTCCATTTAGACTAACTTGCAGCGGCTGTAAACAGCTATAACTCACATTAATGACATTAAGAATGGGCATTTCATTGACCTGTCCAAATACTTTTTAGGGTTATCTACACAGGAAAGTTAGAGTGCCAGGTTGGGAATTTAGTGCACAGTAGCTGCTCTGTACAGCTGTTCTCCTCCGCTGCGAACATCTTAGCTGCATGTTAAGTAGGATTTTTGTGTGAAGTATTTTGTTCCTCTTTAGAAGCAGAGCTATCCACCTCACATTCAATGCTCCCTGCAAAATGTTGCCTGTTCTTCATGCTGATTGATAGCAAAACTATTTATAAAAACATTAAAGTATTGAAAATTATTTCCTCCTTACCAGTTTCACCTTTTGGCTTTCACCAATACAAAACAATACAATACATGTACATGGTAGCTAGATGGAAGTCAGGAAAATCTTCTCGTCTTTGCAAAAGTTCTCTTTGGAGGGGGGAGGAATTGCTGAGTGCTCACGTACAGTTGCTGCCTCAAGGAGCACACTTGGATCCAAACAACTACAGGTTCAGAAATGCTTCAAACATACTTGTGTTTAACTTCACCAGTACAGCTGGCTTCTACACTTGTAAGTAGGTCTTTGAAGGGAGTCTGACTTCTAAAAGTAAACATAAATTCTGCTCCTGACTCTAACTTCATCATGTTAGTTCTACCCAGGGATTTTGTTGTTTGAAGGATGTCATTTTTATTTCCTTAGCTACTCTGTTCTGATTGTGTCAATTTTTCTTCTAAAAGAAAATTAAGATCTTTGAAAACATGTACAAGTAAAATTAAATTTATAACATATAACAATTCAAGCCATGAATGTATTTAGAATTGTCTTCTACCAGTTAGTTAAGGACAATACACTTTTGTTTTGTACTTGTGAAATTTAATTAATGAGAAAGGTAAGAGACCAGCTGTCAGGGAGAACATCCCCATGCACTTTGATACAGAAGGCATAGAAACACTGAAGTGACACAATTCCTTTCATTGGCACTTGTGAATATGTAAGGACTCATTCCATAAATATATCGTCTTCTTGATACAGATCTCAATTCTGGTAAAAACAAATACATCCCAACATATATAGCACYCTGCTGTTGACAGGAATGGGGAGGAGGAGCAGGGAGAGAACTGAGAAACAAAGGAGGAGGGAATCCTACTTAAAGTATGCCCTGGAAGTTCTAAAAATAAAAGGTGGTGTGTGATCGTAGATAGATGAGCAGTAATGAGATGATATGAATGAAGCACAGCTTCTCTGAAATCATGTGTGTGTGGCTCCACAAGACAGCTGAGAAGCTGAAAATGTGTTTGTCGGGCAGATACTTCCATTTCCAAACGTGAAAAGCAAAGCATTAAGAAATAATTCAGTGCAATTCACTCTGAAGTCCTCCTAGGAGTAAGGTCTGGCCTATTTTATCCATTTATCCATCTGCCAAATCTACTTCTACTCTACTTTGARCTTTTGAACCACATTTCCTGATATGCAGTTCTCTGCTACTTCTTCTCCTCCATCCCTGAAATAGCTTTGCTGTTTCATACTACTCTTCAGGATTAGGCTCCGCCCCAGAATATTTGCTCACTGGGCTCTAAATCTCACAGAATCACAGAATCACAGAACAGTTGAGGTTGGAAGGGACCTCTGCAGATCATCTAGTCCAGTCCCCCTGCTCAAGCAGGGTCACCTAGAACATGTTGCTCAGAATCGTGTCCGGATGACTTTTGAATATCTACAMGGAAGGGRAGTCCACAACCTCTCTGGGCAACCTGTTCCAGTGCTCTGTCACCCTCACAGGGAAGAAGTTTTTCTTCATGTTCAGATGGAACTGCCTGTGGTTCAGCTTGTGCCTGTTACCTCGTGTCCTGTCGCTGGGCACCACTGAAAAGAGTCTGGCCCCATCCTCTCGACACCCTCCCTTCAGATACTTATACACAATGATAAGRYCCCCTCTCAGCCTTCTCTTCTCCAGGCTAAACAGGCCCAGCTCTGTGGCGGATTGATGGCACGGACTCAGGAGGGTTTGCGTCCTGAGACCCTTATTGTTTATTCTAACACRTATTTATACTAAAAAGTTAGCTACTTCAGCGATTTCACAGATACACTTTGCTAAGCCAATCATTATGCAGATTATGTCACAGGTAGCCAATCATTGCACCGATCACGCACGCAGCGGTCATGCCTTGTACTTTGCTGTTTGCTTCTTTGTTGGAGAAACGCTGTCTTGTTCTTAGCCTTGGTTCCCACTGGCTTCTGCTGGTTTATCTGTACTTTCTCAAGATGTATCATCCCCAGCTGCACCGGTGTCCTTGGGTATGTTTGTCTGAGGCTCCTGTTGAGACTCCTTCTTGTCCAAGCTGGTAACAGGTCCCCCATTCACCTTTTCCCACGGCTTGCTACTTGCAATTCCCCTCCAGCTTAACCCTGTCATGACCCTCCACACAGCTCTCTCAGCCTTTCCTCATAAGAGAGATGCTCCAGTCCCCTAATCATCTTTGTAGCCCTCCGCTGGACTCGCTCCAGTAGTGCCACATCCCTCTTGTACTGGGGAGCCCAGAACTGGACGCAGTACTCCAGATGCGGCCTCACCAGGGCTGAGYAGAGGGGRAGGATCACCTMCCTCGACCTGCTGGCAATACTCTGCCTAATGCACCCCAGGATACCATTGGCCTTCTTGGCCACAAGGGCACATTGCTGGCTCATGGTCAGCTTGGTGTCCACCAGCACTCCCAGGTCCTTCTTGGCAGAGCTGCTTTCCAGCAGGTCAACCCCCAACCTGTACTGGTGCCTGGGGTTATTCCTCCCCAGGTGCAGGACCCTGCACTTGCCTTTGTTGAACTTCATGAGGTTYCTCTCTGCCCACCTCTCCAGCCTGTCCAGGTCTCTCTGAATGGCAGCACAGCCCTCTGGTGTATCATCAGACTTGCTGAGGGTGCACTCTGTCCTTTCATCCAGGTCATTGATGAAGAAGTTGAACAAGACTGGACCCAGTACTGACCCCTGGGGGACACCGCTAGCTACAGGCCTCCAACTAGACTGAGCCACTGAGCACAACCGTCTGAGCTCTGCCGTTCAGCCAGTTCTCAACCCACCTCACTGTCCACTCATCTAACCCACACTTCCTGAGCTTGTCTATGAGGATGTTATGGGAGACAGTGTTGAAAGCCTTGCTGAAGTCWAGGTAGACAACATCCACTGCTCTCCCCTCATCTRCCCAGCCAGTCATTCCATCCTAGAAGGCTATCAGATTGGTTAAGCATGATTTACCCTTTGTGAATCCATGCTGACTACTCCTGATCACCTTCTTTTCCTCCACATGCTTGGAGATGGCCTCCAGGATGAGCTGCTCCATCACCTTTCCAGGGATGGAGGTGAGRCTGATCTCCTACAAAGATAGCATGTGAATTGCTTAGCTTTTTATTTAGGAGAGTATCATTGCTCAAGTTTGTCAGACTTACGATTCAGACTTGTTCAGCTAGTATTTAGAATAAAGAAAAAAAGCAAGTGCTCCTTTTTTCTTGGATAGCTTTTCAGCAGAATCTGCAACATCCATAATATAGTGTCAAGTAAGCACAGCAGAAATTTCAGTCTGGTAATTCAATGGAGTCTACAATTAACTGAAGGCCTACAGTCTACTAATTAAAATTGAGATCATCATCCTTAATGACAGCAGCCAGGGGTGCAATAAAAATTCAGGAAAGTGGTCCTGCTCCTCATGAGGAACGGGCAAATTCCTTGGTGTACATTCATTCCCAAAGCAACTCTGTGGAAGTACATCTGGGAGAAGTTGGGCCTTTTTGCTAATTTTATGCTGGTCGCAATAGTGAAAGGTAAATATTAGCCTGTGTGGGTTACATTTCACTTAAAGGGTGTACATTCCACTTCTGAGTCCAGAAAAAAGGAGCATTCAAAAATATAGGCAGTTAACTGCATCCAATTGCACCAGACTACTTTAGGGGGTTGTATTTTATTGGTGGCACATACAGTACAAGCTTCTCTTTTGCTGAAATCCATCATTTGTTTGGCTTTTTTCTCTCAGTTCAGTATGGTCATTCAAGTGTAAGTAATGGTTTGTGAGAACAGGCAAGTTTTGTGAACTTTAAAAAAACATACAAAATGGATTACAAAGACTGTCTGTTCCTAACAAAGGTACTCAGCAGCCTGTGAGTGATACTCAGCAGCCCTTCGTAGCTGAGGTCAGACCTCAGGCAACATAAAGGAAATGTCAGTAGCCAAACTTCCAGCATCTACCCAGGGACATCTATCCATGAACAATGTCATTTAACTATAAAGAAATTTTGCATGTATTCTGTTCCTCCTTGCATCTGCACAGGGCTGGACCCTACAGTGCTAGTAAGATCTGAGAATAACAGCTCCTCGGATATGCTCAGTACCTGGTAGGGTTGGGACCTAAATCCTAGTTTAACTTCACCGATATCAAGAAAATTACATTGGTGCAAAACTGAAGAAGTAAAGGAAAGTCAGTGCTATCTGCTATTATTCCGTAAACTGTATACTTACAATGGACTGAACAAGGTGGTCCAGCCTGCCCTGTTCTGTGTGCTGGATGCAGGGTTTGAGGGTGTTAGGTACATTCAAAGTCAAATGAAAGAGGTCTTTTTTTCTTATATTTATTTATATTGTCCTGTTGAACATGTGCCTGGGAACATAATTGTATTCTAGGAGATACCTGGCTGTATGAGGAGAGATGATGGGGAATTGTCTAGCAGCTCAGCGACTGCATCATTCTGGGTGTGATGAAAAACTGCACGGAGAACTGAGAACCTGTTCTTTCATTATATAATGAGGATTTTTGGCTTAGACACATATTGGAGCATATGTTTAGGATAAAAGTGGAATCATCCATATGTCTATACGTCATTTGTGATTCACTGGTCAAGTAATTTTTCCAAATCAAATATATTCATAGAGGATGTCAAATAATGAACCATAAAAAAAAAATAAAACGCAGCATTAGCCTTGKCCCACAAACTTTCACTTGTGCAAGTGATCTCACATCTTGTTTGTAGACCGTAATTGAATGATCTATTGCAGCTGATAAAGTAGGGAGCAAGTCACACTTTATCTTTTCTTAAATATCAATAGTAATATCTTCCTACAAAGTATCTTCCTGCCAAAACAGGATAGTCATGTGTTGGTGCATTCTGTTCTGTACCATATCTGTCATATTCCTTGATAAGTTTCAATATCCAGAACTTGGACAGTTGAGAGATTCCTGAGATCAATACTTTCCACAAGAAAGACTTTCAACTTTGGTCTGGTGGTGTCCACAGTTGTAATCAAACTTTTGCAGTAATCAGTAATTTTCTTAAGAAAAGGCTAATTCAGTCTGTTGTTAAAAATATAGCAGTTGATCTAAATGTAGAGAAGTCCTGGGAATCAAATGAAAAGCATGATACTATTTTCAGGTGCTGCACTCTCTGCAATTTAAGAATTAGTTTTCTTTGATACAAACTCCTCTTGCAGAATTCTTTTTCCTCTCAAAGAAATTCTGTTTTGTATTTAATGATTTCAAGGATCCTGTCTTTAACATTTTCTGTCATTGTACATTTTGCAGTTTTTGACTAAATTGAAATGATATTGTGCAAATTTAATTTTATATGCATAAGTACCACCACCATGTTTCAATTTAAATGGAACTGATTTGCAAGTCAAACAATAGAGCATTTCCTAGCACATAGATAAGACTTTGCTACATGCAAGTATGTTTGCAAATGTGTCTCATAATCTTGGATTCAAGTTTTAGAAACCTGCAGTCAAACCTCCTACCTACATCTGTGAACAAACACATATGCAACTGGAGGTCTGTTTAAAGTAAGCAGATGGACGGTCCTTGTATGAACAGATTGCAGGAGAAGCAGAGTGTGAGATGCAGCGCCACCCCCTTTGAACCGCAAACTAAAGCTGCCTGAGGAAAAGCAGCCTTTCTAGCACACAATTAAGACTCCACATCTTGCTTTTCTGGATGAAGGCAAATTCTCTCTCCTACCCCACCCCACTTCTACAAAGTCATTTTACTCTAGTGGATTAATTTTCACTTCCATTATGAGCAAATTACTTCCTAATATTTCCTGATCTGCAGGGCATGCTGAAATACCCACACTTTGTGAAAGATAAAAATATGCTTAGGGCTTGTATCTGTGGAGAAGAGAGAGAGAGTCCTTGGATTTSATTTCTTTACAGCTGATCTTTTTTTTTCTGGCTTGGGGATGTGGAGATACTATTGCATTTCAGTCTGATTTAACTGTACTTCTCGCTTTTTGCAAAGGGCGCTGTAAGCTTAGGATAGAGGATTTTATGAGCAAACTTCAGCACTGTCTGAACTAATTTCACTAATGAAGTCAGAGAGGCAGGTAATAATGAAGTGTTCTCCCCTGCTTATGTTTGTGGGTCATTCTGGTGCTTCCTGTGAATCTCTCCACAGCTCCTCATGCACATTCATATAAAATTTTAGATTCTTCTGAAGATCTCCACCTAACGTGTCTTTGGGTTCATCAGAATTCTTACTGCTACTCTTCTGTCCACGGATGCTCTCACTGTTTCTCAGCTTCTCACAAAATTATCACAGCACCTCTTTATGCTGCATAATTCACTGTATGATCTCCCTGAACTTAACCTCAAAGACCTTGCTAAATACATACTAAAGGGACAATCATAGCAAAGAAGATCACAAGGAATGCAGTCTTTTGCTATATATCTAAATATGTCTGACTTGATATATTACAAGCCAATACAGCCTTGTTTCTAAGGCATTATTATGCTATATTGGGCATATGAATGAAAGTGGCTTCATTCCATTTCATCTAAGGGAAAAAACACTTGTTTAAATATTGTTCCATTCTTTACACTGAATAGATGAATAATTGAACTGACAAAAGCTCTTCAGTTTCGCATTCTTACTCTGTTTTTTGAATATTGAAATCCTATTGACTTATTCTGGCAGTGATATCAAGGGCAAAGGAAGAAATATATGTTCWAATAATTCATCAGTTCACTCAGTACCATCATTAATACCTCTGTTTGGGTCATTTGGGTATCTATAATGAAAACAAAGGCTGCTTTTTTATTTTATTTTWWTTTTTTTGCCTTACACTGATGGGATATGGATATAAAACCCTCCTATATGAAACTGACAGCATTTTTATGACTTTGTTGCATGATGCAATTATGCTTGATAAAGCGTAAAAGCAAAGGCAGAATAATTCCTGTATGTCCATTTGTTTCTTTAAAAGGGATGTATTAGATATATTATGTTTGGAGATTTTTTCCCCATCTTTATTACTATGTAAAGAACTGTGACGCCAAAATTTCCTTGTGCCTAGCAAGCACTTGTTGAAAAAAAGTAAATAATTTGAGCCATATTATACTGTGTATCTTAAATAATTAAATGTGCACACTTGTGAAGTCTTTCCTGACCTGAAAAAACAGTTATAATATTTTTTTTACCTGATAGTGGCAGTTTAATAGTAGTTAGGAACAGGAAAGACAAAGGGAATAGAAATGCAGGCTCACAGCCAAATTAAATAGAAACRTTAGTCTTTTGCGACATTTTTATTTTTTTATGCAAACCTTTTTATTGTGTTTGTATTGTTTGATTCCCCTTATACCTATACTTATATCTATTCAGAAAATATTTGCACAAATGAGCTTCACAGATAATTCACAGAAAAGCTGAATGAAAAATTAAGCAGAATGACAAAAAAGATGTCAAAAGATAGTACAATAAGGGAACTCTTGAATCTCTTAATATTATAGCACACAAAGAGCACAGCAAAGCTGAACACTAGAAAAATTACTAATATTTTTTATGTTCCTGACACAAAACCAAATTCACAACAATAGTCTTTGAATTCCTCACATCTTTCCATTGCAAGACTTCCAGAATATCAGTTCAAAAAAAAAAAAAAAAAAAGTTACAGATTCTTAAACCAAGTTTATCTCCTGCTCTGTAAATATTAATAGCATGCACATGCGATTTTAATGGTCACAAAATGTGCTAGGCCAGCAGTCTGGCAGAGTGAAATCTGTTTATTATTCATTGATCTAGTTTAGAACTCGTAGGGAATGGTTCTCCGCTACCACTTACCGATGTTCTCTGCTCTCACCTGGCAGAAACATTTCCGGGAGGGGGTTATTTTTGGATCATTAACTCCCAAGGACGAGGAGTGTGTCTCTATTTGTTTTTCTGCATCTATTGCAGTGTGAAGCATAGCGTAGAGATTCAAATTATATGTAGCAATAATAATAGCAACAGTAATTAATGATATGATAAAGAGATGCTTATTCTTCCCGCTGTCCTTGTTATAATTGCCAAAAAGTTGGTAGTTATTTACAATTAATTACCCTTAGTTGTTTCAATTGCAGCTACCTAGGACTTTTTATTCAGGAGGGAGGGGTTTGGGTTGTCTCCTTGAAGTCAGAGGGGGGCATTACTATTTCTATCAACCACTTACATAACGTAGGCCATATATTTCCCCTAGGAATCTCTGAGGTGAAAAGAACTGTTCTCTCATTGTTTGTAGATGAACATTGTTACACCCAGTAACTCATGGCTGAACTATAATCTACTTTCTAAAAGAAACCCATCCTAAGGCAAAGATTCCTAGTACTGAAGAGTTTATTTCATGCTCTGACATAGTGTTCTATGGTTTAGTTATCCCCAATATTAAAAAAGTTGTATCTTATTTCYAATTTCATTTTTCCTGCTCTCAGCACATTTGTCTCCTCAGAACTTGAATCAAAACAACTCCCAGAGTCACTCCACATACACAGGTTTGATATTAATAGAATTATAAACATCTTGGTTGTCAGCTCTGTAAAGTGGAATGATGTGGGGGAAAAAAAGCAACCTCAGAGCTGAAATGTTACATTTTTGCCAGTTTTAGAAAATGAGAGAAGATGATAGGTTTTGTCTTGTGGTTTTGAAAGAGTTCAACCACAGTAAAACAGTTTAGTGATCTTTTTGGTCACTGTGAGAACATGGCCTTTTTAAACAGTGTTTTATTAATACATTCAGGATTTTGAGAGCTTCCCTGYTGTGTCATTAGACCCAGTCAAGGCACCATGGTGTTCCACTATATACATATTTCAGTGGTAGTATGAAGTTTCACATTCCTTACTCTCTGCTCTGGAAAGACTTCCACTGAAGTCAAAGGAAGGTTATTTTGCTGGGTAAATAAATACTGGTAAAATACTACAGAATTTCCCTTGATATTAGTAGAATTCTTTGCATATAGTCCTGATTTGCTCCTTAAACCTGAACAGGGTGCTTTGTCAAGGCTTAAGATGATTTGTTTCTACATGTTTCTCGTGGCTGATGTGTTAAAGTGAATCTGTACTTTGAGGAGGTGACCAAGYGCACTCTCATCAGTTTTGCAGAYCACGCCAAATGGGGCAGGGGGAACACAAACCACATGGTTGCTGTGGTCAAGAGAAGTGCTGCCATCCAAGGAGACCTGGACAGGCTGGAGGAGGAGCCCTGTGCAATCCCACACGGACAGTCCCAAGTCCTGCACATGGGAGGGAAGGGCCCCAGCAATGACACGGGCTGGGGCAGATGGGCTGGGGAGCAGCTCTGCTGAGGAGGCCCTTGGGATCTGGGTGGGCAGCAAGCTCAGCATGGACAGCAGCATCCCTGCCTGGCTGCAAAGAGAGTCAACCACATCCTAGGCTGTATAGGCAGTATATCAAGGGAAGTGGTTATCCCCTTCTACTCATGCAGTCATGAGACAGAATCTGGAATACTGAGTCCAGTTTTGGGCCCACCAGTATAAAAATGGATATTGAAAAAACTGAAGTGAGTTCAGCAGAGAGCCTCCAAGATGTTCAGGGCTGCAGTATATGCCCTGTGTGGAGAAGCAGAGGGAGCAGGGCTTGCTCAGCCTGGAGAAGAGATGGCTTTAGGGGACCTCACAGCAGCCCCCCAACACCTAGATGGAGGACTCYGAGGAGATGGAGCCAAGCTCTTTGCAGCAGTTGCATCACAGGAGTTCAGGAGACAACAGACATAAATAAAGCACAGGAGGCTCAGATTGGATATAAGGAGACACTTTTCCCCTGTGAGGACAGTGGGGCAGTGACACAAGTTGCCCAGAGAGGTTGTGTCATCTCCATCCTTGGTGGCTTTCAAGCCCTGGCTGCACAAAGCCCTCAGCAACCTGGTCTGACCTCAGAGCTGACCCTGCTTTGAGTAGGAGATTGGAATGGAGACCTCCGGAGGTTCCTCCCAACCTGAGTTATCCTATGTTCCTAAGATTCTGTGAATCTTTAGCTTGGTCACTGCTGTCTGCCTGGCATAGTAACTCCTACTTCTTCTTGCATTTCATTTTTTTCCAGTAAATCATTTTCTCCAATTGCTAAATTTTCATTAACAATCTAGAAGTTATTTTTTGGTTAAAGACTATCTGTGGTTGCTTTAGGATAGTTTGTCTTCTTTTAGGGAACGTAACCAAAAAACTTTCTTGTTAACCAAGAAATGTCTGTTTAAGAATAGACATTTTGGAACTTGCTTTCATGAAAAGGATTGTATGACTAGGCTTGCCCTCCTGAGGAATAATGGAAGAAAGTCATGTGACAGGACCACAAGATAAAAGGGAAGAAAGGGATGGAAAGAAATAATGGCTTTTTAGAGCTTTGAATGTTCTGCCACTCAGGGAAGGAGAGAGACGTCATGTTTTTTACCTTCTACATCAAATATTTCAAAGTATCATTAATTTAGATCTGACCTAAACAGTTGTTTCTGTGATTACTTTTGCTATACAGAACCTAATGAAGATAAAACTTTGAAAATTACAAATTGCTGAATCTTTGAAAAGATGCATGAGAATGAATAACGTGTTTTAAAGGTGGCAGGGTTTGCTTTTATTTACAACGTTACTTGTAACGTTACTTGTAACTTAAATTTGYTTTCCTTCTAGTATTAAAAAAATATACATTTAATTAACTATATCAGGCATTGTAGTAAGCCACTTGGGAAACAGAGTTTCATGTATGAACTGTCTGAGCAACATCTGTAAAAATTAGATGCTTGTGGGATAAACTACAGGTAGGAAGAAAGTAGAAGAATTTCAGTTAAGAGAGTATTATGAGTTCTGATTTGGACATAACCTATTTTGTTTAAAATGGTGTGCTTAAGTCAATGCTTTCACTGAGATTTTTTTTTTTTAACAGAAAGTAAGGACAGAAAGGATATTTGCCTCCTCTGAGCCACTTCTTTCAAAATTCATCTTGGATCAAAGCTTCATCTATTTTTGTATATGGTATGYTTCACAGGGAGACCACAGGAAAAACTACAGCTACCCAAGGGCCTTGGTGGAGTTGGGAATTGCCCACATTATTCTTGTAGAAAAACTGCCCATTTGGCGGAGAAGGAAAAAATTCTCTATTACATCTTCTAATATTTGTCATGGTGCTGCTGCTTCCTGACTCCAGACCAGCACAGTAAGCAGAATGCACTTATAGACAGACCTTATAAAACACGGGAAATAAATGTGACCTGCCGCCAGCTGCAGCCCACTTCTGAACCCAGATTTCGGCATCATTGTTTTATAAAGTACCTCAGCTCATTCCTGCAAAAATTCATAAAAGGTGTTTACCAGTCTTGTAAAATGTTTCATTTTAACCCCATGCAACTACTTTGGTAAATATGATAAACTTTCCGGTACTGCAACAGTCAAGGGAATGGACGGCTTCTCTTGTTTAGTGGAGAAATCTATCTAACCCTTCTGCCTATCCTACACCACTGCCAAATTAAGTGCTGGAAAATCACACATTTTTTTCTCTTCATGATAAAGTTGGGTTTGCTCCAAGGGATTTGAATTGGATAAATTAGAGCTGGATGAAACTCAGAGCAAGACTGACACTTTGCTGCTGTACTTTCATGGAGTAATGAGCACTTCATTGTAAGGCTCCTCTTGTCTAGTTGCTTGGATTGCTTCAAATTGCACTTCTGCTAGGATCAAATGAAGCAATCCATAAATACAGAAGCTTTTCATTCTTTTGTTTCCAGACTAAAAGTTAGAAGCACATCAGATATTCAAGATGTGAACACTACCAGTAGAAAGATAAAAAAAAAAGAAAAGTAATTTAAAAGCTGATAAATAGCCCTTTTTAGCTGTTACTAAAAAAAATAATGTAAGAAAATCTTGGAGATGTCTTTTTATTACTTGTTGTTATGCATAATATTATGTTTTCCTCTCAAGTCTTGATGCGACCAGAATGCTTCAGTTCATATAAATTCTTGTAATATTTTACATTTTCTTTCTAGGTATAAAAGCACACTTTCTTTCTTTTATTGCAGAATACTGCAAAAATAAGATCCATAAATGATTCTGGCACTTGCCATGGACCAATATTTTCCATACACTGCTGAAGTGTTTCTCTCCTACCCTTCATGTACTCCCCATACTTGGGTTATTACTATAGTGCTTCATCAGAAAGCAGTTCCAGCCGTGATATGYAGAACTTAACAATTAATTCAAAGAGATATATATATATATATTTATAATGGTGAGTTTTTCCACAGTTCTCTAGCATCATTCTACACTACACTGAAGCTTTACAGTGCTTATGGTTTTGTTCCCTGTAGGCTTCAAGTCCTGCAACAGAGAAAACCACATATTCTGTATGAATAGGACACATTGCAGAACTCATAAATGACTGGCCATCATGTTACAAAGACTTTACTCTCTTAACTTAGCTAATAAATTTGTAAAGCAAGTGAAATGTGTATATAAAAATATATACTTTTATCTGAAGGCAGCTGGTTTGTTTATGCCTTTCTCTGATGCACTTCCAATATTAGTAATAAGACTATTGACTAGTTCTTGTATAGCACTGTAGTGCCCTACAGAAGATGTATCATTATATCCATTTTTTTTCAGTTAAGATAACTAAAGCACAGAGAGGCAAAAATGATTTTCTGAATATCTTAGGCAGTACTCACTAATCCTACCTTGAAGGTTACATTTCAATAGTAGCTTCTTTGAACTATTGGTATAACTTCTCTACCTAGATATGGGAATGATAATCAGACAAATTACAATAAATATGACAAAAAATAGCTGCCCAGTTTGTTTTCACGTTAACCAAAAAGATCCCATTATTTGGTCTCAGTGTTACCACTTTGGCTAATACACTACTAAAACAATATTTGTGAAATATTTGTGAAAGCTGAACTTTTCATGCAAGTGAAGAAAAATAATTTTAAAGGAAGAAGTGTTTCTATATCCTGTTGCATTATTTTGGCTAGTAGCAGTAAAAAACATGAGTAAAATTTTGCAAAAAGCATTTTTACCAAAACAAACAAAAAAAATCTAAGAGAACTCTAAACAGGAAGACAGAAATGCTAACAAGTTATTTTTATTTCATGTCTGGAACAAAGCAGGAGGTTGTATCCATTCCAAATGATGCTGTTGCACTAAAGGGTTTACCACCTGAATCAGAGGGCTAAAATTAAAGATTTTTCAGATGAACAAAACTTATTAACTCATACCCAAATCCTAAAGGAATAGCTGAAGACCTAACTAACAMATTATTTAATTTCAGATTTCACTATGAAAAGGTCCCTTCTCCACACTAATCTGAGAAAAATTCAAGTTCCAAAGGGAAAGAGAGTGTGTGAAGTGGAGCTGTACCTACAAGCTGAATAGCTAGCAAACATATTGCAAATTCAGAGTGTTGGGTTCAGTGTATAAAAGTCTTAAAAACATAAGTCATTTCTTTCAGAGTGAGAAATAAGATGAATTGTTTACACAGTCTCCAGAGTATCAAAATGCAGTGTTACAGGGTCCCCCCCGTTACGGATCTTGTAAAACGAGGTGCCCTTTGAGCCCATCACATTTTTCTGATGTCTTGGAACAGCAGGAGTGCTACTGAGCTCACAAATCACAGCTATCCAAAAATAGTTTTTCCCTCTGCTTCCCCTAATGATGATTAATTAGCAACAGCGCAGTCTCCCCAAGCAAGGAATACATGTGCACGAAATGGAACCTGAACAAGGTCTATACAGGTAGTTGAGCCAGAAATAAAAAGGAGATGTGAACCCTCAAAGACTTCYTCCTCTCTTGAGCAAAAAGTGCTATTACTGATGTAAGCGCCATCAGAAATGCTGACTGTGTCAGCAAAAATGTAAGTTACTCATCATGTTAGGTGATGCTACAGAAAGGAGAGACTCAGGCAATTAAATTCTATTATCTATTAAACTAATTTAATAGGTGGCAATCTACCAGTGGAATGACATGCTGCTATGCCAGACATTAGCTGTTGGGATGATAACAGAAGACAGCCTGCAGAATCCTCCTGGATTTCCGGTCCTCTGGCAGTTTAGGGATCAGAGCACCAAGTGGAGGCTCAATGTAGCTTGAAGCGAAGAGATAATTTATGAAGCAAGTGTGTGATAGCAGAACCTCATCAAGAGTATAGGGTGCCGGTGCCAATGGTCCTATTTCCTTTTTATGTTATTTGAATGCAGGAAAAGTGTTAAGCTCACAGTTCTGGAGAACAGAACTCTGTGGGTTGTTTCTGTAAAACAAATGGAGCTCAGACAGCAGCAGATAAAGCTCCTCCTTGCTGCTTAACAATACACTTCAGCACCAGTTTGTTGAAATGCTTATTGTTAAAACATATTTTCAATGGAAAATTGCTTGCTCTTTTAAACTAAAACTTTCATAGAACTTGTTACTTAGGTAAAGCTTTTCATTTTCCCCCAGATAAAGTAGAATACAGAACTATTTTTTGCTGTGTTTTTTCTTTTGAAAACATAGAAACATTTTGAAAATTTTAAAATAAATCCCCTGAAATTTATTGAAAAGATTAGGATGCATTTATCAATGTGTTTTATGAATGTCTCTTCTAACAACAACAAAAAAAAGACAACTCCTGGCAATCAATGCCACTTTTAGTTTAGTCACTACAAAAAAAAAAAAAAGTAAAAGCAACAAGATGTGAAGTAAAATAAATAAAATCTGTTTAAACAGTTGAAAATAAATTATTAGCTTACAAAGAGATTCACATTCTTAATGGATGCAGAGCAGGAATGGATGTAGAGGACTTTGTGGAATTTCGTATAAGATGCACTAGATTTGGGGCTCTGGTTTATGCTATTGCCTGTACTATAATATCCTTGCATTTTTCTTTTAAATATATGAATAAAAGTAACATTTTAACCATTAATAGTTCTGTAGAGATTTATCATGTGTAGATTATATAGTGCTCACATTAAGCTATTTTTATTGTATTAGTAATGTAACTAATAGTAGCCACATAAAAATTAGTAACATTAGTATGAACATTGACATCTGTGTAAAATTAGGTAGATTGTAGTACCTATATAAATTTGTATAAATTTTATTTTTATTATATATTTTGGAAATGTTTGGTACAACTTTTAATGTAGAGCTCAGTGAGACAGCCCTTACAGACATGGTGCATGTCACCAGGTACCACAAATCAACACGGCTTTACATGGGCATGGACTGGAGTATTAAAGATGCAAAAATGATGCAAAGGATCTAACCATTTGAGTATTTCAGAGAAACTGCATGGAAGAGAAAGGGATGCCTGACTTTTTACATATCCTCTTRAGACAAAGGTATTAAGACAAAACAAACAACAACTCTTTATGCAGTCTTATTTTAGTAATTGAGTCCTACTGGATCTGAGAAAGCAGTTCAGTAGAAAGATGATATGTGCTTTTGTAAAATCTATGAGAAGGTGTGAAAAGAGGCTGCATATCAAAGTAGTATAGGAAATGCTCACTTTGGCTTCCTTAGAATTGCTCTGGGCAGAAAAATCTAGTAAAAACACTGAAAAGTTCTCTGAAAATCCAGGGATCCCTGCTTTGGCTAGGGTTTTGTTTTGTTTTGTTTTGTTTTGTTCTCCTATTGATTAGAACCTCTAAATAGCTTACAATAATTGCTCTTTGGGGTAGTACATGTGTATTCCAGTCAGTAGGTTGAAGATGCTGAGGAATGGATTCTGTACTCACCACGTTCAATTTTGAGCAATATGAGATTTTCAGAGGCTTGTAACTTAGCCCTATTTAAATAGCTTTTTGTGCACAACCATTTATAGTCTCTCAGCTCTCAAGTAGTAGACTGAAAGAGTTATTTAAAAAAATGACTAAGCATGGAAAAACAATCTACTTCCCCCACCATTGTTCTAAAGTTGATTTTTATTGATTTTTAAGAGGATATTTAGCCTGTGGCAGTCGTTCCACAATGACTGCTGTGGTGGAAACTTTGGCCAGGTGTTCTAGGTGACTGATATATTCTTTTTTATAATGGAAAATGTAAGGTACATCTTACTAAATGCAGTGCTACAGCTACCAGCCATAACTACATCAGTAGACAAACAGACATGTCACTTTCTTCAGAAGTTTCCAGCAATTAAGTCCTATAAATTCTGAACTGAAAATAAACCAAAAAACCTTGGTCTGGTCTGCCTGACTTAAAATCTTCACTTCCAAAAATGAGGCCTGCTCTATGATTGAAATTCATCTTGGAGTATGGATCCAGAAAAAGCCCCTGAGCCACTAAATTTTCAGTTATGCCTCACTGCTTCCTTTTTTTTTAAATAGGCCATGAGAGATGTGCTGACCTTAAATGAAAAGATTTAGAGAAATTATTTTGAAATGAAAACATCAATATTAACACTCTCAGACAAAGTTAGTTTTACCCTATAATAAAATGTAAGATATAGAACTATCTAAATGTCATACAAATCCTTTTTTCCCATCTTCTTCTGAGTTAATTTAATCAGGTAAATTGGTAGTATTATAGTTAATATCTATGTTTAGGATATTTGAGGTATTAACTTAGAACTGTAAGAGATTTTCTTCTGTCTGCACTTTGGAAAGACTGATAGGCAACAAGAGAGTCCTCTGTTATTAATCTTTTTGTTGTCGCGCACGTAAACAAAGGTTGAGTGAATCCTGTGGTAGGATCTGAAATAGTCTGTTGAAGTTCAGCAYAGGATATTGCAGACTGACTCACACTGGGATCCAGGCTACTCAGGTGTCGAAGGAGCACACGCATTTGCTGCAACAAATTCAGTTGTTTAGAGGCTAGGAGGAAAAAGGTGACTTGTACCGCTCATATCTGTAGGTCTTTTCTCTCCCCCAATTATTTTTCAAGTACACAAACTGAAAATGTTTGTGATGGGTTTCTTGGGAATGGGCTAACAGAAAGCAAGAGAGTACAGAATTTTCATAACAATCTTAAAGAGAAATTATTTAAAATAACTCTGTAGGATGGCTACTTCATCTTTACAGAGAATAAATTACCAGACTACCTGGAGTGAAGCTGAGAAAATATGTCATCCTAAGGATGCTGGCATCTATATTTGTAGAAGGCATTCTTCGTTACTAGCAATAATTATAATTGGTTTCCATGTCACAAAACTTTGAGTTCTAACTTGTATGACAGCGTCAGTGTTTCATTCATCCATAAAATAAAAGTAAATGAATATGATGGAATATATGGGAAGTAAACTAATGGCAGAAAAATATGGGAAGTTAAATTATGCAAAATAGAAAATATGGATTTCAAATGCTGGAATGCCTATTTCAGTGCAGAATAATTCCAGAATCCCTTCACTTATACATAGTTTTTATCTTTGATGGGAAGCATTTAACTTCTTTCCCTTTTGGGAAGGATTTAGCTGACATTGCATTTTGTGAATCCAATTTACTATGCAATTATGCTGAAATCACCAAAGTAAAACATTCTTGTGAATCAAAGCCTGTGTGTTCTCAGTATTTTAGCCATTATCATCCTTGTTGTCCTGACTATTGCTCCTTAATGACCTCCTTTGTTAGCCCTTCTAATCATCAGCTTCCTCCATAAAAGACCAGGAACCTAAACCTGATTTCTCTTTTTTGCTTTCAGGCTACTAATTTCATTTGAATCCATCTTATTTCTACCTGCTTTGTAGAATAATCAAATAAGTGTATTTTATATGCATATACATACACACACATATATACATTTATATAAGCATAAATTTACATTCATATACACATACAATATAAAATACACACACACACACACACACACACACACATATATGATCTATATTTTTTTTCATATCAGTCCTAAGAAGATCCCATGTTAACCTCTTTCTAGCCTCTCCATCAATTAGATTTTATTCTTTGTTGTTAATTTATGAATCAGATTTGTTTCCCCTCTTGATGTTCTTAGCAAGACAGCATCATCCAGCTTTTATGTTTCTGGACTGGACTCTGTTAGAAAGCCTTCAGCAAAGTTTAAATAAATTGCACTAACTTTATCAGATTTCTTCACCAAACGAGTAATTTTGTCAGAGGAAGATACTGCTTTAACATGATCTGTTCTTTATAAAGCTGTTTTACTTATCATCACACTTAATGTCATCAGTTAAGTGCTTGCATATTGATTCCTTTACCATGCATGCTAATAACTAATATAGTAGTAATAACCCCCAACTTTTTTACACTGTGACAAAAAACTGTTGTTTTATCAATCACTCTAATCAACCTAGAAAACTATCATTTTCAGAAGTGATTCCAGGACAAATAACCACCAATAAATCTTGCTTTTTTATTTTTCTGTGGTTTTACCTATGTTTTTATGACTGTGTTGGATTTTTATATTATTGCTGTTATTAAACTAGGTGCTGTTATACTAAATTTTGTCCTGACAAAACRCGTCAGTATGGAACAGATTTCTGTTATCCCATGAAATAGGTGTTGTATGAATGAAAGGAGTTGACAACATTCTGCACTGTCTCAGCAATGGAAGATCTGCCCTGGGCATGAGAAAGCAGCCAAGGTCCTGGTCTATAGATGAGGTCCATGGAAGGGGCTTACTGGTAGAGCAGCCACACCTTTGCCTTTCAGGGGCTGAATCTCCCACATAGGCATACAAAGTGAGAACTGCAAGGAAATGACCAACCATTTACACCCGACTGAGTGCCTAATGTCTATCAGTTATGTATTGGAATGGGAGTTATAAATCAGTCTCATATTTAGATACCAGAAGTACTTATCTCCACATTACATGATACATTATAGAATAGGTCATTTTTTCATATAGGTTTCATTAAATTTATTAGTACTACTTATTTAATTCATTAGGTAGCAGCTATGAGATTAGAGGCATACAAGACCAGAGACAATTGCAGCTACGGGGAATTTAGAGTTGGTGGCTGCCATTTTGCAAGCTGCAAAATATCTCTCAAGAGGAGCTGAATCACTTCAAGTGTCTCTTCAACTACCATAATGATGTTGAGGATACTCAGCAATAAAAATCTGAATGTGGATGTTGAAAAGACAGGATGCAAGAAGCAATATAATTCTAACATAACTCTTCATGTTAGTTAAAGCTCTTTCTTGCTAAAGGAATTAAAATTGAATATGCCAGATCACAGCAGGTATAAATGAACATGGACATATAACTGATGTTTGCTTCCTTCTACCTGAATATCAGGGTTTGGACATCTGGTTCTCTCAAATGGCACCAGAAAGCAGAATTTCTCAACTGTGGAGTGTAAAGAATAGGAGAAATAGTAAAAGACTGTCTTGACCAAATTATGGGTCTTGCTTTGACATTACATATGAGATCGAGCTTACTGAATGTGGAAACTGACTCAAAATATGTACGAAAAATACAGAAAAAATATAACAAATCAGAACTGTGGGACATAATCAGAAAAAAAAATGTACAAAATGATCTGTACAATGTCTACAGACATCATTTAAATTGTAAGCAACAGAAAGGATAAAAATACATTATTAGTAGTAAAAGGAAGACCAAGGGAAGTATGGACTCCTTATCCAACAGAAAAGACAAAAAGCTGAAGTGTTTAATGCCTTCCCACTTCAGTCTTCCCCAAAAGGTGAGGTTCAATTAGATGGCCAACACAATTAACACGAGCTACAGACTACCATCGGGAAATAATATAGTTTACAAGAGGACTTTAAAAAAGGCTTTAAGAGAGATGAATAGAACTTCATGTTACTTGTAGAACTGGCAAAGAGACTTCAAAGATGGTCACAATTACTTTTGAGAATTCATGGAGGATGGGTGAGGTCCTGGAAGACTAGGAGACAGCAAATATAGGAGTATATGAATATATATTAGACAGTTAATTCAAGTGTCTAAATTAGGTATTTTTTTTCCTAGGTGACATATATAGCCACAGAAGAGAGATGTCATTTCCCAGGAGAGGATAATGCAGACAGCAAGCCTAATTTTAGGCTTCCTTAAGCTTTACTTGGGTCTGTTTTTTCCCATTGATTGCATATGAAGCTAACTCAGGCATCTAAACAAGATGTCTAAAATTATGAGATGTAGTCTGAATGTCTCCCATACCACCTGTCTTTAAAATAGGAAAGAAAAGAGAGAGATGACTGCAGATCTGTCAATTTAACTTGAATTCTTAAAAAAAAAAAAAAAAAAAAAAAGCAGAACAGTCAAAATGTTTGTAAACACCAAGAATGAAGAAAAGTGAGGAACAGCCACTTGATTTGTCAAAATCAAATCATGTCAAACCAATTTCCATCACTGACAGGGTGAGGGGTCTTGTAGGTGGAAGAGAGAAAGTAGATGTCATGCATCTTGAATTTAGCAAGGCTGCAGACAGTACCTCACATTATATTCTCATAGATGTGCTAGGAAAACATGGTCTAAAGGAAATTACTGACATAAGTGCAATATTAGCTTTAAAATTTGTTCAGAGATTAATTATCAGTGCTTCATCCTCAAACTGAAAGAATAYATCAAGATGACATCTGCTATCTAGTACGTATTTACATTAAAAACTTATGCAGAGTGGGTTTATTCAGTTATCAGTTGACCAAGGCCAGGAGGGGTTTCAGCCTTGTTCAGTCAGATTAAATTAAATTTAATTAGATTTGCCCAATTGAATATGGGTTGTCATTCAAACCAGAAAATGGTCACACAGTAATCACTATGGGGAGGTAGAAAGGGACAATGAGATACAGTAAATATTGATGTAGGATAAGCTCCAAAAAACACTCTATAAAATTATTTGAGTACTTTATCTGCCTATATCTTTTTTTTTTTTTTGCAAAGACCTTGTTATTTAGTATATATTAACATATCTAAGTCTTACAGGTCATGCAGATTTATGAAGTGATTTGTATCAAATTTATGTTACCACATTTATATTATCATTACAACTTAACTTTATTCCTTACTATTACCTGAAAACAATTCTAACAATCAGCACAACCAATTAAAAATTAAAATAATGTAACTTCATTTTCCCTTCTAATTAACAAAAGAGAGTGAATTACTGATAAATCCTTTCTAGGAGGTGTGTAGCTTCGGCAYACAACTCTAACATAGCTGTTTATGTCAAGCAAATTTCTCAGATCTAACTTTCCTCTGCTTGCATTTTGCAAAGCTGAAAATGTTAGCAGAGGACTAGTTCAGAATTCAAAAAAGTCTTCATAAAGTGGGGAAAAGGTCTTCAAAAAAAGAAGGTTGCAGTTCAGTGTGGGTAAATGCAAACATTCTCCATCTAGCCAGGAATGATCAATCACAGGCAAATGGGATGGGAAACAAGTAGGTAAGCAGCAATTCTACAAAATGACTTGAAGATTATAGTGCACCTAAGCAGAAGAGTGTCAAGATATCAGCATAGTCTGGCAAAAGATGATTACCATACTTGGTAAATAAAAAGGAATAGTTTCTCCAAAATACATGCAGTATCCTCCTCTCTCTACAAGAGCAATACTTGAATATTGTAATAAATAAAAATACTGACCAGATGAAGAGAGAATCCAAGGGACAACTTTGAAGATGACTAGAGGTCTAAAAAACATGACAAAGAATAAAGAACTGAATCTGTTAGGTTTAGAGAAATCAAAAGGAGAAACGGTAAGTCTTCATACTGATGTTATAAGAAACTGAAGATGAAAATACTCTGGTCTCAAATTTCGTAGTGGATAGGAAGAGAAATAATGAGTTTCACGAGTTATATTCAAGATATAAATTTGATCCTTGGGGAATGGGAAGGATAGTTAAGGAGAATTAAGGAATTGCTTACATAAGGAAATTGCAACATCCATATCATTGGGCATTTTTTAGAAGCAGGTTAAACAAATGTGTGTCAGGAATAGGCACACCTGATCCTTAGGCATATGATCATGAATATAGATTAGATAATCTCTGAAGGTCCACTTTTTGCTCTTTTTAATGATCTTGCAGTCTGGTGAAGTCTATCCTATCTATTTCGGAACAACAGGAGCCTGGGCAAAATCCTGAGGACAAAGAACTCTCAGTCAGGAGACTTTGGGTATCAGACAGTGTATTGGAGCAAACGGATGCATCCAAAGGCTCTTTGTGTTCAAAAGGGACTTCCATCAAATCAAGAATGGCCATCAACCCAGTGACAGTCAAGCYATGCCTCACTGAGACAGATTAGATTAAAAGAAAATTTGTAACATGAACCAGCCTCCAAAAAATGTCAAAATGTTTGTTTTATGTTAATTCAGATGTTTTTTCTGAAAAAGAGGCAAGTAAGGTAGGTCATTAATGGACTTGACTGGACATTGTTGATGTTATTTATTTCATATACAAAGGAATCTCTCTCACAGCCATACAAGCACCAAATGCAAAATTCTATTGAAAATACAGCAATATACATTACTTTGTGAAACACTTGGCTGTCTCTAAACTGTCAAATTCACAAATTGARATGTGTCAAAAGAATCAAACAGTTGATTAAGAGCATATCTAAACTATTTCACTCTCTATCATCATAACAATGATAGAAGGTCATTTGCTTATCACACTTACCTGTGTGAAAGGTATAAAAAGATATATGTTGTCTAAGGCACTGTAGGTGACTTCTGTGAGTTGCTGAAAACCATAAATTTTGCTTGTTAGAATGGCTAAGGTCAGCTAGTTTGTGATATAATGGAAACTATTTAATCACTGCCTTTCAGAATTTTATATTAACATATATTAACTTGGTATTCATTGTTACTGATAACAGCTATATAATTATTTTTATTAAATTCACATAACATTTGGCTTTTACAGGCTAAAATAATTTTACTATATTTATTGTGATTTAATGTGAACTTGTCAGTACTGGAGAAATTCTGGACAGTATTTCCTCATGTCCTGCTTCAGCATTAATATCTGCAGTTTGGGTGAGAAATTTCTGTGGCGCTTGAGAACTAGTCCCTAAAAGCACATCTGTTTGTGTGAAATGGACACCCAAATTCTGAGAAGGATATCTAGGTCTATAAGTAATTTTCTGTGGGAAGCTGGTAAGGAAAGACAAAGACAAACATCCTGTTTTCAATGGAACTGGTGATGTTTCTAAACAGGAAAATATATTACAATGAAAACAGGGAAACAAACTTCCTCTGGTATTACTGTTTTCTGTAACAGTCAAAAGAAAGCACCTTTTAAGGAAGAAGAAAACGAATCAGGAATACAGTAGAGAAGAATGAAAACTGTTTCCCAAGCCAAATGTGATCCATAACACCCAGGCACATTTTCCACACATCTTCAGTCCAACCACCTCCATTTTCTTACTAGCAATGACTAAAGATCATTTGCATGAAACTAAACTTAAATCATTGCCTTGATTTGGCCTTGCAACCAGCCAACCAAAAAACAATAATCTGGATTCTGGTAAAAATTATCCTGTCTATACAAACCTGATGACTCATAGACCAGAAGGGCACCATAAAGCATCAAGAAACAGCCTATGCTAGAAATGGAGACAAATGTATGTCCAGCTGCTTTGACAGAGAGCCATGTTTCCGTCTCCAACAGGTCATGCAGACTGTGGAGCTCTTCAGGAGGGTTGATGGCCTTTGGGACCGTGAGATGGCTGTGGGGTGCACAGTGAAGYTGGGAGAGGTCTGGAAGCAAAGTGGCTGCAGAAGCTGAAAAATGAGGATGAGAGGACTTGTAGATGATTTGGGGGTTGAGAGAGCTGAATGTGGGTGTTATCCATGAGGACCCTGGCTTACGGTATCTGCTGGAGCATAGATATAGGGTGCTGTGAAGYAGTAGCACTGACTGAAGATCACCTGTATGGAGGAATTAAGTTTTCTAAATACATAAAATTCTGTTTTCTTCCTCTTTCTTTCATATCTGATTTCATTTTCTCTTTTAGATTTTGATGGTTCTTCCCTGATTATTAGTTTGCATTTTTATTATGTTTTATCTCCCTCCCCTTTTCTGGTAGACTCTCTCTAACCCTTTTGTCTGTGAATTTCTTACTTTTTATATTCCTCTTCTGCTAAACAATCTCTTCCTCCTCTCTCAGTTTCCACCATATTAACCTTACCAAACTCTTTTTCACAGGCCTAGTCTAAAAGTCATCACATTTCTATTCCTTCTTCCTGGCAATTGTTTACTGTTGCATTTCCATTGCACACACCTTCTACATGCACCTTGCTGTAATGAAAATAATTACTAGAATATTTAATAATTGTGAGGTGTCAGAATACAGATTTACTATCACCTGAAGCAATGATGAAGGATATCATAACTCTTCCATTTAAATTTTGTAAAATGCAAGGTAGAAGCCATTCTACAGAAACAAATTTTGGTCCTGTAGTTGATGTTTTCTCTTTCTCTTTCTCTCTCTTTCTCTCTTTTCTCTCTCTCTCTTTTTCTTTTTTTTTCCTTTTTTTTTTTTACACCACAATAAAAGAAGAAAATAAATAAAGAAATAATAATAATAATACCTGTTAATACCTGATCGGACTTATAAACACTTTTACAACTTACCTTAGCAAACACAAATTTTCACAGAGAATGGATGATAATTTTATCTCTAACATTTATCAGTCTTTAAATCCAAAAAAATCTAAAGAAACAGGTAGACAGAGACTAGCATGTAAATGAGTGCACCCTCAAACACAGCATGAACAGATAGCTTAGCTTCCTGAGGAAATCAGAATAAATGATACCTGAATCAGAGCTTATGGTTTTGTGTGTTCAGACTACTTTTAATATGGTTGAGAGAAATAATACTGCTAGTTATCTGCATATAACATATTCAATATTTATACTTCATATCATAGAATATTCTTGTAAAATATTCTTCTATTTTGTGAAAGTAATACCTCCTCATACACAATTATTTTATTAACTAAAACCAGATCATAGCAATAACTCTTGGTAAGAGGAAATGAGTCTTAGAACTACATGCTGCCTTGACTGACTAGCATTGAAAAGAAATTAAAAAAAAATTTATTATAGCCTTTACTTTCAGTAAGTCAATCGCTGTATTTCTTTTTTGACATATTCTGACAACCTAAATTCCACCTAAATCCTCTATCTAGAATTTCCTATTGGATAACTCTTTATGCGCTGCTTTACATAGGCCTTTTGGAATGCTCTCTGATGTCTAAAATAACCTGACTTCATAGACCAGGACAGAAACTTAAGGAGAATTTAGGCATTCTGAGCATACTTGTAGCTATTGAAATGTTTCTGCCTCTTCTTCACTTGAAATCTCCATGGACCATATCAGTGAAAGCATTTCAGCATACAATTCTCCCCTGAGATGAATAGTWCTTTTTTGGAGGGGAAACATCCCAGAAGATTGAGAAAGATTCTTTCTCAAAAATGTTTATGAAGGTGAATCACTTACATTTTAAGAGTACATTACTTCTATTTTTACAAACCTCTTTTTACAGTCTATTTTTTTCCCTTGAAGACACTAATTAAAAATACACTATGAATTTAATAGAACTTCTATCTGAATTTTTGTTAAATCTCTATTAAATCTTAAGAAAGGATGTTTTAAAAGTAATGTTTTCATGACAAAATTATTTTTGTGACTTATAACCCACAGAATCATAAAGAACAGATATTTTATAACTAGATAAATATCCATTAAAATACTGTGTAGAAAAATGTGAAGACAACTAGATGTGTAAAGAAATGGAACTGTGAAACCAAAGTGAACCAAAAAAATAGAACTATGTATGTTGAATTCATTTTATTTCTACAGAATTTCAGAGTAATATTGACACAACAAGACTGTATTAGAAGAAAATAAAGTAGCAGATCTCTGCAGAAARTTGAAACAATATGAAGGCACCCACCATGAGAGTGGTTCGGCTGTAGAGGCTGTCAAAAAAAAGGTTTCCATTAATAGTTATGGCACTGGACTGTAACACATTTTCACTTCCTACTGCTGGAAGTAAAGGCAACAGAAATTTAAAGGGAATTATTTTCACAAAAAAAGTTCTTTTGTACAGTAGGGAATCAGCTTCAAAATTTCTGAAATCATGCCAAAATGAAAGCTATTTGGATTGACGTAGGAAAAGTAGATAAGTGAATATCAGTGATATAGGTGAAAATTTTTGGTTTACATACTGAAAGGAAAATTTTCTGGTTTACTAAAATTTAGCTAAAATATATTTTGTAAACCTAGGCAGGTAGGCAATAAACAGAGTTATCACTTTGAATGTAGAATTAGGCATTGCTTAAAAAAATATACTGAGTAGGAATAACAGAAGTCTAAAACCCAGCATCATTTCCTGACTGTATGAGACTAACAGCTGAAATAATCTGAGGAAATATGAGCCAAAATAAACAATGTTATGCATTGCTTAGAATATATGCATTGTTATTGAGCATATAACCTACACTTCCTCTACTCTAAAGAATTTTTAATTTAAAATGCTGTTTTAAACTATTCTTGAGGAAATAAATACCTCAGACAATTCTATTTACCCTAATAAAAAGTCAGGAAAACTGCGAGCAAAAATAATTCCTTTTCATAAATGCATTTTGACTGGAGACTGACACTTGCAAAATTCGAAGAATTACTTTTTTGAAAACAGACTTAGATTACAATGGATTCTTCAGAAAGCGAAAGAAAATTAACATGCAACTTGAATCTGTGAGTGTAACCAAAGCAGAAACATTAGAATTAATTAAAGTAGGAATTCATTTTAATGATAAGTCTGCAAAGACTTGCTTAATCAAACACTGTGCAGAGATGGGTAATAACGATCCTGAAGCCTGAATGCATTATAAATCTTCACCTGCTTGGAAAAAAATTATAGAGGATCAATTGGATGAAATGCAAAAGCAGGGAATTATCTTTCTCTGACTTACACTCTACAGGCCTCATAATTTGTAATACTGCCCATATCTTCCAGTAATTGAAACTCTGTGCAGAAAATAGGGTATTAAATAATGTCAACCATATATATAAGTTCCTATTCTCTGAGTTGGAGATTTCCTTCCTCTTTGAGCCAAACTAGTTACAATGAACACCAGTAAATTAAAATTATTTAATGGGTCACTACCTAAGCAAGCCTCTCAGCATGACAAATGTGTACCTCTCAAAATTACAAAGTACTCTCTATATTATTTCTTACATTATTGTTGTTGTTATTATTATTACTATTATTATTATTAATCACTTTGGTTCCAATGCTATAACAAAAATCTGCAAAGCCTTATCATCTATGAATAAGTACTGTTTTACAAACTAGGGGCTTAATGTGTTATAATACCAATATAAAAATACTGTTAAAATCTTTCTACTGGCATTCTATTCACAATCTGCAATTCTGTGACTGAAAACAGTTATGTTATCCTTGTAGCAATCTTAGTATATTTTGTTAGAATATRAGGGCTGCAGTTTAAAAAGCATATACATAAGAATGTTTTTATTGTAGAGTTTGACCCTAATCAGATGGTTTCTAATCAAGTTCCAAAAAGCTATTAAAGTAGGATTGAATGAAATTCAACCTTGATATAAGCCTGTTGCCTCCAGGTGACTATCAGCTGCTTACACCAAATCTGAATATATGTTTACAGGTCTTGTTGATGTGGACAGCAAAGAGGTTTTGTTGCTGAAGAAAGAAAAATATCCTTAACATCTGAAAGTCATCCTCTTCTTTCTTTTCCTTTAGATTATCTATTGGTACTGCAGAAAATAYAGTTGTTAAATAGGTGGAATTTTTTAAAAGTTGAATTTTAGAGGATTCATTTACCCATAACCCAAAGAAAACGTAATAAAATACATATATCAGGCCAACATAGAAAGTATCTTTATAATACCCAGATTTTCCCTAGCATCTTTAGATGAATTAGAATTCCCAAATTAGAATGAGAATTAGAATTCTCAAATGCCTGTAAGCCAATTTCTGTTGGAAAACATAGYATTATTCAAAGTATTCCTGATGTATCACAGCAAATGGCCCACTTCCTGCTCTTGAATTATTGGGAAATCTTGGGCAGACAAAAACTGAAGATGCTGGAGTAAATGCTCATCGAATCCTAAAATTGAGGAATTAATTTCAATTCTGCTTTTTTATACTGAAAATAAAACTCCTTGAGTTACACAGCCTAGATTTGGCAGGCAATCTCAGTTTAATGCAAGTGAATTGAAACAAATTATATACCAAATATATCAGACAATTTATATAAAAAATGTGAATTCTTAGCTTTTTAAATTGAGACTATTAACAATCTAGACCTGGACATTTTATTTCTAGATAAACACCATTGAGAATAGGGTAATATACAAGTGAACAAACACACGAACAGTATACCCGTTCCCCACTTGCTCTTTCTGTTCCCCAGAGTATTTCCTTAGGTAGCATCTCCCCTTCACCTTAAACTCATATGGCTCTTAAGTCACATCCTACGTGTAAAGAATATCATTATATGCACTTCTAGAGCTATGAATTTACAAAGTTATTATCCAAATCTACTTTGACGTTCCTAATTCTTGTAATAAGCACTTTATCTCTGCTTTTTTAACATGCTGAGACAGACATCTGTCTCATACACATTAGAAAAACTCTCTTTATTTCGGTGGGGCCACATTTACTTAGGCCTGTAGGAAATATGGCCCCTAACCAGGGCTCCCTGTAGCTCTCAGTGATGAACGCTGAAGCATTYGTCTCAGCGGCAGGTCTGTGGTTTTGGCTGGCGGGGCTGCACGGGGCGCCGGCCATGGGCAGGCACAGCTGCCTCCCAAGCCAGCCGCGCTCCTCGCTCCAGTGTGCTGCGGAGCCGTTGGCATGGCACGGGCAGCCTCTCTGCCTACTGCAGCAGGGAAACCAGCACAGAAAGATTGATTAGAAATTTCTGGTGGGGATGAATCTCTCTCATGGCAAAGTATGAGCCACCCCAGTTTGTTTTTTTTCTTTTGAGCTTTCCCCTCTTTCTACTCTTCAGTTTTTCTTCATACCCTCACCACTCCTCTGTTTTTAGATCTAGTCAACAGTCAAGTTTTCTGSTGCACAGGAAATTCCAACATTTCAAAACTTGTTTTCCTTTTCTATTAGACATCACRTCATTTCATATTAGGCACTACCACTACTGGCATGTCATATTATATTAGTGCAAGATACATTAGCTAAAATATTATATTTATATTATCTAATTTACAACATTATTTTATTTTGAATATGTAAGTTGGTTTTATTATATATTGTTTATATTACTTTATACTATTTTAATACCAGCTGCTTTTTTGTTGTTGTCCTGCTCAATGTCAACTGTGCTTCACTGCAAGAAACGTAAGACACACCATATTAAGAGAAATRTCTTATTATCTTCTTCTAATTAGAGAAAAAAGTTCAGAATGACATTACTGAAATGTGACACATGCTAACTGAAAATCAGCCAAGAGCTCATTGGAAGGAGTTATAATTTCATCTGTTTATTGGCTTGATCTTTGCAAAAAGGTACAAACATCTTTTGAGAACGGAGATTTAAGAGGGTTATATAACAGAAACACGATCTTTTATTCAGTAAGACTCCAAATTTTATTTTCTAAACCAAGGCATAATCCCTTTTAGAAAGAAACACATCCAACACTAAGGACTCATGAACATGAATACTGCTCATGAGAACCTGCTCCCTCAGAGAAAGCACTTAATAGAAACCCTAGGTGTGAACCATTGCAGACCTTTCCACCTGTACATGACCTCGAGATGATCGCTTTCTTAGTAGCATTTGGAAGAAGTGGAGTGTATCAGCAGGACACAGAAACACCAGCTGAAGTGCTGTAACTGGAAATGTACCCCCTGTTTTGTTTGTCTACAAGAGGAAAAAAAGGTTAAAACCAGACATTAATAATTCTAACATCACTGTTATATAAAAACAAAGAAGATGAATTCATGAAAATTAAAAGAGAAGTACCCCCCCCAAGTTGTTGTGGGCAGGGCATTGACATGGGTCATCCACAGGAGATTGCAAGCAGTGCTGAGTGCATATATGCAGGAAGATAATGGGGATTTAGTCTAGGAAATAACATATKGGCAAGTTATTTTTTGTAAGGCAACTGCAATTACAAAGGAAAATTATGACATTTCCGATTATTGTAAGGAAGTGTTTTCCCCACCTATTCATATCTCCTCCTCCCTGGTCTCCTTATTCTGATTCAACTCTTCCACAGTGGCAGGAAGGTTACAGTTTAGTACAGTGATAACCAATATGACAGTTTTSAAATTCACAGGGATGACTAACACCGCACAAATAACTATGTTTTTCAGGTGAATATTCCAGGCAGCAACACTGAGGGAAACTGGCAGCAGGCATGAAGAAAAATTGAGCAACTGTCTCTAGACTCACTACTTTTGTTTTATGTGGACTATCCTGTGGGATACCAAAGTACTCAATATAAACCTGAAAATGCAAAGCTTGAGTAGTTTAATACCAGTCTTTAAGATATGTCTCTCTTTTTTACTCAGTCATTACAAGGCTATAAAGCGCTGCCACTTTGTGACACTAGATTTTTAAACTTCATGAGGAGCTGGTGAAATCAAAGGTATGTTATCGAAAGTAGAAAGATGAAGAAAACAAAGAGAAAACTTCATCAACTTTCTAGTACTAAAGGTTTTTTTGCCTTCATCCTCTCACATCTATAAGGAAGATTCATTTTATAGTTAGTCATGATGCTGCAGGTACATATGGCTTAACAGCCTAAATATAAGTGTCTAGTGACATTTAAAACGCCTTATGGTTTCGAAACATCCTCATGGGGCTGTCAAGAGATGACACAGGAGCTATGCCCTACACAAAAAGCTGGAGGCCAGTCAGGTTCCCTAAGGCATCTCAAATGACACTTGTTGGGCAACCAAACAGAGCTCTAGATCTCCACTAGCTGTAGCAGGGTACTGARTAACAAGCTCACATGAAGACATCTGTATATAGACATCTACGTTTACATATCTTAATATCAAATCTGTTAGTATCTGTGTAACTGTGATGCTTTCATAATTTTCTTTGAGACAGGCAGATACCATATGTTTTGTTCTCTGAAATATATTTTCCTGAAGTTAGAAAAAATATCAAAACATAATTCTTTTTCCCATTATTTCCATGATTTTTCACATTTCCAGTTTAAATTTATTTTATCAAAAGTTTTTGACCTTTTCCTGGGATTCATTTTCTTTTCTTATTCACATGGGAAATCATCAATGAATACTATAGCACAAGTGACAATTATCTTGGTTAGAATTATAAATAAATGGTCCAGCAATTCACAGGAGGCTTGTAGGAGTAACACCATAATGGTAAAATAGTTGACTAGAATTGCAGCATGATAACTTTTATAATGTATGGGTCTTTCCCAATAAAAACTAGTAAATGATGCTTATTATAACAGTTATTTTCAGATCATACAATAAAAGAGGATGCAATTTAGAATATTTCTAAAGTTACAGCTTCTGGAGTTGTGCTACTGTGAAAAATAAAACCTTCCCAGTCATAGTCAAATGTTAAAAATGTGAATCCAAACATCAGTAAAGATATGAATGCTAAATATGATCTTAAACAGCATGATGACATCTCAAACAATTGCTTTTCTATCAAAAATAGAACATTTAACAGACAATTTATTGACATTAAAGAAATAYTCCGTTGTTCAAGAGATTTTCCATTACTTTAAGGTCTAGGTCCTAAAAATCAGACATTTTGAGTAGAAAACTCACTTTGAGTGAAGAAAAATGTCTGTTAATATTAGAAAAAAATAATAAGAAAGAAAGAGGTTCTATTTCAAGTATTATAGAATGAAAATGCCTGTTAAACACTACTATTTTTTCTCAGATTCTTGTTTTAGACAGCACAAATATCTCACCTTGGCTACAGTTTCTCTCAAGAAATTTTGGAGGGTAAGTACTAATATGCAAGAATGTTTCAGACTATGAAATATTCCTAGGCTGTATATAGAAAGAAACAAATTAAATGAAACATTATAGTTCAAAATCAGCCAAACTGTATAAAAAGTTCTTGACAACATTTGCTGCATGGCATTTCAATTGTCTGCTGCCTCAGCATCCTTAGAAAGCAGTCTGCCACAGGTTGTATTAAGGGGGAAGAAAGTACRCAGAAATCTTTGTTTATGTCTTATATCTTTTATCTATCCCACAATACAACTGTTACTTCATAAATACATGAATATAACCCATGAAAATCCAGTCAACATAACCAGTCACTGGCAGTACTAATATTTACAGRGTAACAATCTCAGTGACACAGAAAGGGTGAAAAATTGCAAAGCATACATCACCCCATTCCTGGATAGAGGGACATTACTAAGGAACTGGATGACTGTCAGTTCTCAGGTCTCCTAGCATTGTGCCACTGAGAGTACGGGGTTTGCTGCTGTTTGGGAAGGAAAGTGGCACGCAGCCTCTGTGTGAAGCATATAAAATTATAAGTCACCTTTAATGCTAAAAGCAGCAGTTCTGTGTTGTGTGAAAGAGAATGAGCACAAGGGCAGACTTCTGGGCATGGATATTCTCTGGCCAGCAACATCGCCATAAATGTCTTTCTACATTTTCTTTCCACAAAAATTCCATTTTTTTTCTTTCACAAGAACACAGAAACCACCGTTCTGGATCAAATTAAAGGTCCGTCTAGTTCACGATCCTATCTCTGACACTGTCTAACTTGGAGGCTATTTTGTCCTTTTCTTCTGTTCAAAACCATGTTTTTGTAATTTATTGTCCACACTTTGTTCCCTAGACTTTTCTTCTCTGCACAGTTTGATCCTTAGCTGGGGAAAAAGTTCTGATAATTCCATTATTCTGGTCAGTGAAATGATGTTTTAGACGGAACAGATTGCTATGCTTTCTGACTGACTGTCCTTGAGCTTTCCTGTCAGAGGAAGACTCTTAATATTTCATGTTTACTAGCTCAGTGGTCCTATTTTATTTTCAGGAAGTAGTATATATATTTAATGGAAGCCTGATATGCGTGATTTAAACCCACCTCAGGGATTTTTGTCAGCCCTAGTATCTTTCAGCAAAAAAATGGATGATGACCATGAGGTGGCCATTAAGTTTTCCAAAACTAATTAAATTCAAGACACACTTGAACATCAGAGTCTAAGGACTTGATGCTGTTTCTGTAACAGCCTAGGGAAAAGTCATGCTTTCAGTCTGTGCAGGATGAGCACTGATGGGTACAGAGCTATCCAAGGCTGTCCCATGGTGGGAAGTGAAGAGAAGGGAAAAGAAGCTGAATTCAGGCGTTGGGTACACCTGGGGAAATTGCTCTTTTTAGACCAGATCTCACTACTTTATTACTGCCCTCAATTAAAACTTGGTGTCCCAAAGGCCACCCAGGGGTGGTACATAATGTTCTAAACTCTTTATTTTTTTCCATGATAATTTTTCCTGTCAGTTGTACAAGCTGCAGTCTTAAAATCTTTCACTTCTAACTTCTAACTGATTAAAGGTATCTTGCAAAATTACCATAAAAATTCTTGACAACTATTTTGACAAAAGGTTCCAAAACATAGCTTTCCTCTCACAATAGCCAAAAACTGGGACACAGGTCAAAACAGAGTTACAGGAACCAAGCAAAATATCAGATGTTTTATTTGTTTTTTTCATGACACAATATTACTGATTTAAACAATTTTTCATAATAAATAATAACAGAGAACTAACTGTGTGAGACATTTAAATGTGTGTCTAAAACAAGGATTATCTATTGTAGGATTACAACAGCATTCCACTGGAAGTCAGTGTACTGGATTTATTTATACAGAATTCTTACTGCCTAGATATGCTGACCAAAGAAGTAATAAACTGCTTCAGAAAGCAAAAATAAGTGAAATATAATGCAATAGTGAACAATAAAACTGACAAATAAATTCATTCAAAGATGATCTGTAAAAGACGCAAGATTGCTCGTATACACTTTGGTGTAAAATAYTATGTTGCTTTTCCAAAAGTAAAAGACATTACTTGAATTTTCAATAAGACGTGCAATTGCTCATGTCATTGATTTGAATCTTCAATGTTAATGTTTATTTTAAGCAGACATTGAACTTGCTTCTATTGTCCATCCTCATAACCCAGGTCAGTTCTTTCCTTGGAGTGAGAGAATTCAATATTACAAGAAAACTCTTTTACATTAGTGTTGGTATCTTCTGAACTACTTCAATGTTTCATAACAAAAAGATTTTAAGCCTTTCTACTGATTATTCATACAAATAGAATCAGACTTTAATAACTTCAGTTGAAGTTAAAACGCTACATATTGAATGTGTAATAGAATTTAAGATCTACCAGTAATAACACAGATTACACAGTATTTTTACAGTATTTTTACACAGTAAAATAGACAGTATTTTTAAAATATCCTATGTTATAATGAACAAGAACATTTTTCTATAAAAATCTTATTTAAATGTCTTTTCTTGTCTAAAAAAAAAAAACAGTTTTAAGGCTCAAACTAAAGTTATTAGAATAAGGATAGCATAAAACAGTTTTTTTATGAATATTAAAAATACAGAAATCAAAGGCTCTTTTCCCAAATATTTTATTTGAATAAGAACACACAGACTGTGGTTTCCCCTTCACATATTTCATGACCAAACCACCACAAATACTGCTAGATAATCATCATTTTGGCTTTATTATATAGACCTATTTTTATTCAAAGTGGATTTTAATACATAACTGGAACCCAAAACCTCTTTTTTTCAACTACAGCCAGTTCCAGTTTTAAGGAGACTGACATTTCCTCACCACAAGTATAAGTGGGAGTCCCTTATAAAGAGAGGGAGTGAAAGGTATTTTTAAGTAACATGGGTCAAGATTACAGAAAAAATACCTTCTGTCATCACTGCTTTCTGGTTGGTAAATGTTTTTATAGGTCTTGAGCTTCCTGTCTGTAGCCAATGAACTCTTCTTTGGTTACATGACACAATGATTTGCCAGTACATAAGGTACCTTTGCTAATGTCTTTGAAGAARTGGACAGTTCAGTAATTTCTCTTTTAGCCTACCATTTGAGCATTACTAGATTTGAATTTATAAATTATTTTCTTTCATCACTGTTCATCAAGTTCTGAAACTATAAATTTCTTATAGATGTGAGATATGAGATAAAGCCTTAGCTGCTTAGCAACAGGTAGAGTCCTATGTGCATAAAAATGTTATCTCATGCCGGTTTATTGGCCTTGCTCATGTAGACAACACATGATGTTACTGCACTCAGGATTATTGGTCAGGGATAAGTACCTAGTATCCCCTTTGATTTTTTATAATTTGTAATGTGTACTTATTTTCTTTAGGAAGATTTTTAAAGTTCTTGATGTTCTGTTTTGTATATGATGAATAGGGCTGGACCATTCTTTCAGTTAAGCCACTTCTTCCATCCTTGGTTTTGTTCCAATAGAAAGGAGAAGAAAACATGGTCAGCAGTATCTTTTATCCCCTAATCAAAAAGCAGAGCTCATAGACAATGGATGAGGTATAGAATGAAACATCCTTATGGGGTAAACACCAGTCTCTGAATACTCTCTGAATATTTTAGCCATTCATATTTGGTATGTGAAATGCAGAGAACTAAATCTTGCTTCAGAAATGTAAAATACAGTTTTATTGTTTTTATATTCCTCTGAAATGTGCATGCACACTCACACATGCACACACTTATCACTCTGATACATGCACTCTTAACAATAGAGGCATTTCTGTAGACTTGGACAAAACTACTGAATATATTCCTGAGAAACATAGTAACTAGATTTTTTTGTGCAAACAGTAAAAAAAAAGTTAAATTATTATTCGCAGTAAATATGAGCATTGCTAACTAGTAAGCAGGCAAAAAAAGAAGACATACATGTAGCTAGACCTCCTTTTTACACTTTGCATAAATTACCCTTCTCAAACAAAGGAACACTGACCTTTTCTTGTAATACAGTGTAAAGTACACTTTAGGGTGAAATGTGTGGAGAAACTACTTTTATATCAGAAGATTCACTTGCAAATAATATTTCTTCTTTTATATTTCAAAAGAAGAAAAACCCAAAAGTCAGGGAGCAGCAAGGGCTGGAGCTCCCTCTGGGATGGGATCCAGGAGCAAAAGAGGGCAACATGGTGGCAGGGCAGGGGCCTCGCTGGCCAGGGCCCTCCTGCAGTACCTGAGTGCTGGAACAGGGCAGCCCCAGAGGTGGTGGCCAGGTCCAGYCAAGCGTGCAGATCATAAAGTGATGAGGCAGGGCAAGCTAGGAAGTCACTCCACAGGACAAGGTTATGATCAGGTCCTGCTATGGCTGGGCAGAGTCATGGTGATGGGGATGGGCTGAACTCGGGCCAGGCAGCTGGCTAAACCCTAAACCTTAAAGCATTGCACAAAGCATTTGAAGGCAGTCCACAAGCTCTCAGTTAAACATCTTTGGGGACTAAATCCAGAGGCTGCTCTTAAAGAAAGGTATAAACATAGCATCTAAGTACTATTAAAATCTCTGAATTTAACCCATGTAGTCTGGCTTGCAAAYAGCTTTGGATTTAGATGTTTCTTGACTGATGAAAATATGAGTGGTAGGACTTCCAAGCGCCACCCATCTGTAGTATCATAGTAGGACACCCTAATACAAAATTATACAAATCTGTGGACTTCTTCCCCATCAGAATCATCTGCTTCATGAAAATGAGAATGAACTACCTGGCAATGTCATTTGATTATTTTGGCTACATATAATTGTTCAAGCCTTTGTGGTAGAGTGTGTCAGTTCACACCAGTCTGAGCAAGAAAAATTCCTCCTCCCCCTACTTGAGGCTCGTACAGCCTGAACAGGTAAACAGAAATTGTGTTCATGTTCATGTCACAAAAGAGCCATCCAGCCATTTTATAATAGAGTAGTTCCAATCTGGCACATTGCATATACTGTTGTAAAGTATTTTGGGAGGTAAATTTACTTGTTGATTATTAGAGGGGAAAAATACTGCCTTGCACTCTTCTGTTTTAGGCAGGAACATGTCAAAGGTAAGATATCATTCATAYATTTCATGCATATACATACATACTTCCATACTTGCATTCATACATAAGCTTGCAGAATTTTTTCATAAACCTCATAGTTCTGAGTAAAATCATCTGTATAAAATAGGTTTAACTGCCAAGTCTTTAAATATATTGTATAGTCACAACTGATTAATGATACCACTCCAYGTCTTAAAAGCTAAAATCATTTGTTGTCTTTCATAAATAATAAAGAAATTTTTGCTGTCTGCACAGAAGAAACATGCTGTCTGTAAAAAATTAGTAGAAGTTCCTAACAGATGAGAGCTAATTGATCTTTAAATTATTCATAGAATTCCTCTGGGTTCTTATCCTCCCCAGGAGTTTTTTTTTTTTTCCCCTAAGTGTAATGACTTTATTCTGATTATAATTTCCTGTGAAGTTATCTGAAGCTTTTGTTTGGAGTTTGAATGAAGGACTGAGMCCATTAACATATAGATTTAGATGTTTTTTAAGTTAAGACCTTGACTAACATAATGACATATAGAAATCAACAAGAGGCTCGTATGTCATTGTCATTTCATAGTRATTACATTGGCATTGCCAAGAAAGTGAGGATAAAGCTATCTGCATAATTATCTCAGTTAGGAAGCCACATTTTCACTGCCTTCCTCTCATTATTCATTAAAATTTGTGTTAGCCCTAAATAAAATAATTTCAACTATCTGATTAATGAGGTCTGTTAATTTTTTTCTGCGTGTAATTTTGCATATGTTTCTCTGTCATGAGAACATGCATGTTTTGTGCTGAAGTGAATAAATCTAGAAGGTACTTTTTATCTCCACATTTTTTTAAATCACAACAGAGCTAATTATCTGTCTCCTGAAAATAGCTTTAAGAGTATTTCCAAGGCACCATATGAAAGAAGTAAAGCTCCACCTGGATTTGTGCTATTATGGGTTCCAGCTTCTTTTCAGTGGTTATTTATAAAAACATAGGATTTAGTCCTCTGCTGATGGTATATATGGTATATATACATACATATATATGTGTGTATATATATGGGTGTATGAAGGTATATTCACATATACCAGAATGAAACTCTGACCCAGAGCATCCACATCCARTACAACTTCATTTTTCAAGAATATGCTGCCTGAGAAACTCCTTTTGACTGTTGACCAAGTTTTCCAAAGCAGATGCCCAAGTGATGCATTTCAAATTTATGCAAGTGGAACTGTAGAAAAGGCAGAAACATAAGCAAAGGAAGCAACTGTGAGCAAATACCAGTTTCAGTCTGCAATTATCACAGCTATTTTAGGCTGTACCTTTTACTAATATGTACTCAAAAAGAGGAAAGCAAATTCAAGAACAGATACAAGCTGCGGGTATTTCATTTGGTATCTATCTAGCTATTGTAAAATCCTACATGGACCATCATTTTCTATCATTTTCAGTTCCTTTCTATATTTAAGGTGAGATAAAGTGCCTGACTGTCTACTGGAGTCCAGAGGGTGAGAGAGAAGAGCACATAGAAGTATCTCAGTCAGTGCTTAGGGTCTTCTCTGCTAGTTGGGATCTAGTTTATGAGCTGTATTTCCATCAGCATTCTTTAGGACACCTTTGAGCAGGGGGTTGGACTAAATAATTTTCAGAGGTCTCTTTCAACTTAATTTTTCCATGACTGACGGGTAAAGAGAACAGGAATACAACTGCTGGAAAGGAAAAGTATATGGCTGAAACATGCTAACTTCCTTTATTCCTTTCTTTCTGCTTAGGYAGCCCTCAATGTTGTACTATGCTAAGGTTTATACAAGTCAAAGGGAAGACTGAATGTATGCATGCAAAAGAAATCATTTGGAGATTCCTTCAATCACATGTAGGACAGGGAATCCCCAGATCTGAAAAGAGGTGAAGGTTGGAAAACTGTTAGTGAGAACTATCATATATGCTTGATCTTTTCTTCTTYTTCCTAAATACCTGCTCATGGGCAGTAAGGCCTTTCAGCTGTTGATATGACTCAGAATGACCATTAAGTTCTTATTATACAAATCATGAAGATTTCCTAACTGATGGTATTTATCATCTCAACATGCAGGGCATGACTTTCTCAGATTCTGAATTTTGGCCTTAATATGTTCCCTCTAAAGTCAGCTTTACTCTACAGTACAACGGGAGCAAAGTTAGTCTAACAATGTTCCATCAACAGTGTAAAGGTGTACTGAGATGAGTGAGCAAATAGGCTTCTTGGAGCAACCATACTTTCAAAATACACCCCTTGTGTCTACTACAGCACCAGAGCCCAATCAAACAGCATAAGGACCTCATACAGAACAAAATTAGTCCCCCCAWGGCTGTATGTAGGGTACAGCACGATAGTAGGATTCCCATATACTGCATATAGGATGAACAGTACTCATTTACTTTAAGGGTCTGTCCCAGACCCCCTGATTTGAACTGTGAAAGCTCAGTTCCTATAACAGTAGTGCTATTTGCTCTATCTTCACCATTCCTACTTTGTAGGATGAAAGTATTTAGGGAACTTACACTCATTCCACTCTGCTCTTACAATGATCCAGGCAACCAGAGAAAGCTTTACTACCTTTAACTTTGTTTCATGTATTTTTAAACATTCTTCCCTTTGTTTTTCTTCATACAAATACTCAGTGCATAAGACTGCAAGACTGTTAAAAATCTCTGGGCTTGGCATTAGAACAATTCACTTATTCCCATTATTGCAGCAGTATAAGTGTGTGGGAATCTCCCAGAAGAGAAGACAGTCTGACATTGTGTCAGTGTCTAGATTAGGTCAGTGTCAGCAGTCATCATCAGGTGGAGAGTTATTGATATTGTTGGTGGCAATAACCAACACCCAGACGCAGTAAGTGTTTTTCAAAAGGCAAATTACTTCACCAAAGAGTAAAAATCAGTGATAGCAGCAAATACAGAACATGTGTTCACAGAAAAATCTACAGTCTGCTTTTAATTTTAATGTGATATCTTTCTTTTGCTTTCCAGCTGATTTTTTTTTTAATAGAGAAATGATTGCTCTGGGTTTTAAAATTAAGCTAGTATCAGCCATTTTTAACAACAACAACAAAAAATTGCAATGAGGCTCACAGATTGTGTTTCAAGTTAAGCCAAATGTGAATTTAAACAGCCAAACACTAAAATTATTAATAAATGCGATTTAAAGGCAAAAATTCCAATCTAAACCTCCATCCTTCCTCTTTTATGACACTTACCTAGCACTCACAACTGCTATTCTAGGTCTCTGTGTTATAGTCTGTCCCATTGGCTTCTTTCCTGGTTTTCAATGATCTTCTGAAATCTCTTTATAAAATCRATTAGGCTAGACCAGCTATTCTTCAAGTTCTTCTAAATTGACCTCACTTTATTTAGAATCTCAGAGTCCTTTTGGTCCTTTGTGCAAGTCCTCTAGTAAGCACTGGCCTCTAGCTTAATTGAAAGATGCTTGCTTAATATTTAAAGCCTGGATGACCTGACCAAGYTCAATCTGAATAAAACGTTATAACTTCTTTAAGTTTATGGATAAAACAGAAGTTAATGGATATTTTATACAGGATTTCAGAGAAGCCAGGGTTTCACTGAAAGATTACACAGCAAAGTTGATGTGTGTTATTCTCATTTTTGCCACTGGCTCAAAAAGTATGACGGAAGGCAATAATTTACTCCTTTTTTTTTTTCTTTTTGAGTCAGATTTTTAATTGCATTAGGTTCTCAGTGAAATGAGACACCTAAATGCTTTTGAAATCCTTCATATATCAGTATTTTTAAGTGTACCCATATTTTTAAAAACTGCCCCTTTGTGCCTTGGTCTCTATCGGTAACACAGGAATCAGATTACTCATCCACCTAGGTTAAGGCTTTTTGAAATATCACATGAATGCTGCTTTGTCAGCATAATTTTTGTTTGTTTGTTATTATCTCTCCATTCAAATGGAAAGTGAAAGATAAGCAGCATTCAGGCAATTCCAAGAATATTGTGATGTTTATGACATTGGATGCATATTCTTATTAACAATACACTAGGACTGGAGTTTTCAATCAGGGCACTGTGTGAAGGGAATCATTAATACGTGAATTTCTGAGTGATTTTCTTACCTTTAACTTCTACCTGGGACTCAAGCCTTCATATTCCAACAACCCTAAACATCACCTCAAATAGTCACAAATCTGTTGATGATGAGTCAGCCAGCTTGTGCTGGTCTACTTGGTATCTTTTGTGCCCTACAGAAAAAGGACGATGAACCCTATGTTCAGAAAAATTTGATGGATGTGATAATGGCATGCTAATGGATCCTAGACACATGTAGATGAGGATTGTTTCAGATAAAATAGCACCAAACCTCCTATAGCTGAACTCTCCTCTTTTAATTTCCTACAGATTTCTCCCCTCTGGACACGGATGCCTAACTATTCATTTTCTACAGTATATCTTGGGGAAGGATTTGAATTGAAAAAATGCAAGAGACACTCTTTTTATCCTACTAAGCCTGTTTTCTGTTTATTTATCATGTATTTTGTTCATAATTTTGTTCCATTTTCTCTCTGCTTATGCTCCTAGCAGGAGGGAACTTGGCTGAGAAATATCAGAGCAGCTTTGAGACTATTATTCTTCAGTGGTAAGAGTAGGATTGCTTCCTGATGTAACATTCCAATATGCTTTTTTTTGTGTGTGTGGTGCCTGTCACAATAATATGTGCAGATTCACATCTGACTGCCATTTCTGTATCTATAACTAGTCTAACCATTTCTCCTTTTACATTATCCAATTCTCAACTACCCTCCCATCTCCTATACTTTTCACATGAGACYAGGGGACAGCTTGTTTTGCTATTTTGCTTCACACAGAAAGATGCTGTAATATTAACGAAATATTTTCACAGGATCATAGAAACTGGGAAAAGAAATCATTCACTAGATCATTTTGTCCATCTCTCTACCAGCATGTAACTGTTCCCGACAGTATAATTTTTAGTTTTCTATCACTTGTAACTTTATATGTCTCAAGTGAGAAGACATCCACTGTTTCTTTTTAGAGAAACCTGATAGAGCTGCTTGTCAGCTCAGGAAGTGTGGGCTGGATGAGTGGACAGTGATGTGGCTTGAGAACTGGCTKAATGGCAGAGCTCAGAGAGTTGTGATCAGCGGTGCAGAGTCTAGTTGGAGGCCTGTAGCTAGCGGTGTCCCCCAGGGGTCAGTACTGGGTCCAGTCTTGTTCAACTTCTTCATCAATGACCTGGGTGAAGGGACAGAGTGCACCCTCAGCAAGTTTGCTGATGATACAAAACTGGGAGGAGTGGCTGATACRCCAGAGGGCTGTGCTGCCATTCAGAGAGACCTGGACAGGCTGGAGAGGTGGGCGGAGAGGAACCTCATGAAGTTCAACAAAGGCAAGTGCAGGGTCCTTCACCTAGGGAGGAATAACCCCATGCACCAGSACAGGTTGGGGGTTGACCTGCTGGAAAGCAGCTCTGCYRAGAAGGACCTGGGAGTGCTGGTGGACACCAAGCTGACCATGAGCCAGCAATGTGCCCTTGTGGCCAAGAAGGCCAATGGTATCCTGGGGTGCATCAGGAAGAGTGTTGCCAGCAGGTCAAGGGAGGTGATCCTSCCCCTCTACTCAGCCCTGGTGAGGCCACATCTGGAGTACTGYGTCCRRTTCTGGGCTCCCCAKTACAAGAGAGACGTGGCGCTACTGGAGTGAGTCCAGCGCAGGGCTACAAAGATGATTAGGGGACTGGAGCATCTCTCTTATGAGGAAAGGCTGAGAGAACTGGGCCTGTTTAGCCTGGAGAAGAGAAGGCTGAGAGGAGATCTTATCAATGTATACAAGTATCYGAAGGGAGGGTGTTGAGAGGATGGGACCAGACTCTTTTCAGTGGTGCCCAGTGACAGGACGCGAGGCAAYGGGCACAAACTGAAACACAGRCASTTCCRTCTGAACATGAGGAAAAACTTTTTCACTGTGAGGGTGACAGAGCACTGGAACAGGTTGCCCAGAGAGGTKGTGGASTCTCCTTCTCTGGAGATATTCAAAAGCCATCTGGACAGGGTCCTGTGCAATGTGCTCTAGGTGACCCTGCTTGATCAGGGGTGTTGGACTTAGACGATCTCCAGAGGTCCCTTCCAACCTCAACTGTTCTGTGATTCTGTGATTCTGTGATTCTGTGATATTGTCCCTCAATTGTCACTTTAAAATTTCTCTTTCCTAATTTTATTTTTTTCTATTTAAACTCATATTCATCATGCCAGATAGTTTCTCCGACCCTTGGTGACCCTTACTCCCTTCAAATATTTATAGATTTATTCTTTCTCCCACCCATTTGTAATTTTGTACCAATGCATGTTAATGAATATCTTAGTTATTTTTATACCTCTTCAGCTCTGTGACCATATTTACAATACTTTAGTTTGCCAGTTGAGATCTCAAAACATTCATTAAAAATGATTTGGAAATAAAATGCAAACTGGCTTAAGAGCTTTAGGGAGACAACAATGTGCAACAGCATTGTCTTAGCTGGATAAAACATTATTGTGGTGCCAAAAGATTCTATATAAAATTCAATATTATTGAACYAGACAATTTATAGGACTAAAATATGTTGAAATTTTCTGGTGATTTTGAAATGGGACAAATTATGTCTCATAATATACTTCATAATTACTTTCAGGCAACGCAAAAGTAAGATAACAGATTTCTTTCAAATTACAATCAAAATGAGCAACTCTCTTGTGCTTGAACTTTATTTGGCAAGACTGAGCTCAGAGCAGTATTTTATAACTAATGGTTTATAGTGAAAGACAAATATAACCTTACTCTAGCAGCATAGAYACTAGTGTTATTGTTCAACTTTGACTTATTTAGTGTACATTTCAGAATGCCTTCAACTGCCAACATTCAAAACCTGCCTTGAAGATTTCTTGGTTGATAGCAGAAGGAATTCTTAGCAGCAAGCTGAGTTTCAAAAAGAGAAAAAAAAATCTTTAAAACTACAAAATTTTTTTTAATCACTTTCACCCCCAAAAGGGTGAATTACCAAAACAAAATCTGAAATAGGATTTTTCTGACTTTCCCCTACATTTTTATATACTATGACTGAAATGTTTTTCTTCACAATAGGTGCTCACATGAAAAAAAATTGGAGAAAAAAATGACATAATTGTACTTCCAGACTAAGCTTTAGAATAAAGTTTTTAAGACATTTGTACTAATCAGCTTTTCAACTTCAACTCAGGTAATACAAAAGACATGTTAACAGGAAAGGGAACCATGACCTCATGTTGCCACTCTACTGCAGATGACTATGGACTGGTTGCCAAGGCACTGTGAAGTTCATGCCTAATAAAAACACCTTCCCTGTCACTAGTGACTGAGAACATTATTGTCCAGAAACAAAAGAAATTTGAGTAATACAGAGTTTTTCCACAGCCTTTGCCTTCTCCTTTAACTTTTGAAATATGCCTGCTGGTGAGAGTGCCACCCTTGGGAACTCCCTGTAGCACAGTTTGCCGTTCTCACCAAGTCTCAGCCTTTGCCTGACAGTGACATTAAAGCAAGCAGAGCCCAGGATGAAAAATCAGTGGAGATGACTGAAAATCACTGGAACCTGGCATTTTCACTGATGAGCTTTCAGGGATGACGCTCCTTTGTCACCTCAGACCTTGAAGGTGTGCCCACATCTTTGCCTTTGCAGGGCTCATGGCTTCACACTCATCAATTTCCTCCATTGGTCCCTTAGACTTTCACAAAGTYAGAGAAACCAGCACTCTTTCTCCATGTCACGAACATGCTAGATACGGTCCTCTTAACACACAGTAAAATCAGTGGAGAGAAAACTATTTGGCAAAGTTTTACAACTGACCTTTAATGTTCTATCTTTAATTTGTATAAAGAAATGCCGTGCCTTTTGCTCTGTAAGCTTTTACCAAAATGGTCTCATTTGAGCAATACGGTTCCATTAGTATTAAAATGTTGCAAGCACTCACTAAAAGTTTTTTTTTTTCTTACTTTTATTATAGTTTTAGTATAACTTTACTAGTATCATTTCAGAGACACACCACAGAGCTGAGCCTTGGGGCTATGTTTTCCCACTGATTCGCTAGATAAAATTTATTATGTTTACAAAATACATCAGCATGTTCATAAAGCTTTTTGTTTAAGAGAAATAAAAGAAGCTTTGTGTTACCTAACATTGTATTTCTTCACAATTTTAATTTAAAGCAACTGTAGCAATAAAGACGGAATGTATTTCTCTTTCAGTGTTTAAATACAAACTGGAGAATGTAGGTTGTGCATACCAGACATGGGCTGCTCCTGCATGAATTAATAAAAACAGACTGAATTTTCTTTCCCTTAACTTATGAATGGTGCCAGTCTTACGCTGGGTTGTCTATACTATTATGTGCTCAAGAAAATATACAAATTAAAAGCCAGGCTGCAGGGGTGCAGATTTCTGCAAGATATTTCAAAAAGACTGTATCATAAGGGACTAAGTTGTTGCCTTGTGTTTTTGAATTTTTGTTAGTATCACATTTTATTTTAACTGATTGCCTTCTAAGGCAGAGTGAGGAAATGGTAATCAAATAGCAAGTCCATACACTGTGATTCCACTTTCCTGGAGACTGAAAAGCCACCAACAAAAACAGTAACATTTCCAACATTCATTTTCCTTATAAAGGCACAGCTTTAGTTCATTTATATCAGAACAAATTATGAGTAGCTCTTTTAACGTYTGGGTTTTACACTACCTAAAGGAAGACAAAAATCTGCTTTTTCCATTGCTACCATGCTAGAGCTCTGGTCACAGTCTTTTGAGTATTCAAAAGCTTTTTTGGCTTCCTGTAGTGTCAGAAAACATCACTGATTAGTAAAAAAAAGTCTCYACATTTTGGAAAATGGAAAGGGGACCCTGAAATCCTAACGACTAACAAAGTTTATAGAAGAACATTTATTTTCTTTCTTCTGAAAGTGAAATTACACATGTACACATCAATTGCCAGATTAAGGACATGGAAAATCACTTGCAAAGAATGCATGTCCAAGCAGGGACAATGAGAATGTTTGCCTGCCCTACGTTGCCAAAATAAGTCAAGCTGTGGCCTGGACATTATTTCTACAGGTGAGCAATTAATTAAATCTCTGCAGTCATGCTACTTTGTGGGATTTTCTCAGAGTAGCCAAAGCAGTGACATTTATTGAAATACTATGTTTGTCTAGGAGAATGCTACTCCACTGAGGCATGCACTGTAACAGAAACAGCCAAATAGTGTCTACTCTCCCTGTAAATCACACAAAAGTTTTGAGATCTCTGAAATGAGTGAAAAGAGAAGCTGAACTACAGGTAACCAGAGGAGACAATGGCATGAGAAAGAAATTGTAATCTAAATCTGGGCAACAGCAAAGATATCATGAACGAGCATCACAATTACAAACAACTAGAACTTCAGTAAACCAGAACAGGGTGATTGATGGCGTATYAATAATGTTAGATGTCATAAGCTAGTCCATATTAAATTCTGCATCCCCATACTACTATTAAATCCAATAAAGGTGAGATGTGATCTTTAATTTCTAGCCAAGAAAGCTCCATTTATAAAACAAAAATGTGTCATTAAAATGTTCTTAGATTTATAAAGTAGGAAACTGGTAACTACAAATGCAATCTCATCTCCATGGTTCTATCCATCAAACAGAACAACAGTCTGTTCTACTCCTACACGTGTGAATTTCACACATTCACTATCATTTTCTGGTCATATATAGGTATTCAGTACCTGGAGTAACTCCCCTATAGCTTAAACCTGCTCCTGTATTCCAGGAACACACAGAATTTGACTTATTCAGACCCATAGATACCAATGACATTTGAATAAACAAGTGTCTGTCAGATACATTAGAAACACAGTGCCTCATTTGGCTTAGCTTCTTTTCTGACAGTATCAAAAGACAAAGAGCTAGGGATTGCGCTCTGCACAGAAAAAGAATGGGTACCAATGCCACACCAGAAAACATGATGTGGATGTAGAGCATCCACAAATATCTTCAAATATCAAGAGCTTCAATAACAGAGCTTCAAATATCAAGTAAGGTAAAGAGTAATCAGAAACTTGATGTTGCCCCAAGTTATAAGCTGAAATAAAGATGAAAATGTGATGCACTAGAAAAAAAGTACTCTAATGATATTTTTATTCTAATCAATTAAAGTTGCCTGGGATTATTAGGGTGAGCCTGGCCTGCACTGAAGCCAACCAGCACAGAACAAACTCCACACGTAATGTCAGTCCCCAAAATTTGAATTGCCTACAAGGGGCAGCCCTGCCCTATTCTAGTTCCTCAACAATGTCCAGAAATTGTCTGTGAGGATACTGTCTGGCCTGAGTAACAAATGTGCCAGGCACCATACTGGCCATTTTACAGTGTAGACTAAGTTGCAGTGCCCGAGAATGTTTCTTGGACCTAAAGTGAGTGGAAAAAAATAGATATAAATTATATCACACATATTTTCCATATACATTTTATAATTTTTTCTATAATATCAAATTTCTTCCATTTTTTCAAATTCTGTCCTCTTTCCACACAAAATCTTTCTTGTTTTCTTCTTTAACTGTGGTATTATTCAGTCATTCCCTCCAATTCTGCTCCATGGTCCTTAATTCCTTTACGTGTTTCATTTAAATATCGACCAAGTGCACAGCATTCAAGTGGCTTGAAATTATACTAAAAGCCTCCTTACAAACTCAAGAARGACTGCTTTTGCCAGTGCCAGAAAACATTACCTGGAATTATACACTAGCTGTGAAACCTTGACTAAAAGAAGTTTTCAGAAGCAAGTAATGTCCAAGGCATAAATAGAAAGATTTATTTTTTAGGACAGCACTGTAAGGTATTATATGTCCTATGTTTCATCTTACATTGGGAGCCAATAAGAATTGGACATTTACCAGAACCATTCCTTAAATTTATAGGGTGTTTGAGGAATTTCCTCCGTGAAGTGTCRGAAATAGTACAAATATTGCAATAAAGGTAAATAGTGTGGTATGGAAAATATTCATTTTTTGTATTGCCCAAAGTATTTGCATATTTATAGCAATMAGAAAGCAGTCATATTTTATGCGTATCCTCACTGGAACCTTGATCTTGCTGTAACGTGTGGAAGTTTTGCCATTAGCTTCGGGGGGGGGGGGGGGGGGGGGGGCAAGGTTTTTATGAAACAATCATTGTCTATCTTAATAATGGAAAACAATGTGCTATTCAATTCTGCGAGTACATAATTGATTTTTAGGTACATCTTACATTGTAAAGAATAGAAAAATCATAGACCTGTGGAGAGGAAGGTCAGAATCGTTAGACTAAATGCTATATGTACTTTTAAAGCCACTTATAAAATACACGATGCAGATCATTATGAATCTATGCAAACATTCCATATAAGACTATAACAGGTATATTATATTTGTGTTTCGGAATATAACAACCAGAGAATCACAGAATCACAGAATCGCTGAGGCTGGAAGGGATCTCTGCAGATCATCTAGTCCAACCCCCCTGCTCAAGCAGGGGCACCTAGAGCACGTTGCACAGAATTGCGTGCAGGCAGCTTTTGAATATCTCCAGAGGAGACTCCACAACCTCTCTGGGCAACCTGTTCCAGTGCTCTGTCACCCTCACAGTGAAAAAGTTTTTCCTCATGTTCAGATGGAACTGCTTGTGTTTCAGTTTGTGCCCGTTGCCTCGCGTCCTGTCGCTGGGCACCACTGAAAAGAGTCTGGCTCCATCCTCTTGACACCCTCCCTTCAGATACTTGTACACATTGATAAGATCTCCTCTCAGCCTTCTCTTCTCTAGGCTACGTCAAAAAAAATCCCAATTTGATATATGACAAATTTCTTAATCTTTCTGAACTTAGAAAAGAAGTTATCCTGCAGAGTAATTTCCCCTGGGGAAATAGGAAATCAGGAGAGAAAACACTTAAAATGACCTTGCAGTATTGAGCTGCCACATCCCATTGCTGGAGATTTCTCTRCATTAAAAGGTTTCCCTGGTGGGTAAGGAGACCAGAGTTGTACACAGCAGGATAAAGGATTAAAAGCCACAGGGATGTAACTGGGATAGAAGTAGGCATGAGAAAGCTATATTTGGATGAATTGCAAGGATAAAGTAAAGAATGGATTTTTTTTTTAGATRAACTCTTCAAAAACTTCTGTATTAGTGCTATTTGCAAAATAGGTTTTCTAAATATTGAAGTTATATATTATCTCAATATAAAAAGGTTGCTCTAATAAAGTGGTTTTAATAAAAGTGGTTAATAATAGTGGTTTGCTCTAATTTATACAAGCCACAAACAGCTTCAGCAGGGCAAAATTGCGGGTAGACCTAGTGTATTACAATGTTGTCTTATCACATGTTCATAGTCCTAACACCTGCTGTACCACTGGCAGAACCACATGCACAAGATAACAGATTTCTTGGGATTCCCAGTTTCTATAAATTTACTAGCAATTAACTTGTTTCTGTAACTTGGAGAGTGCCTTATCACATTCACTGTCCTCTGTCAAATGTTTGGATTAAGCAATATCAGAGATAAATTTAAAAATATATATTTGAATGTATTAATTTACATTGCTCTATACAGTTTATATATGTAACCACTGTATAGTGATAATTACTATAATAAATTTTCTTATGTCATTTGGATATGCATGCTAGAATTCTTGTCAGTAAATTTATTTTGTTTAATAATAATAACTTACTAACCAAAATGACTGAATTAAATTAAACTTTGAATCAGTTCAAACCTGGCATCCACTAACAATGGAGTTATTTAAAAATTTTAAATTGAAATTTGTTTTGTTCTTTTCACTGAAGCATGTTTTATCCTAAGGAAATACTTGTGATGTACTTATAGATATTTTCATAATGTTTGTGACAATGTTAATTGCATATGTTCTTTACTAATATTATCTAAATGGTTGACTACACTTTTAATTCACTGGCAAAGAGATTAAATTATTTCAGTAGTGTATTAATTAAAAAAAAAATGAAAGGATAGGTTTGGATAAAACCAAGGCTTTTAAGAACCATGTGTAATGACAACCATTTACATTTTTCTACCTTTGCTATCAGATATTTTTCCTTACTTCATTCTCATGAAGAACACAAGCCAAGGTAAGAGCAAGCATGTTGCTGTTTTCAGGCCATGTTCCATCCTCCCCAGAGAGAGCCAGAGCAGCCCAAGGCCAAAGGACACATACAACTTTAGTGATGCACTGCCTTGGACTCTGCATGTTATATTCCACCAAAGTGGGAAAAAACCCTGTAGCTAGCGGTGTCCCCCAGGGGTCAGTCCTGGGTCCAGTCTTGTTCAACTTCTTCATCAATGACCTGGGTGAAGGGACAGAGTGCACCCTCAGCAAGTTTGCTGATGATACCAAACTGGGAGGAGTGGCTGATACACCAGAGGGCTGTGCTGCCATTCAGAGASACYTGGACAGACTGGAGAGCTGGGCAGAGAGGAACCTCATGAAGTTCAGTAAAGGCAAGTGCAGGGTCCTGCACCTGGGGAGGAATAACCCCAGGCACCAGTACAGGTTGGGGGTTGACCTGCTGGAAAGCAGCTCTGCSRAGAAGGACCTGGGAGTGCTGGTGGACACCAAGTTAACCATGAGCCRGCAATGTGCCCTTGTGGCCAAGAAGGCCAATGATATCCTGGGGTGAATTAGGCAGAGTGTTGCCAGCAGGTCGAGGGAGGTGATCCTGCCCCTCTACTCAGCCCTGGGGAGGCCACATCTGGAGTACTGTGTCCRGTTCTGGGCTCCCCAGTACAAGAGAGACGTGGCGCTACTGGAGTGAGTCCAGCGCAGGGCTACAAAGATGATTAGGGGACTGGAGCATCTCTCTTATGAGGAAAGGCTGAGAGAGCTGGGCCTGTTTAGCCTGGAGAAGARAAGGCTGAGAGGAGATCTTATTAATGTGTACAAGTATCTGAAGGGAGGGTGTYGAGAGGATGGAGCCAGACTCTTTTCAGTGGYGCCCAGYGACAGGACAAGAGGCAACAGGCACAAACTGAAACACAGGAAGTCTCATCTGAATATGAGGAAAAACTTCACTGTGAGGGTGACTGTCGCGAAAGGAGTGATGCACTTCACTYGTAAGAGGGAAGCAGCACTACGTTTATTGCAGTAAGACAGCGACTTAACAAAGTTCAATCGTAAATAAGAACGATTTAATGAGGTTCAATTGGCAAGGTTCACTCAGTTATTTACTGCATGAAGGACAGAGTCAGATGCGGGTGCAACGGAGACCCTCCTGTTGAGTCACGAGGTTCAGACTGGACCCCCTTGCTTTCTMAACTCCYTCTGAGAGGAGCCTGGGTGTGGCTGGATCCAATCTTAGTCCCAGACTYGGTCAACGGTTTGTATCTAAAGGGGTGTGTGCAAAGGGAACCCTCCTGTTGAGTCACGAGTTTTGGAAAGGACCCCCTTGCTTTCTAAACTCCYYYKSAGAGGAGCCTRGGTGCAGCTGGATCCAGTCCTAGTCCCAGACTTGGTCAACAGTTTATGTCTAAGGGATTATGTGCACAATTAATCAGAGATATAACTCAGCAAAGTTTCGTGAAGTTTGCAAAAGTTCRGCATGCTTTAATCACTTACYGAGGATCTGTGGCGGGTAAGGAATCTCTCAACCTTGAGGAGTAACCTTGAGAGGCGTCCCTGCTCAAGAGGAGGTTCTGCAGTGCAGCCCACTGCYGTGCAGGAGAGCTCAATGGGCTCTGGGCTGCCCCTATTTATGGGGGGAGATGATTGACTCATAGTCATATTTGCATACTAGACGGGCCTTAGTTGGCACATGCTCAACTAGCCCCTACATACGTGCTGTTTACAGGGAGGTCAGGTTGAGGGGGAGAGAGCACATCAGTGGRGGGGAAAGAAGCACATTGTCATAGTGACAGAGCACTGGAACAGGTTGCCCAGAGAGGTTGTGGAGTCTCATTCTCTGGAGATATTCAAAACCCGCCTGGATGCGATCCTGTACAATGTGCTCTAAGTGACCCTGCTTGAGCAGGGGGGTTGGACTAGATGATCTGCAGAGGTCCCTTCCAACCTCAACCATTCTGTGATTCTGTGATTATTTAAAGTATTYCTGATGTATCACAGCAAATGGCCCCACTTCCTGCTCTGTGAAAATTCCTGATTCTGTGAAAACTTTTGCTGAGAGGATAAGGCTATGCCTGTAATTTTAAGCATAAACTGGAATAGGCCAAGAGAAAAGAAGAAGGGTCTATCAGGGTAGAGGCTGCCATGATCATCTGAGGAGGGTGAGCACAAGCAAGCACAATTCAGCATTTAAGTTTTGAAAAGTTTTTTTGATCAGTTTTTTTTATTTCTTAGCCTATAACTACAGAGTTTATGGCACCTTGCTCGAAAGCACCTGGCACTACTCACTGTCAGAGACAGAAAGTTGGCCCAGACAATCATTCTTTCAGGCAAGCCTGGCAATTCTCATACTGCCCTACTTTGGGTAAGCACGACTCCATAAATTCCTTGTGCGATTTCTCTTAGATACTGAACTTTCATTTCTTATCTCAGCAGATCCACCACCAGCAGCTATGTTGAGTCATGTGTTAGGGGGCTGCTCATTGTGTGACATGGAGGGGGTTTAGCTGACACAGGGATTTGCGCCATTATCAGGACCTTCTTTGACTGACAACATCTGGCTTGTGGAGTAGCATGCAGTTGTGCTACATACATGTGTGAGATACAGGTGTACAGTGGGCAAGAGAGGAGAGAATAGGCACTCTGAACTACTTGGCACATCATTTTTTTAACAGATATTACATTCTATGACAGAGATAGTGATTGCTTAGTGCCAGATACAGTGATTTTCATATTATCATTATATACTGTGCAGGTTTGATTTTAATCTTAATAATTCTTGACTGCAAAAATGCTTAGAGATCCTTGAATAATAGTTCCTCTGGAAATACACATAATTAGTCATAGATACGTTCAATTGAAATAACTATCACTGCTGTCTGAATTACAGAAGTGCCAACAAGCCTCAAGCAGAGACCGTGGCTTGTACTGAGGTGGCCTATCTGCCTGTAACAGAAAGGGTACCAGGAACCACCTTGTGTTTTCCAGTTAATGGGTCCAGTAAAAAAGGTAGAAATGGTTATAAACCTAGGAAGTGACTCATTTGAAAGAGATCTGCAGGTCAGCTGCCACATTGGACACCAAGGACTGAGCAGAGTGAAAAGGAGAGTATCATACTCACAGAGGCATAAGGAAAAAGAAAACCCCTCCAATCTCCAGGGACTGGAATCTGCAGAAGGCATGAGCAATGGTTTGTTCTGATGTTTTACTCACATTTTATTCTGAAGAATGAATGAAACTGTGTCTCTGAAGAAACTCTCACACTAGATTCTTCTGGGCCTGGGAAAGAAGGCAAGTTGCTTTCACATGGATAAGTTGATGCTTGCAAGTGTGCAAAACAAACATAACTAATAAAGCCCATCCTCTTCCCTCAAAACCTTACGATTTGCAATTACAAGCCATCCCTTACAGATGATCTATTGAAGTACCTACACTGTCCAAAACAAACTTTCCAAATTCCAGACAATTGTAAGTATCCACTAAAAAAAGAACAGATTTTCTTTTTAAACATCAATGCCAAGTTACATCACAGAAAATTTAGATAAAAGCCCATTAGTTCTAGACTAAACATATGCTAGCTATATTTTAAACTCAAAATCCATGTCAGCAAGTAGAAATGGAGTGGACACTAATTATATGAGGTATTCCTTACTGGGAACATTGCAGACTATACACATTCTTTTGGACAAGCTGAAGCTATCTACATTCTAAAATTTAACTCCAAAGAAAACTGTGTGAAATGAGAATATATATCATAAACACATACCTGGAATAGTGGGGTTTGGAAAGGAGACAGTTCACCCAAATAACAGTTTGGAGAAGGCAAAGACTATTATTTGATTTCTGCTCTATTATGCAATCTGCCATGCATAAGTATGGGTGTATTCATGAATATGTAAATTTTTGGTATTAGGTTGGATCCCACTGTGATGCTGCCACATAATTAGAAGCTCATCATTAATGATTTATGAGCTGCTGCCATCCTATTAGCATTTAGAAATAAAACCACTGCAAGTAACTTTTTATTTATACTTTACCAGGGTTATTGCTAACAGTACCCACATTATTGAAGATCTACAAGAAAAACATTAGCTTGTCCTTTTAAAAGGTTATATTTATGAAAATCACAGGACATGGCTATTTTCTACAGGAAAAATAAGGGCACTAGTGAAGATGGGGAAAAAAAGGGAAAGAATTTCTCYAGTTAGAGATGTAACACGACATTGGCAAAACAGATCCAGTTAATAGCAGTAATTCAAATGAAAATTCTGAGTAAGGAAATCCCAGCAAAAAACGGTACATCAAGTGCTATAAAACCAAACAGAAAAATCCTACTTAGTATTGCCTCAGTTCCTGCAGATAAAGGTTCAGTTACAGCTGAGAACATAGCCATCAAAGCAAAATGAATTATTATTAACCCTATTCCTTTTCAAAATGTTTTATTTCACTTAAACCTTTTAAGTTATTTATTTATCCATACAGTCCCGAGTATTGATAGAAGCAAGGTTTGTGAGGAGAGGAAATACCTTTTATTAGACCACCTAAGAAAGTTGGAAAGCCCTTGGGGCCCCACAACCTATAAAGGAAACAGCAAAAACCTAATAGTAGATAGTCATAACTGCCTTTGGCTTAGTTATCATAACTAAGTAAATAATAATAATATACTATACTATAATATACTATACTGTAATATCCAATTATAAAATGGCAGTTAACATCCACAAAACAGAGAAGTCATTAGCAAAGGAAGAATACAATTAGCACTAGCATGTTAATGTTGCACTGCTCAGTCATCTGATGCAGAGTTGAGCAAGTTCAGTCTCATTATCACATGCTAAATGATATTGCCAAATTAGCAAGAGCATGCAACTGAGATTTTCTGCCCGTGTTCTTCTTAAACTTAACCCTACGTTAAGCATTAAGCTTTAATCTTAAACTGTAGTTCATTCAGCTCTCCATCTGTGTCTGGTGTGCATTCTGGAATGCCAGCCTTGTTGCATGGTTGGGACCTTTTGGGTGATCTTCTCTTTTCAAAGACAGCCAGTGCTCCAGGAAACATGTCCTTTTGAAAGTGTGATAACACAACATTGCTGGTCCAGGTCACCATCCACAACTTGGAATGGCCAACCCAAATTTTATTTTCATCTATGGCTCATTCTCACAAAATGAACATAAGCAGCTCCTGCCGAGACTTGATCTCTGCCCAACCATGTCATACTGATATACGGGAGCAAGCTGTCTTGTTTACCATTGACCACATGCAGAGAGAGAACGTACATGAAGAAATTAAATTACAGCAGGCTGAACTGACTTTCAGCATTGTGATGAATGGCTTCCTATTCCACACAGTCTTCGAGTTTCTGAGAAGAACAAATAACTAATGGTAGAAGGTCATGTCATAAATGTGGGAGGAGAGCCAATGGAAAGAGAATTCACATTCATGGAGATTTGTACTGAGGTGACCCCTCATTTAGTGCAGAAGATAACTGATTACAGAGTGTTACTGAGCAGAGGAGAGATTTAGAAGCTGTCAGCACCAGCTTGAACCTCACTACTTTCAATTTATGATGAGAAAATAGACACCCATAAAGCAATTCAGGAAGTGACGTTCCCCATTTTGAGGAATCTGGTTCCATGCTACTTCCAAGTGATGGACACACAGGAGATCACAGCAGACTTTGCCTTCATGATATTTCTCAGATACGTTCATACTACTGCTGGGTTGTATATACATATCTACTGCTCTGTTCTCTGCTCTTTTCCCTCCACCCTCTACTTTCATGTGAGGTTCACTTATTCATCAACAGGAAGGGATATTATTCTGCTGTTACAACCACCATAGTTCACTGCAGTCATTTCTGGCTGGTCTGGTAACTAGCTCATGATGCCCATATCTTCCATAACTCTTCCCTGGTTGACGTCAGACAAGCAAGCCAGTATATACAGGATACATTAAACAGGTCCAAGAAACATTTCTGGGCCCTCARATGTGATTGTCTTACAGTTAAATTGTTATAATTGTGCCTGACACAGTTTTGGCCTGCACCACACCACGCACTTTCAAGCTATTCCCAGGCAGTTTGGGAATCAGTACAAGCTGTGGAATATTCCCAGTAGGCAGCTGGGATATAATTACTCTCTTCTGAAGCCTACGAGAGTTTAACAGTATGCATATAGGAAAAACTATGCCAGTTACTCAGAGCCAGAGAAGGGTCCTAGGCATGTTCAGGTTACTAGTTTATCTACTTTATAGCTACTGAGGTCATTCAGATTGATATTAGGTACCCTACAACTTTCATGAAGCCTGCTCTTATAGAACTATTCATTTTAAAAGCTCATTTATACTATAAGAAAGAACAGATAGAATGTTGTCTCTGGTCAAGAGAAAATGAAAGCTATTGACAGGTCTTGTCAAAGAAGCCAGTGCTTAATTTCTTTTTTGCATTTTTGACTGTACAGGTAAACTTAATTTTACACAAGAAATTCACAGAATTACCATCCCTGGAGMGTTTTAAGAGCCAAGAATAAGTATCTGTGGGGAAGCTGACATTTTATTCTGCCTTGTAAGGAGAGGATGGGGTAGATGACACTTCAGAGGACTTTTACTCTGCTTTTTATTATCTTATAGAATGATGAGCAGCCTTTCACAGGCCAAAACCAGGAAAATAAAGCATATAATTATGAAGACTAGCTTTTACAAGCCAACAGTTACTTCTCATTTTTTCTGTCACTTTTAGAGTAGAAGTGGAAGTGGGATAACTGAGGCAACTCTGAATATGCCTGGCATGATTTCATCACCAAATAAATATAAAAAACTACAATGAAGTCCACTTCTCCACTGTACTTTTACCTCTTTCTGTCCTCAGGCTATTACACCCATTCTGCACTGATTCAAGTGCATCTTCACGTTTTTCTTCAATAAGCTTGCAACCTTAGGACTCAAGCCCATAAACATATTCCAAACATGCGGAGATCCACCGTTGTGTTCTGATGTCTAATACAATGTGTAACCATTTGCATTACTAGTGTGGATGGCCTTGGATTTCTAAGTCAAACTGTCCTGCATAAAATCCTGATACTGTGTATGCATCATCTTTCAAGGGACACAGATCGATACCTTAAAACAAACATTCTTATATGAGATATGCAGAAAATTAATTTTTTTYTGTTTTTTTCTTTACAATATACTCCATGAAACGCAATATTTTACATCTAAAAATTATTCTTGTAAATTGTTAACCACATTACTTTTAGGCTTGTAAAACAGATCATAAGTTAAAAGCAGAAAACTGTGAACTAGTACACAATAAACCTTAACTGGGCATTGTAGATTTCTTCTATGATAAAGTCGTCTCTTCTGTCTGTCATCAAAAAAGAATGTTTTTGCTCTCCTAGACTGGTAACTCATTTGAATTGTTTAATCACAGAATGCCTCACAGAAAAGCATGAAAATGGGAAGTTCACACACTTAAAAGTTCACCTGCTCTAGTCTACCAGTGACCTAAAAGCATCACAAAACTATCAGGCATAACAAAAAATGAAACACAAGCTTAATCATGCTTTCCTTTGCCCTTCTACATTTATTTTTTATTTAAAGAATTAATACCTGGGGAGAATTTCTTGCTATAGTTACTTATATTGAGATAGAATGTTTTTGTAAAGATTAATATATTGGACTGTGTTTGATGAGATGAGGTGGCATCAGGATGCATCAGACTGCAGGTGTTTGGATTGTATTAATCCATCTAATATGCATGCATCTAGTCTCAGTCTTTCAAATTTTGAGCACTAGGTATAACTATTTGACTCCAGTGTGAAATATTGCAARAAATGACCCTTAAAAAAACAAAATGAAGGGTAGTCACAGATCTACTCAAGATTGACATTTCTGACATATTGTGTATGACAGACCACTTCTAAAGAGCTATTGGTCAACAACTGAAAGCATAAATGACATTGGCAGAATTCAGTTTTCAGAGTCTAGGTTCAAGGATTTTCATAGAAAATTTTTTGAATGACAGATTAATAAAATTCACACGGAAAATTTAGAAGCTGAAAAGTTAGAGGCTGAGAGAAATTTCCGACTTGTCCTTCTTGCTTTTCAGAGAAAGATTAATCTGTGCTCTTGTGAGCAAGTCGATTTTTGGAATTCAACTTCAACTGCACTCCAGTGGAATCTCTGTAGTGATTACAGAAGACAGCAAATGCATAGAACACAGCAAGTTCAGGTTTGTCTCATTTCCCACAAAAGTGAGAACTCTAACATGACAATGGAAAAAGAAAACATTTTAAAATAGAAGGGACATTMATCATAGGAAATAGGTAGGTAGCCTGCAAAAATACAAGAGATCTTGGTCATGTATTGACTTCCAAACCAGCAAACACTTTTCATCATATTTTTCTTTCTCTGAAAAGGAAAAAAAAAAAAGTTGAAATACAGTACAGATTGATGATAAGTTCTGAATGGTCTTAAGAAAGGAAGACCCTGATAAAGCCAGACACACCATCTYTGTCAGAGCAAATTTATGAATTTAAGAACAGGTAGTGGTGGCTTAAGGGGCCCTGTCCATCTCTTCCAGAAAGTCATATCCTCTTGCGGATTCCCCTAAAAACAGATACTACATATTTTAGATAATAKCATTTTCTTGAAAATCTTCAGTTCTTCTAAAAGCGAGAAATTAGATTACTTTTCCAGGATACATTTCCTCACAAATCCTGTTTTATTTTTGTTCTAGCATCAATAGAGAATATCTATCCAAATAATGTCCAAACAGCTGTCAATGGCCTCAGTGGTAACTATGATGCAGATCTCCATGTACTATAATACGTGACTCCATGTACTACAAGTACTATTCAAAGGAAGATTCTATTCAAGTATCTTCTCCTTGACGTGTCCTAGCATCATTGACTGAAGTCAGATAAATACCACTTGTCAGTCTGACAATTCTCAGGAATCCAGATTCTTTCAAATAATTACAAAACAAGAAAAGTATTGTACTAAAAATATCTACATTTAATAAAATAATTTAATAAATGTTATAAAAACAAAATCTGAAACAGCATAGGAAAGGACTGAGAAGATAACTTCCCTTTTATTGTCTGACTCTGTATAGATTCAGTTGCTGTATGCCCTAATAGCTTAGTATTACACAAAAAGCAYTGGTTCTGTTCTCAACTCTTTCAAGGATGTGCTCACTGGGCTTCAGTTTTCTCCTTTGTAAAACAGAAAGTCTACTGCTTTTATGAACATAGATGGCAAGTGCTACATGATTATTACACTAAGGATGCATCCTTTCAATAAGTCAATCAGAGAAAAGATTCTTTATATGTATTATTCAATATTAATGCATATGTGTATGTATTGCCTGTAAGTCTTCTAAGGCCAACATAGGCTATAAASAAGAGTAAGAAGCTTAAGTGAAACCTCTTCCTTTGTAGATGCTTGCATACTCTAGCTACCTTACCTAAGACCAAGACTCTCAGTACTACACAAATCTGATGCAATTAGTCTTTTTTTAGTAACTGATTTCCTTTACTAATAAAGCAAAGATTTACCTCCAACAGAAATTTCTAAACAATGAAAAATGCTTTATTGGAAATGAAACCTCCCTGCTTTGGGAAGGATGCCGTGTTTAATTCACAAAAAAATCCCATGTAGATATGTTTGACAATAAAGGTTTGTTTGGGATGTGGCACCTATCAAGAGGCTGAAAACGTAGGAGACTTTAAAGTATATTAGGATTTTTGAACTGAAAAAGGAAAGGAAACTACTTCCTTTTGCTTATGCTAGGAAAGATACCCAGAGAGAAAGTCTGCTGTCCTGCAGACTCTTGAATGTACATTCATGCTATGTAAAACCATGATGATCAAGAACGTGGTCATATTTCTCGTAAAATACTTTGAGATTTGCTCATGTTAAAGCCAGAAGCCCTGCTCACGAACTACCTGCTCAGCACTCGCCAGAATAGTGATGGATACTTTCAGACAAAAGAGGATCCTGGTATATCAGGGCACCTCCCTGCAGTTCTGAGTCCAGCTCCTGAGCCCATGCAAGGATGGGCTTCAGCTCTACTTCTTCCTCTGCGGGATGGCTCTTGGCTTTGTTGGCTGCTTCAATCCTTTTTTGAGACTCCAAACTCTTCTCATGCACAGAATAGGGAGGTTAGTTAATGGGAGATAGTTGAAAACAAAGACAGTCACAGACTGCAAGGTTTTCTAACCACACTTAATGCTTTCTTTTGTTAGTACAAAAAGTATACAGATTTGTACAAAACAATGTATAATCTATATACTTCTTTGCTTAAGTTTCTTTCTCACCCCAGGTCATTTCTCTCCACTTAGATCCTCTGGGAGGTTGTCCAAGATTAGAATTTCTCTTCTAAAGCATGTCTTTATGCCTATCTGTCTTTACCATCTTCCTTTGACTTTAGGCTAGTCCTGTAGTCAGAAACAAGGCACTATGCACTTCCTTTTCCACTCTCTATTTGTTATAATTTTCCTGAAAGTTCTCTGAGATTCTTCAATCCCAGTAGTAACACAAAGTTTCGATATGCTACTACTAAGGAAATTTTCCTGCTCTAAATTCTAGCTCCACAAAAAGGAAAGAAACAACCACAACATTCTCTTTTCTTACCCAGATCAGGAGAGAAGATCCTTTAGTGACACTTTCTTCAAAAGACAGTCTTGCAGGAGGCAAACCCTGGTTCTGGTCCATAGCATAAAATGCATAATTGCAGGAAGCATTTGTTTATGTCTATATAATGTCTAGGCAGCATTCTCAGGCACGGGAATGTGATCATGTGCAGTTGTTAGAAGCGTCCTTGCCACAGTTTTGGCATAGGCCAACTGCTTTTTCCCAGACAATTCCTGTAAACGATTTGGGAGTTGCTGGTGCAGATGTTGCCTCACAGACATAATAGAACATAAGGTATTGTACTTGAATTCATAAATTGTACAGATTTCCTAAATATTCACTGTGGGGTTTGTTTATTTTACATTCACTCCACAGACATGGTATGGCTTTTCCATGGGGAATGTTGGACCATCGCTTTGTGTTTTTCAGAGAAATAAGGGCTAGAAACCAGACATAATTGCACAACACAGATCAAGTACCTCAAAATTTGTTTCTATGTCACTGCTTGCATTCAATTGTAGGCACAGATTGGCATGTGGAGGAGAAAAGGAGAACTACATGTGTCTGCACATGTATTCATATGCTATTTCAAGAACCAAATTTTGTCTTTGTTACTTTCAACAAAAGCAAGTTGTAGTTATAGTGCTTGAGCCCTGAACTGCTTCCACTGGGGGTCTCTGCATTCCTCTGCCGTCCCACTGTCAACCAGGAATTCAAGACCTAGCCATACACATCCAGATATATGGTATAGATCTCATCTTATATGTGAATATATGTCCCTGTCTGCCTAGGTTTTGTCTAACTGAGATTTCTACAAAACTGTAGAAATTTGTAGAAATTTAAAGCAAATCATACTGTTGTAATGTAGTACTTTTTATTATATAATTAATTTCTGGACATTTTAAGGAAACTTTACTTGTCTGTTCTTATGCAAAAGTTAGGACAGTTTATTTATTTTCTGTACAATAATATTACAGCAGCCTCAGCAGATTCTATCTTTAACCCTCTTGTGAAGCAAACAGTTTTTCATGTTGAATTTGAATGGTATATTTTAACCATATCAAGGGCCATGACTTTAACCACCATCAAAAAAACATTTGMGATTTTACTGTGAAAGACACTTTCCTAAACAGTTTTTAAATCGCTCTTTTTTGTGGATTATAGGTTAAAGAAACAAGCTACCTTTACTTTCTCAAACATAGCAGAGAGCTGTCCACTCTCATATCCATAGTTAGACATTTTGCTGTTATATAAACATCTCCAGGAACACTGATGGATATTATTTAGAACATAGATGAGTGAATGAGTTGTTATGAATAATTTATCTAAACTCTTTTCTTCTCATGGCATATCTGTGAGCAGATTGCAGTTCTTTCAAATTTATTCATTTTTCAGAATTAAAATAGCTTCTTAAAAAAGTTGTTTGTTAGTTTTACGGACCAAATATGAATTGTTCTTATAGAGTATTCATGCGTTACATGCTTTGATCAGCAAAGTCATAGGGTATTGTTCCTATTTCCTGACTTGATAAACATCCAAGCAGCTCTAGTGCAAATTTTCACACATGCAAATGCAAATTTAGATTTCAGATAGTATTCAAAAATGTGACTTTTGAATTCCCTGTTTGCAAACATTTTGGCCAGAAAAAAATAATTTGTAGTGGCTTTAATAAAAAGAAACAAAGTCACAAACGTGTTTGACATGAATCCACAAAGAAGTTAATCAAATAGACACAGAAAATATCTTGCATTATTTTCCCTGCTCTGATTTATAATCATTAAATTGTTATTATTTTTTCTTCTTCCTTTTCTATAACTTATGAAATAAGGTCCATAAACTGTCATTTCTCATTATGAGTCTCCTGTCTCCTGTGTTTATTGAAAGATCTAAAGCTGTTTTCTCTATGCTAAATAATTACATGTCCTTTTTGTGACATTTAAAAATCAATAAAGCATAATGTTTAAAAGAAAAGTCAAAGTATGCATTTTTCATGGGTAAATTAATCTATAATCTGATTGTTTTGAATAAGACTGTTTTATAGGCACACACAGTTAACTGAAATGGAGTCCTCGTGCCTCCATTTCTCAAGGTGCTTCTCAGCAACAAAATACATACRGCCTATGTCTTGTGTACCTGCTGACCAAAAATAGCTTATTATTTACTTAAAGCTGCTGGGGTCCTGTTCACCTAGTTGTTCAGAGCAGGCTCTGTAAGAATGCATTACAGCCCTTGTACACCCCAAGTTTCTTTAAGAGAAATGAGAGTGCTGTCTGGTTTCACTCAGAAATGCAAGTCTGGTTGTCGTTATGATATGGAGTAAGGATGTGGCCAGGTGCTCTCTCAGATATGTGAAATTGTAGCCTGATCCACCAACGTACAGCCAGAAAAGTTATTTTATATATATATATACACACACATATAGATATGTGTGTGTGTGTGTATGCATTATATATACATATATAAAAATGTATTTTATATACATATAAACACATGTATTTTATACACATATAAACACATACATTATACACATACACAATATTATATATTTTATATATATATTATATATAATATTATATATGTAATAATGTATTATTATATTTATTATTACTGTCCTCAGTGGTAATAACAGTAATAATAATGTTGCACTAACATCTAGAAAATCATCAGCTCTCCATTTCTAAATTCATTACACAAATATGTAATAGGAGACAGTCACTATCCCTGACAGGAGGCTGGATGCAAATTGAAAGAGACTGTAAAGCTGTGAAGGCGTTCTTGTAACACCACTGAGAATAGTGCTATTGGGAGCATTAGGACTCCTAAGCCCCCTCTCCTTTCCTTCCCTTTGTAAATTTTCAAAAGAAGACAAGTTAGACAATACATAGGAATGAAAAAGAATGCAGAATGACATGTCAGAGATCACAAAATAACTAAGGTCAGAGTTGTTAGTAGAACATAATCCTTCCCATTTCTAGTCCAGTGTTCTATCCACTGGACCGTAGTACACTTGTAAATCTTTCTACACAAATCTCCGATGCAGCAGGAGGAATCCTCAAGGCAACTATCCAGAAGGAATCCTATTTTTGTTCGATGTTTTTTGACAGAAAGCCAATCCTACTTCAGCTTCTCTCATGAATAAATATACAGAGATAATGCTTTAAACCTAAATAACATTTTCTATCTGAGGATCTCCAAATGCTTATCAAATACTAGACACTTATATTGCACARCAGTTTTAGTGACCCTCAAAGAAGCATCACTTGACCAAACAAATTTCTCGTGGCTCTTTCAGCTTCCAATTAACGAAAAGTTGGAAAACCCAACTCAAAGGTTGCTAGACATTTTACTAGAACCAGACAGACCATGTACTGTCCTCTAGCACATGAACTATTGTGTACTTTCAAAGGGGTGAGGTGCTAATAAGGAATATTTTAATATAGTGTTAAAGTTTTATAGGAAATGCAGAAACTTGGAAACGAAACAGTAGCCATTTGTCTTGTATATTTTTTATCATTTCACAACAGTCTTCCTGCTGACATAATATGTGGATGGAATGTGGTGTCTGTATTTACTCAAGCCGTCTGTGAATTTCTGACTCCCTATCGGTCTACTGGGTCTATCTGAGTCAACAGACTGATGGTCAACAGATAGACCAGGCRTAGCCACCTCTGAGTATAACACATAAAGCATCTTCACTTTTTGGAACAGGTGAGAGCAGTATGTTGGAAATGTATCTTTGGAAAATCCCAGGAGTTTTTGTCCTTTTAAATCATCTTACCCTTGGGTTTTTCATCATACTAAATCATCAACTGTGGAACATGATAATTTTTCGTAAATTTCCAGATCTCCTCTGAAACAGTTAAGTAGTTTCTAGGGCACACAACTAGCAAATTTTTTGCTGAGAGCTACCTCTCTTAGAACAAGAGTTACAAAATTAAACCATTGTTCTCTTCTTCTTTCTAAGTCATGAATCTYTTAAGAAAAACTGCTTTGGTATTGTAAAATATCTACTACAGAAAAATATTAGACAAAAAATATAGATGGACTTTACAATTTTCTCCTATGATGTGTATTTTATACATTGCCTGCATCAAAGGAAGCATAAAGAGATATTGATTTTTTTATCTTTATTCTATTTACAGTCTTGTATTCCTCAGTTTAATCAACACCTACTTTGTGTTTTCAATGCTGCTTCACAAGGAAAAGATAAATAGGACTTTTTGTATTCCCATTTACAGTAATAAAAGTGATTAAATTGACAATCTTGTAAGAATTTGAATGTCAGGAATGAAATAAATTAACAGTGTTTAAGGCTAGAAGAAATATTATATCACTTAGTGTGATATAACACATTTACCTTAGGATCTTACTTCATTAAGCTTTGATGGAGTCCATGACATGCTTATCTGTGTAGAAAGTATTTCTGCATTTGAAACATATTTAAAATGCTTTCAGAAACATCTTAATTGGTGATCAGCTTTTAAAACGATGACAAAGCCTAAAGCTGATACCAGACACCACTGAAAAAACAGGGTAGCAATAAATGTTGCTATGGAATGTAATACATAATAAAAATTTCACAGTCTAGAATYAGTTGTTGTTGTTCAGTTAAATTAATCCAGGAATGGAAGATCCCCAGTACGCTGACTTTCCAATTGCTTAGTTGCATTTCACACTTTTCTGAGCCAAGGCTGCTAGAATATTCTGTGATTGGAGCTAGAATATTCTGTGACTGGATTTGTAGAAATTAGGAATAAAATGTGTTTCATTAAGCGGAAGAAGAACAGAAGCAGGAATTCAAAATTCAAATGAGCAGTTAACTGAAGATGGGACATGATCCAGAATAAAAGCACATTTTATTTTCTTTAATTTCTGTATGTTTACCACAGGAATGTCCTAAGTATAGCCAAAGCTCTTACCCCCAAATAATGCTTTTAGTTGTGTGAAGTTCTTTCTAGATCTAAGGCTGATAAATCCCACACCTTAGCTACTCCCTGGGGAGTAGTTTGGAGGAAYTATAAGGATGGTTTCCTGAGCATCTTAATCCAGCTCCCCTTCTCACTCACATATGGTTTCCTGCAGGGATTTATAGCTTCCTGATTCATCTTTTAGGACTTCTTCCATAGGCAACAGTGTAGTGTGCAGGTGTGTCTGTCTCTTTCTATGACATAAATTAATAAGACACTAAAGGATTTCCCCCTCCAGTTTGGGAACTTGAAGGCCCACCTTACAGAACAAGAATTCTTTTCATTGCAGAGTATAATAGTCTATAAATAATGGATTTTTATTATTAACCTCTTGCAGTATATATGCTTAATGATGCCTCCCCACATGAAAACTCCAGAAAGGAGGAAATTAGGAAAATAAAATTTCTTGGCCCTGGTTCTCTTCTCTTTCAGATATATAAATGGTCAGTTCCATTTCCAACAATGAAAAGGTAATGCCTTCTACATGAGAAGTGAAAGAAATCCTGTGAGTCTAGATTTGTTGTCAGTAAGGTGGGCAAATAGCATGCACAATCCCATGGTTTTAAAAGTCATGAGCTATTCCAGAGACAGGGAAGTTTCATGTTATGTCTGGTGCCACAGAGATTTTTGGCCCCATACATATCCTTTCCTATACATAGTCCAGGCTCTCACAAGCAGCATCCTTTTTTACCTGTTGTTAAAGTTTGGTTAAGATTTAGATTTTCATTTCTCAGTTTTGGCAGCTGATCATGTAAATATAAAAAAAGAAAATTTATGAACTGCCTGATTTGAAAAATGGCCCCCAAAAGATGTTACTTAAGGGAAGAATTAAAAAGAATAACATTGACAATCCATGTAGAAAATTCCTTGAAATAAATCACTGAGCTAAGAAGTTTATGAGTACTCACATACTCTTAGCTATWCTGAGGATGGGCCAAAGTCTATTGCAATATTCTATCACCACTGTTTAATCTACATGGTTAAGTGAATGGCTCTTCCCCTAATTTTGAAACTCTTCCCAATGTAATTATTTTAACAAAAATGACGATTCAGCCTTTGGAATTTCTTCAGCAAATCCTTTTCTGATATTATTTATTATTGCACTTACAGCAGCATATAATCTCAGTGACAAGTGTATTCTGATAACGTAATTAGATACCACTAAGCAGTTGTGTTTATGTGACTGATTTTCCAAGACCTCTTTGTAAGTAAAATGCAAGTCCCAGTAGACTCTCTAGTAATAAGATGATACTATTTCTTTACCTATTTCTATCTTTACTTGCAGTCCATTTTCGCAGATTTCAGCAACTGAGCTACAATTTTTCTTACTAGAGGTGTGCCTCAGTCTGAATTTCTTTGAGAAATTTCAGAGAAGGTGGTTCAGCCATACCCAGAACTGAAGTGCGGGAAATATCTGATTCCCCTATTTAGAAATGAATTGATGACTATTTCTCACAATATGAGGTGCACACCAAATGTTGAAGCAGAAACTGACATTTTTCTGGAGATGTTTTTCACGTGAAGCACATGCTTTGCCTGTCCTGTGAAAATAAACACATACTTGGCCAGGCTACAAGCCTTTGTAAAACTCATAGGTCACACATTATCAGAAGAGTATTTAGAGGTTTCCATAAAGGCTGTGCATGTGTTATGCACTCTTCTGTCTGAGGCTGTATAAATACTTTTACATAAGCCTCCATATAAAGGGGTRGTTCTGAGGGCCACCTCCATGGAGATGCGTGTTCTACTCTCTTAGGCTAAAGAGGGCACTTGACCTGCAACTCCTGCTCCCTAGGGAGGTTTTGTAACTATTAAACTACTATACAAGAATTGCCACGCTTTCATCCTCCATCCTCTTTAAAAGCAGTAAGTCTAGGTTCTGTTTTCTTAAAGATCAACATAATTACCTGAAACTCTCAAAAAGCAGGAATTTCAGTCTCTGTGTCTCTTCAGTTGCTCACACTGCTGGGCTTTAGCAGCTTCCTATTCACTGCACTGACTATTCTAATCCCCATTCCTCAGCTCCTAACTCTCCCCATGAATAGTTTAGAGAAGTGTCTCACTTTGATCAAAATTGCCGGTTGTACATCTGGGGCTCAGGACCCAAGCACTCAAAATACCCCTCAGTGGTGCTAACCTTAGAAGACATGCCAACACTACCATAGCAAGTCAGTGACAAAGCTTGAACTTGCATTTGGGAGTCTCCATCACTCACATAGCAACCACCACATCAGTCTTTCATGCTCCCTAAGCAACAGATGGCTCTTCCCTGTGAACCTGGCTTCTTATCTGAATTTTTTCTTTCATTTATATAGCTGAATAAATCTGAAAGAACCCTGCTTTTGGATCCCAAATAAGCAGCCATTCTGGTTCTTGGCTTGTTTTGGAAAGCCACTGCTTTATAGGGAGTCCAAAACCAGGGTTCTTTGGGACCTAGCAATTAGGGGTCCAAAATAGAAGAGGCCGCGTATAAGACATGGTAAAGCAAAATAGAACACTTAAAATGCATCTTCTAAATGACTAAAATAATAGTCAAACATCTATCTATATCAGACCACAAAGATGATCTCATATAACAAGTAAAAGGAATACTTCACAAACCAAGAGGTATGGCTTAGTGTTCTTGGGAAGACTTTGTGCTATTAAACCATGAAAAAGACACAGCCTCCTCAGAGTGGCAGATGGCTTCATTTATGCTCCATAAGGGGTGACAAAGGAGCCCAACCATGAAATCCAGAAAAAGAGGGACTAGAATTAGCCTGGTATAAATGAAAAACTATTCTGAAAAGTCACACATGGGTAAAGCTAATAAGATCCTGTGAATATGAATATTAATGACTAAATAGTAGGTGAATACTTAACATTTGCAGAGCTATTCTGGCCATCAAAAATTACATAAAACAAGTTAAAGAAAAAAGGAGTGAAGCTTAAAACTATTAAGTAACCAAGTATGTGAATATCCTTAAGAGGACTAATAATTTTATTAAGGAGTAGGTCTATATCCTCTCTATTGCCTCTGCTATTACATGCTTAAAAAAATACTTCTCTGGCAGAAGGGGAAGTAAGAAAAGATGTTCTTAGCAAGACTGGGATTATTAGACTTGTATTAAAATGGAATAGTTTCTAAAAGACAATGTCAGAAGATGACAGCTGCTTGGTCTGTCTGCATTACTGCCTAATCCCGTATTGTTATGGGATTTAATGAGAACAGCATTATTTAACGAGAAGTATGAGGTCCCAGCAAACTCTACCAGAGAGTATATAGCATTCAATAGTAGAAAATTTAAATGATAGCATTAATTAATAGCATAGAACGTATTTGCTACCCTTTAAAAAGAAGATACTGCTCAACAGTCTTTGAACATGCCTGGGAAATTCAGGAAGATACACTGCTACTACAAATACTCGTTTTGTTTTTATTACTATAAATCCACACATAATCCATTGTGAAAACCTATGTGTCAAAAAACAAGCAAAAGTGGCAACAAAAGTCTATCTCAATCACTAAATGGATCTGAGAACATAATATTACTTTTCCTGCCTAAATCATATGCTTTAATGTTTTCAGCTATCTCCTTCTCTTCTTCCCTTAAATCTGGAAAGCTTTTCCTGTAATTATTCCAACTTTTTTGAGTTCAATGTTAGAATGCTTATAGGCACTAGCAAATCTTTTCTGGCACCAATGAGATGCTTAAGATAACAAAACCTTAACAGGAGATTAATCACAAAATACATTCTCTGCTTTCTCCTTTGACATAACTGCTGCATGTTTAACAACTGACATTGGTGATTATGTGTGCTTTTAATTCAGATCTTAGTGGAGCTCCCTGCCAAGCCACCCACAGCAGGAGCTGGCACAAGGCCTGCGATGCGGATGGATCAGAAATGGCATGTATGTGGAGTCAAGCAATGCTTGCAGTGGGGAGGATAGCTATTTGGTGTTAGCCAAAGGTGTGGAGAAGGATGGAGCTTTGCGCAGCCTGATCCTTTTACGGTTAAACTTATACCTGGCATAAATGTGTACCGTACCACTGAAGCCAATTATACTGCGCCCATTTATGCCCTGGCTAAAATTTGGCCTTTACTTTCAATCAATTAATAGAGCCAGTCATTCCCAACCAAATATATATTTTGCTACTGTCTTGCTAATGTAGATTTTGAATTTCTGCCAAAATGCCTATACCAAATTTAATTGAATAAATATTACAATGAATTTGAGTTTGAATCATGAATCCACCTTGGAAGGAGCATCTTCCAGCACCAGCTTTCTCTTATAGGCAATCTTTTCTCACAGGTGACAGGAAGCCACTTATTCTCCACGAATCCTTACCAACAGGCAGAAGCCATCTCCCTGGTTGGCTTCTATTCCTTTTCTCAGTTCATGAAAACCTGTTGTCTTTACTGGCATATTTATTGCTGCTGTTGCAGATATATGAACTATCCCAAGCATAACCTGACCACAGATGGTATAAAGCTCACTTTAATCAATCTCTTGCCGTGTTCCTGGAATCAGAACTGGCCTGGCCCCAACTTCATAAGCTTGTTATGTCAATGCCCAGACTGTACAAAACATCAGTTGCATGGGGCACTAATCTGTTTATTTTTGCACAATGAGCTATAGAGTGTTTTCATAATGCAGCTTTCACATGAGCAAATGTTTGTTTGCTGTTCACTGATATTTTGCTATTTCAAGGGCCAACCAACCTGTGTAGCCTGAGGGATTCCAGTGTGTTTATACTTCTCAATTCCTAGCAGGTAAGCAGATGATGTAAAAAGCTGAGATCTTGCAAAAGCTGTTTTAAGTTCATTTTGTGGAAATCCTTTGCTTAGAGATAAATATTAAAGCAGTGGGGATTGGCCAGATAACCAGCTGGATAACCCTGTAGTCTGGAGAGATATAAGGCTCAACCTTGAGCTTAGCCTTTCTCAACACTGCTGAGACTGGCAACTATCTACAGCTGGCTCCCTTTGGCCTTTCGTGGCAGCGCCTGTGCTCGTCTGGCACCCAGCAGCAGGTGAGCAGCAGGCCCAACTGTTGGCTGGAGTACTGCGGGTGTGAGCCAGCAGAGCCAGATCCCTCACTGCTCCCTTCTGACCTGCCTACAAAAGCGTGGTGGGTGGCAAAGCGGCCAYTGAGGTCCTGCCCGTCTTTGGCAGCACTGGGCTGTTGCTCTCCAGTCCTTTAGAGACCACTGGCTACTTCCCGTGTCTGGACAATGGCAACAACCACAGGTGGTTTAAAATCTGACCAAACAAGGTGCCCTCTTTCTTCCCTCACTAGCACTTTTTCAGGGAACACCAGCACAACACTCCTTTAACACTATTTCTGTATGGACCACAAAATCTTTGCACTTACCTGCTGCTAAGCTTAAAAAAAAGAACCGGAGACACTCTGCCTGTAGGCTGTGATAAGACCTTTTTGTCGACAGGTGTCTAAGTGTAGACAGTCCTGGAGGAACCATATCAACACTCAGAGAGTCTTAAAGAAGTTTCTTTCCAGTTGAAAATCTAATATTTTTAGAGCTTTGAAACTTAATTTTCCCTCTTCTAGACCCATAGTTTTCTTTCTTTGGGGCAAGAGATGTAAAACTCATTCCATTTCATAGAGAGTCAGATTTGAATCTAGGCCTTAAAACTAGTTATGATGAGATCATTATTTCCAAGCTGAAACTGAGGATATAGTATTGGGGTCTGAAATGTGTGAGAGAGAAAATAGTTTTTCAGCACACTTTTTTTTTTTTAAGCAGTTGGCTTATGTTTTTCAGAGGTCTGGAAATTAAAGCAAATCCTGGAGAAAATTAGGTAGTGAGTAGAGAAGAAATGAGACAATTAAAAGCAAGACTTAAATAAAAGCATCACATTCTTCTGGAAGTTATCCTGTGCCTGAGCAATTTACTACATGGATGATATCCCTGTTTGTAGGTGTATGCTTGGAAGGACAGATATCCCTATGTACATAAAATGATAAATTTAAAGAGAAAATCAAATTGCACACAACTTGTAAAAATATATTCGAATACTTCAGTTAAAGTAGACTATTGCAACATTTAAGAACATAGAATCAGGTATGAAAATCATTAGAAATAGTGCCATATTTAACTTCTAAAAATCCTAACAATATGTTAACACATTGCATGATGAAGTATATGTTCAGTCCTTAAAATTACTGCAGAACCTAAGAATTTCATATGTATTTTATTTCAGGTGAAACCCCAATTAATTTCAATGAGACTCTGATTTTGAAGATCCAGTCATGTAGGAATAAGAAAATTTTTAAGGCCTGTAAAAAAAGGTGCTTCAATATAAAAATCCTTTAGTGCTATAAAAAGGTCATTTGCACAGAGGTCCTACTGAAGGTTATGGCTAAAATGCATAGATAGGACATCTTTTTTGGGACAGCATCCTGTCCACCATGGCTCTGACAAAGTCAAATCAGCATTGTTCTCCTGAAAGGAACTTCTTGGGCACAGTCCTCCAAGATACTGAATGCCCATAACACCACTAAAATTAAATGCCACTCTTGAAATAATGGCTCTAATAATTTCTTTCTTAATTTCCCCATCTGTATCAAATGGATGATAGGATTCATAAGGTAATCAGTCATCCTTGGATGCAAAGCAGTTTGAAATGCAGTCATTCATATTGCAGAGTAGATCCTAAACAGTGCTTTCAGTGCCTRCATAAGGCATAGGGTAGTTGGGTAAGGACAACGCCACCCAATTCTTCTGTTTGCAATATTAGGAGTAGTTGTGAACTTCAAATGAGAGTAGCCCTTAAATGACCATTCACTTTCTCCATTAGAATGCTTTCTAAAGCTTTCTCAACAGTACTTCAAATGTACCCTTTAGAGGACCCTTTACTTCTTTCTCTCCCAGGGTAATGCAAAAAGAATCTACTATGGGCAGAACATAGTCTTACACATACTGCATGAAAGCCACAAAGTGGTCTAATCTGATGTGCATAGAAAATGTGATTGTGGTACAATTTATAAAACAAATTTYCACAAGATAATAGGGTTATTATTAAGAATAAATGAACCTCCAACATAAAAGAAATCCCAGCTTCTAAGGAATATTCAAAATCTTGTGATTTTTATGWCGTATTTATATCACAGCATCATAGAATCACAGAGATGTTAGTTAGAATGACCTCTGCAGCTCATCTAATCCAACCTGCCACTTAAAATAGGAGATTGACAGTATTTAATAAGGTCAGTAATGGCCTTGCCAAGTTGAGCCTTGAAGGCTGCAAGAATGGGAAGACCATAATCTGTTCCAGGGCTGCATTACTATTCTTACTGAATTTTTTTTCCTAATCTCCAACTTCAGTCTTCCAAGCCTTAGTTTGTGGGAGGCTGGTCAGTCTGTTTGTTCCCCGGGAAAATCATGGAACGAGTCCTTTTGGAGCTCAATTCTGGATGCAAGAAGAAGAAGCTGATTGGAAACACCATAGATTTACCAAAGATAAATTTTGCATGACCAATCTGATTGCCTTCTATRATAAAATGATAGACTTGTGGATCAGTGGAGAGCAGTGAATACCATTTACTGTGACTTTAGCAAAATCTTTGATACTGTCTTGCACAATATTCTTCTATCCGAGTTAGGACATTACAGTCTCAGTAAATGGACAACTGGATGGGTAAAAAACTAATTGGATGGTAGTCTCAGAGGGTAGTGCTTAATGGGTCATGTTCTACCTGGAGGCTAGTAACAAGTGAAGTTCAGGGGTCTACTTTGGGACCTGTCCTGTTAAACACCGTCATCTTGAGGAGATGGCCAAGTGTACTCTCATGAGGTTTGCAGATCACACCAAATTGGGGGGAACAGTTAACATGGTCAAGAGCAGAGCTGCCATCCAAGGGGACCTGGATAGGCTGGAGATATGGGCCAACAGGAACTCTATGCAATTCTACAAGGACAAATGTCAGCTTCTTCACCTGGGAGGGTGAGTTCCTGGCAATGATACAGGTTTGGAATGGATGGGCTGGGGAGGTGCTCTACTGAGAAGGCCCTGGGAGTCTTCATAGACAGCAAGCTGAGCATGAGCCAGCAGTGTGCTCTGACAGCAAAGAGGGTCAACAGTATCCTGGGCTGTATGAACAGAAACATAGCTACTACATCGAGGGAAGTGATTATCCCCTTCTACTCAGTGCTCATGAAACCACATCTGGAACACTGCATCCAGTTTTGGGCCCCCCAGTATAAAAAAGGTATTGAAAAACTGAAGTGATGTCAGCATAAAGCCACTAAGATTTTCAGGGCCAGACCACTTGCCCTGTGAGGAGAGGCTGAGGAAACTGAGCTTGTTCACCCTGGAGAAGGGAAAGCTTCAGGTGGCCTAATAGCATCCTGCTACAAGGAGGTTATCAAGAAGACAATGTCAGACTCTTCACAGTGGTGCATGGTGAGTGGATGAGATGCAACATGCCTAATTTGAAGCAAAAAAGGCACAGACTAGATATAAGGAGAAACTTTTTCACGATGAGGACACTCAAGCAACGGAAGAAGTTGCCCAGAGGCATGCTGTGCAGTCTCCGTCCTTGGACATTTTTAAGACCAGACCGGATAAAGTTCTGAGCAACCCGGTTTGACATCAGAGTCATGCTTTGAGGATGTTGGACTAGAAACCTCCTGAGGTCCCTTCCAACCTGAATTATCCTATGACTCTATGATCCATTGCCACTTCACCTGCTGAGAAGAGTTTGGCTCCATCAYCTTTGTAACTACCCTTCAAGTATTTTATTGTCCCTTAGTCTCCTCTTTGACAGTCTGAACAACTTCCCTCAAGCTCTTCATGTAGGCTGTGTGCCCTGAGCATCTTGGTAGATAACCTTCAGGATGTTAAGAATACTGGTTTTCTTTAGAAAATAGAGACACAAATAGAAACAGTAAGCCATATTTGTTTCCCATTGAACTTGTGTGAAATCTGTGTAGTTGCCTTTCAGCTGTTCACCTTTCTCACAGAAGCTCCCGCCCTTCCCGCAGTAATGCTCATGAATAAATTTACATATATGAGTAATCCACCAAAAACAATGAGATGACTCAAGAGCTTTGGGACGTATAGATGTGTGAATTTATCCTGAGCCTAAGTTGAAACATGAACCAAAAGTAAGGCACCATAAATTCAGAGCGCCTGTAGAATCAAAATTCAGAGCAATTTGTGAAAATGAAGACTAAAAAAATAAGCTGAAAATTTCTCTCTGTTGACATTGATGGCAACATTTCACTGACTTCAGTAAGACCAAGATTTAATCTGCTGTTTCTGAAATAATCATTCTCAGAGATCACCCCTACATTGCAAATCCATACTTTGTGAATAATAAATTGCTCTTGGTCATGTCCACTTTTGGTTTTGCTGCCTGATAAGGATTATTACACACTAGTATACTAATCTTTCCTGTTTCTCTGCTCACAGGAGAGGAAGAAATATACTCTGTCTTGGCTGGAAAGCAGTACACAGAACATGTTCATCAGCTTCACCCAGTACGACATTTCTATGCTGGCGAATCACAGGAGCCTTCAATGCATCTGTATTTCCGATGTTATTCCTTTCCTCCAGACCACTGCTGTATTTCAGGGAGTGACAATAACACCTAGCAAGAAACATATAAGGGCTTATTGATGTCAGACGTGACACATGGATGTGATGTGCATTACAAAGCAATTTCTCTTTTAAGAGAGCACAGAAATAATTTTGGTGCATGTAGAAAAAGTTGCAACTTCAAAAAGACTCTTTTCATTTCCAAGGAATAGGCAGAGTAATATCTTAGTGCTGTCATAAAAATGAGTTTGTGCTCTAACTTTAGTGACCCAATAACTTCCAACACCAATATCATTTATCACATTGTCAGGAAGAAAGAACTGAGGAGGAGGGAAAGAAAACATCATACTATATTGTAGAGCTAGTATTTGCAGTTGCCAAGGGAGCAGGGTACCAGCTGATTGGTACCTAAATATCAGATCACTTAGAATAGTTCAGTTAATAACTGCCGTTTTTACAAGATTATTTTTTACAAACTGATTTTTCTAGATAGTGTTGTTTTGGTCTCTCTTCACTTATTTTACTAAGCACTCTTTTAGTTTGGGCTCTGGGTGAATTCTGAGAATATTACTTCTCATTTTTGATTAATATCTCAAAACTATAATCTCTTTACGCAAAACTTTGCTGAGATTTAATTTCTGATCTGATCTAATATAATGGATCATGTTGCCTTTTTTCCTAAGTCATTTAGAGAAATGCAGCAGATTTAACCTGGTCTTTACTAAAAGAAATTGATGTAATGCCACATGGGCTGTTCATTAAGCTGGGGAAAGTGGGAATTAGCAGAGGAACTGTATGATAGGTAAGAAACTGACCAATGAAATACGGAAAAGAACTGAAATGAAAGGAGATTTGCCTTCACAGAAGAAAGTTACTGGCGGAGTTCCACGAAGGTTAGTCTTGGGCTGATGTTATTTAAATATTTCATAAGAGACTTGGCACAGAAAGTGTCAATGTGCTAATAAAATGTATTGGTGATATAAAGCTGGTAAGCTTCTTAAATACAGAATATCTTGCAAGGATGACTGAATGTTTTTGAGGACTGCAACAAAAAATAAATGGGACAAAATAAAAAATAAAAAATGTAAGACCAAACTTTGCAGGCTAGACCCAAAAGTATCCTCAGGGTAAAGCCTAATCTGGCTTCCATTTTAGTTGTAAAAAAGAAACCAATCTTCTAAAGTAATGCCTGCATCTCCTATCTGGTCAATAAAGAGAGTAGATGCCTCCGAAGACCTCAAAGGTGAGATCACATCTGCCTAACTTAGGCGCTTAACCTAGGACAAATACACCTCTGCTCTAGAGAGAAATTTCATTTTATTATTAGGATACTGCTTCATTAGATACCTAAAACGAAGGCGTTAGTTACCTCACCTAAATGAACTGGATTCAGCCCTAGGAGCATATGGATTTGATATGTGAGACCTACCAGACTGGAATCTAAAATACAGAATTAAGATCCTTGATCCCTCACACCATAATTGAAGTATTAGGCCATCTAGAAATCACATCTTGAGTAAGGAGCCTTCTAAAACTATCCAATAGCAAGTGCACAGCATAGTTGGGAAAGGGATCATGTCTAAAATGCATTTATTTATGGAGATTAAGCAATCTACTCAGGATCCAGAAACCTCCTTGGATTTCCTTTTCAAATTTACAGACTGAAGGAAGAGGAGTTATCGCTTAGCAAGATTAGAATTTAGGGGTAAAGCATTTTCTCCAGCTAATTACAGATGAGCCAGGATGGACTCAGATATAAATTAAGCCTTGAATATTTTTAAAGGGACTGACAACCCTGAGATAGGTTGTTTTAGACACAGAATTTGCCTGCACAAACTTATTGGAGCCAATAGAAGATTCCTATTCCTCTACTCTCAGGCATGGGTAGAAGTTATCAAGTCTGGAAGTGACAGATAAGACTGAATACTGTACTTGTAATTTTCTTATTTTTAAGTTGCAATTGAGACTAAGTCTCACCAACTTTTTATCTTTTTCCTGCCTTTACATATATTAAAAGAAAAATGACTGGATTTCTGCAGCAGCAATAACTGCTCAATAGACCCTAGCCTAGCTTGTATCTCTTTTGCCACAAACAGAAGATTTAATGCTATTTTTAATGTTTTTCAAATGCTGGCAAGTAAGTGTTTTTCTAGAGAAGACTCTATATAATTAATGTAAAAAAGAATACCAGAATGTTTTATTTTAATTAATTAATTACTTGCTTATTTACCTTCTCTGATTTTTTTTTTTGTCTTTTTTCCTGTGGGTTTAAAAGATTTATTGATGGTTGTTAGTGTTGGAACACTGGACAAGGGTTTTGTTATTATATTGGCTGCTGTTAGGCTGGAGACACATTCTCTGAGCACCAGGACTGCCCAGATACTTAAGAGTGAGAACAGTATTTGTTCAATTACTCATTTGCTTAGATAAATGCTGAGATTTTCATGACTTTATGAGTTGAGACTCTGTAAAAAACACCACACATTGCAAAAGTTGTTAAGATGTTTGCATCTAGTAGGGCTTTGTATACTCTGATATCCCAGGACATACTTGTGCTTTTATGCATCGTACTGCACTACATAGCATACTTCTTCCCACGTTCATGGAGCTCTGAGCTAACAAAACCACACATTTCCAGAACCTGTGCAAGTAACTTGTTATGGTATTACAGATGTATCAGCTCTTTTTGAGCTAGTTACGGAATCTCTACACAGGAAGGCAAAGAACTCTAATTTGTAATTTAGATGTTGTCCAACACTTCCATGCACTTAAATCTCTAACTAGGTCTAGTCTTCTCTACTGCTACAGAGAAGTTCACTGCATAAATAAAATGAACATCAGCAGTCATATCTGGAAAATATCAAATTAAAGTTAAAACAAGTAGACTAATTTTTCTGCTTGCTTTTGAGACTCAGTCCTGTTCAGTCCAACCTTGAATAGAAAAACATATCCCAGAGAGAATCAATTAATTTAGAATTATTTATTAAATCTCTAATTTTCAAAGTATTCATAAGTTCCATTAACTATCCTCAATAAAAGTTTTACAGATTGGAAGGAAATAGGAAATTTCTACATGATCCACTCTCATACTATAACCTTGAACTAGGAAGTGAGGAAAGGGGAAAAGACAAAGCACAAATGGGGCCAAACTTTTCATTGTCACTGTGTTGTAAACAGAAGCTGTCTTTTGTGACAGGTGTCTACATGACATATTGATAGTAAWGAGACAATTCTGAATAAAATTAGGAAGCCACTGTAGTTCTGCCAGTTTTACATTGAAGCTTTTCTAGTATTAGATACATCTTGAGGCTTTAAATATCCATTAAAATGATCTTTTTCCACACTCAGCAGGTGAGGTGAGGTGTTCTTTAAAAAGTGTGGAAATGATATTAAAATCCTCTGTTTGTAAATTATTCCAAAAYTGATTATTATTTATAATAGCAACTAGGATTAAAATTTAAACCCAGATATCTTTCTATAAATAGCATAAAATTGCTTATTTCCCTGAATGGACTTAGCTTTTTTATGAATATCCAGATACAAAAATCTTTGAAAATACTTGCATCATTTTTTAATAAAATATAAAGGTCAAGGGAGGTAATCCTTCCCTAACCACTGAGTCAGCACTGGTGAGGCCACATCTGGAGTGCTGTGTCCAGTTCTGGGATCCGCAGTACAAGAAACACGTGGATTTACTGAAGCAAGTTCAGCAAAGGGCCACAAAGATRATTAAGGGAGCATCTCTCATACAAGGAGAGGCTGAGAGAGCGAGATTGTTTAGCCTGGAGAACAGAAGGCTCAGAGAGGATCAATGTGCACAGATACCTGATGGGGGGGAGTAAAGAAGATGGAAACAGACTCTTTTCAGTGGCATTCAGTGATGGGATGAGAGGCCACAGGCACAAACTGAAATATGGGAAATTCCACCAGAACATAAGAAAACACTTCTTTACTGTGAGGGTGGCTGAATATTGAAACAGATTTCCAAGAGGGGTTGTGGAGTCTCCATCCTTGGAGATATTCAAAACCCAGCTGGACACAGTCCTGGGCAACCTGCTGTAGCTGCCCTGAAGAAATGATTATACAGGATAATTGCAACATTTCTCACCTAAAAATCAAATCAGAGGAGAACATGAGACTATAGTAATGATAGTTTATGCTATGGGTATATTTAATACAACAGTTTTTCAACCCTTTGTGCTTGCATAAACTTCTTAAAGAATCTGCACCAAGTAATATATCATTTAACTATTCACATTTGGGAATTTCTGATATTATTTAAGAAATTTATTTTGTTTGTTTTCAGAAAGGCAATATTTTTCAGCAGCTAAGAGATTAAARAAGTCATAGACAGGATGTGGTGGAAAAGTGAAAGATCATGACATCAGTTTGAAACAGGTATGATGCACAGCTGGCTAAATCCAGATTTTCTATTTCAGGACATTTTGTGATGATTTTTTCGGAATTCAAATGGGAAAAAATCTTTTCAAAATTTCCTATCAAACATAAATGTTAACAATTTTTTGGTCTTAGACTATCTAATTGTGGAAGTATTTGTGGTGCCTAAAAGGGCTTGTCAGATCATGTAACCCTTGTCACAGATCAYGTGCTAAGCAAACTCATTTGTCATAGGATGCGACATTTTTCCTCTCATATGCTGTTTGCCAATTCTATGCAGTTGTCCATGATTTTCTCTCCACTGTTCTCCTCAGTCTATGTTTACCTTATATGAACTTTTTTCCATGGTAACATTGCCTTTGCCTTTTTTTTTTTTTGTGGTTATTTGATGGTTGGACCCAAGCATGCTCAGCTGTACATTCGCATCTCAGGTCTTTGGTTTCTTTGCTGTAGAGGGTTGCCTGCTTCACTCGGCATTCTCGTAATTGTAACAGGGCCTGTCATTTCTCTACTGTGGTCCAAAYGACTTCAGGGGAGAAAAGTGTTTTTTCTGTAGCTCATCAGATCCTGCTTTGTTCCCTGGGAAGATGTTTTGCTGGATCCAACACTGGCAGGTAAAGATCCTTTTCTGTTTGTTTGGCCCTTTCCATCAGTTTCTTGGATGTCTTTCCAGAGGATTACACGTGCCTACTGCTACCCATTACGTTTTCACATTCCCAGATGCCACTGAATCACTTGAATTCTCTTGCAATCTGTTGCTCATTTTCTGAGTCAATGTCAGATAGGTCAGAAYTTGAAAAAAATCTATCTTTAGTTTCCTCATCACATTTTTTGCCATCCATATAGACTACTTCTCAGAAATTCAAGAATTAACCTTCTGTCACCCATATATTTCCTGGAATTAAAAATTAAAAAATCTTGATCTGACATTTTCTAGGTTGAGTTGAGAATTTTTGAGGCTGTATATCCTCGTTGGTACTGTTTGCACTTGTCTCACAGTTCAGATATATGCCAAATGAGCTTGCATACCTGGCTGATAATCTCTTTCTGTCCTGTGCAAAACATGTATTTTTCTTAGGTCTGCTCCTAAATCTGCAAGGGTTACTTGTACAGTCCCCTCAGCAACAGGGCATACTTGTTCCTTAAGATCTGTCCATCAGTACAGTATCATTCTCAGTACTTTCATATAGCAAGTTGCTGGAATCGATCTTTTGTTTTTCAGAAGTATACTCTGGAAATCATCTTGTTTGTGCCATCTTGCCAACAGTTGTCAGGAAGTTGTAAGGAATTTTCCTTAWTTTAATTTACTGCCAATTAGCACAAACTTTTGACTACTGATTCAGRTATTGCAGAACCCTCTGCACACACACAAAYGTAATCAGTTAAACAGAGAAACACCTTTCCTCTCCCTTCCCCAGGCTCAGCTGCTCACTGCTGCCAGTTATCACTATTCCACTCTTTGAGTCATTTCCACACTGCATTAGCCACCATCCAGGAGTCTGTATATAAATATACTCAGGGCCAGTGCTGTTCCTGAGCATTTTCCAAGTCTATTTTCAAGGCCATTACTTCTGCAAACTGACTTGAAGCCCCAGTCCCTTTGCAGGTGGCAGCTTCTCCTGTGGAGGGATGCCAAACAGCAGTTCACCATCTCCTGTTTCCTGCTGCGATTTTACAACATCCATTTGTAAACAAACTCCATTGTTTATTTTGAGCACTTAATTCATCATATGCTGGAGCTTCAACAACCCAAGGAATTCAGTCTTCCTCATACTGGTGATTTGCTGATCTAATAAGCTCAACTGCTCCTGGTCTGGAGCTTGAACCAATATATGTCTGCTGAGTAAGGGCCAGGATCCATTTTTTGCCACATAGCAGTAGCTGATCTTCTCCCAGTGGGTTTTGGATCCTTGAACATAAAATCTGGGATAATAGTCTCAGGCATAACCACAGTGGCTGCTCTGTGCCTAACACTTCAGCGGCACACAGAATGACCTCATATGCAGCCTGGACCTCTTGTTCCAGACAGGTGTAGTTATTTTCTGCTCTTTTGTAGCTCCAGATCCAGAATCCCAATGGCATCCCTCTCATCTCTTGAGGTGCTTGTTGCCACAAACTCCATACGATGCTGTCCTTTCCTACACTGGTATATGACAAAGTTTTTACATTGCTGCCTTTCTGGATTGGTCCTAATGCCATTGGATGGGCTATCTCCTATTTGATCCACTAATAAGCTTGCTGCTGTTTCTCCTCCCACTCAAAATGACYCTTTTTCTGGGTCACTTGATATATGGGTTTGGTCAATGGGCTGTAACCAGGGCTAGGCATACACCAAAATCCAGCAATGCCCAAGAAGGCTTGGCTTTCTTGTTTATTGCACTGGGGTCCATGGCACTTATCTGAGAAATTTGTGTAGCTATGTCCATCCATCTTGCCACTGCATGCCTAAAACCTGTATTTCTCAAATAGGCCCTTTGACTTTGGAGTGCTTAATGGCAAATCCAGCATTTAGAAAGCTCACAATTATCTGTTGCCCATTACTTAGTAATGCCAGGTGATACTTGAGTGGCATTAGGATACTTGAGTGGCCAAGCTGTCAGAGCTTTTGGGACRTGGCATTAGTGATCAACACCTTTTTGGGGTCCCTTCCCCCTTTCCTGTAAACACACTCGAGCAGTCCAAGCAACTGCAATCGATTATCTTCTCCCCAGTCCCTCTACGACGGTAGCTCAAAGCCCTCCCCCACTGTGCAGTGTTTATTATAACTGGTGTAGCCCTCAAAGTCCCCAGAGTAATGTTCTCCTGAGCAATCAGTTGTGCCCCAGTGGCTCAGGTTTAACAGCCCTGCCATAGCTACTGCAGGGTCAGCTCGCTGGAGCAGCATCTGTAAACGCCCAGTACTTCTTCAATTTCACTCTGAGTAAAGGACTGTTGAGTAGTCACACTCTGGAGAATGGCACTCCTGTTTCTGTAGGTCTGCTTAATCATTATAACTGGGGTGGCCTGGGGGAGCTTTGTTCTCAATTTGCCACCAGACCTCTCAGTTTCCCCACCTGAGGTGTTGGTGTTCCCCTCCAGGGTAGTCACTCTCAGCTTGCTCGCCATCCCCCAGCAGCTGGGACAACTCGGCTTGCAACTTGCAGTTTGGCCACTTCAGCGCTACTGACTGCTCGCTTCTGACCAGGGGCCTCCCTGCTGGTTACTGCCTCCTTTAGCAGGCCATTGCTGTGACAAAGACCATCAGCCCAATTCCACAGCTCTGCTGAGGAGTCTGTCCCTCCAGAGCCCTGCTGGGAGCACACAGTAAGCCCTGGTGTGCCCTCACAGAAGGACTATGCCTTCCTGGGGTCTCACAGTCACCACAGCCCCCTAGAGCCCCTCCAGCTGCTGCTCTTGGATCCCATAGGGAGATGGCCCCAGGTCTGGGCCACCGGCAGACAGCAGACAGGCGGCAGCCCATCTCTTCCCAGTTGCCTTCCCATCCAGCAAGAGCTCTCTCAGGTCCCTTGGACTCTTCGTTTCCCACTTGTATACACTTTGTTTGCACCCCCCCCTCTCCCACCCAAACACACACACAACAGGCATACTACTTACACCGCAGCACAAGAACAAAATTCCCAATACCATAATCCAGGCTCCTTCATGAGTCTCAAAGTCACTGCAATTATTCCCATTCCAGGCTGTGCCAGGCGCAAGTGTTGCACACATTCTCCACCAATCACTGTTGCAAGCAAAACAGCCTCACCCAGGGGAATTTTATTTAATTTAACTTATTGCCAATTAACACAAACTTTTGATTATTGATTTGGGCATTTAGAAAAAAAAGAGACATAAACAGTTAAACAAACACTTAGGGAAAAACCTTTCCTCCCCTTTCCCTAGGCTCAATCCCCTTAGTCAAACACCTCTCCTTCCCCCCTTCCTTATCTCAAAGTCTCTTATTTTGGCAGTGGGTTACAGTCAGTCCATCTCAATTTCTTTGGTGAGCAACGGGCGATGCAAGAGGTTGGGATCAGTGCATAATGGTTTATTTCTGCCATTCCTTGCTTCTTACTTGTTTTTCATTTGTCCTGGTGTGGGTCGCCTGTGGGCTGTGGTCCCCTTAGAGGAATATGTCCTCTGTCATGGGGCAATTCCTTCCAAGAGTGCATCTCCAACCTTGTCCCAAACAATGTGTCCTTCCAAGTGTCTCCTTCATAGCAGCTGCAGCCCTTTCTTAAACATGCCTGATCCAGGGTGCCCTGTGCTCCTCTGACTGGCTGTTGTTTTGGCAGGCAATGGGGTGCTCGCATTGGTTGCAGAGCCAGCCAGAGCCAGCTGTGACCCACACACRGAGGTTTGTGGCCTCCCCCACACTGGTCACAACTGCCACCTCCTGCTACTGAAACCGTGCCATTTATGCTCAGCACAACAGTAGAGCCATTTTTAAGCAATGCAGTGTTAGGCACTTCAGAGTAAAGAGAAAGATAATACCATTCATTGCATTCTTTTCTTCATTGAAGCTTCTTTATGGAACCTTTTAAAAGAAAATAAGCCAACTACATATATTCTATTTGTCTTTAAAATGACATCTTGAAAGTGATCCACAATAACAAGGACCTTTAAGAACCATATCTTTAAACTAAGRCACTGTCTAACTTACACCTCTTAAGACTCACTAGTAGATTCTGCTTTCTGTCAATAGTGCCTGAAACATCACTTAAAATAGTGTATTATCATTCCAGTTGTCAGAAGATGTACAGTTCTCTAGGATTAGTAATTCTCTTATGATTTTTTTTCTTTTTTCAAATGTTGTTCTTTGCTCTCCATTTCCATATCAAAACGTTGTATGCTAAGGTTCTCAAGGGTTCACAGTGTGCTGAAGTTAAGATAATAAATCACCTCTATAAATTGCTGGAATCATTTCTGATTCATTATGCTGGGATTCCTTTACTTGTTCTCAAGTTTTAAGGCAAAACTGGTGACCACCACCAGTCAAGAAACGAATGATGGAGTAATGTCAAGTACTCTAATACTGAACTTACTGCATTCTGTCTACTATTCTCCTTCTAGTGTCTAAACAGGAATTGCTATTTCCTTGATGTCCTTTTCTACCACCTAATAGATGAATGTATTGGCAATAAATTTGATACAAATGGATATTCCCCCGTTTCCTGACAATATTCTGCCAATAGGCATTCAGATTTGATGGTACCTACTGAAAGATACAGCAAAGACAGTCAATGGCTAAATGGTTCATCTGGCTTAATAAGGCAGAATTAATTTTTTACATCACAAAAACATGAGCGTTATTTCTCTGGAGAAGCTGGATAGCATATTCTTGTCATTGATAATGGTGGTGGTTTGGGATAATGCTAGTCTTCAGATTACCTAAAGCTTTTGTTTGTGTTTTATCAAAGATGCATTAGTTTTCAAAGTAATGATATGTCTTCTTTGTAGGCTTTCTACTCTCTGCTACAATTCTGTCTGTTTACTCTATAGATATCTATCCTCTTGCTGTTTGAAGGTATTTTTTCTTAGATTATAGCTACTTTTGCACAGTGTCTTTTAAACTCTGTTATATGTTACATATGTGACCCTTTTTTGAATTAGATTCTCCAGTTATGGCAGAACACTCAAATTTGTATCTAGCACCCCTACTGCCTCTTGATTTTTAGTAAAAAGAGTATTTTTCTACAGTCTTTTTCTGGGTGTGTTTGCAAATTCTAATATTCTGCTATTATTCCTGCCAACAGCCTTGTCCTTTTTCCTGAACAAGAGGGGAAAAAAAAMCCCAAAACCTTTATTCTTGGGGAGATTCCACTGGTATTTCAGGTGTATTCATGCCCTAGCAGTGCTATTTATTTAGTACTCTTTAAACTACATTTGGGATGCCTGCTCAGGCAGCTCTCCCCTTGCTTATGCTCTGTCTACAGTTCATATTTAGGAAAATTCCAGGTGAGGTCAATATGAATGTCACCCAAACAAGAATGTGCAGATCATTCCCTTCTTTTCACCAGAGAGAGTCTGCTCTTTCTTGTACAACCACTGAGATAAGCAGCTTGTATCTCATTATCTTGTAAAACACTTCAGGGTACCTTGAATGTGAAAGGCAGTGAATAAAACCAAATTTTATTATATTCAACCTTTGAACAAAGAATAGAAAAAAGCCAAGAACAGAGGTAAAGTCATCAATATAGGATGACATACAAAAACATTTTAGACTTCACTGTCATCCATTTGGTAATCTGTGTCAATAACTTTCAGTCTCTGGAGAAACAATTGACTTGTTCAGAGGTGAATTCAGATATGGATGCTCTAAGGATTTTATTATTATTATTTTAAATTAATCCTCTGAATAGAAAAAGGAGAGAAACAAATCCTAAAGCTGCTTTCCCTGTTACTTTGTTCAAAATAGTGTATATTCCTTAGTGACAATATAAAAGAAATATTAAAATGAGTTCCATTTCACTAATATCGACATAGCTATTTTCCACCTTTTAAAGAAATCTATATTTAAAGTGAAATTAGCATTCCTTTTAACATGAACACTCAAAATCCTTTTCAAGGAGAATCACCAAAGTCACTTGTCATCCAGAGGGACACAGCCAGTGGCTCTAATTCAGAGTAGCTTACTCAGAAATATTATTTTTGATATCATTCTGACATTACTGTGGGAGTGGTTTAGGCTAATAATGGTATTTTATAGTGGACCCAAGGCAGTTCTCTGCATAATGGCCCAAGCATATTCATTGCATAATTCAACAACTAGATACTTCGGATAAACTTATGCATTACTTTTCAGACAGAGCAAATAAACTGAGACTGTGATTTAAGCACAAAACTGGATCACAACCATCCCATCTATGATTCACTGGATTTTAATTCTGAATTTTTAGAAATACGTTATTTAATGATCTAAACACCACTGGCATCATAATCTCACAGTTTTAGACTTTCAGAAAATCAGACAGTAGGTAGAGAAAGTGTACAAATTTGGACTCATCTTCAGAAAAAAAAATTCTAAATATATCTTAGAAAATGTCAGATCATGAATGACATATACTAGTTTAAAAAAACCCATATTTTGGAAAGAACTAACATGCACCATGGAAACATGCTTATACATGGTTATACATGGAAACAATCTTGGATCAAGAAACTACCTCTGTTAGAATTGTCGATTAGTGAGCAATAAACTAATGCCCAGGGATTCTGTTAGTTGTAAACAGTTGTGGTTATTTTATTATTTCTTTTTGTCTGGTTACTTATTTCTTTTGAGGAAAAGCACTTGAACAACCTTAAAGATAAGTTAATGATGATTTAGTTTAGGAATTTCCAAGGTTTATGTTAAATGTAAGCTTGGGCCAGAAAGTGTGGAGACAGCTAATGGCCRGAATAGAATATTAATTCATTGAAATAATCATATTTCCCCATTAAATCTGTGCATGTCATTTTGTAAAAACCCGTATTAGAAATTCTACCTCCTTTTTTTAGCACTTTTTCCACTTGTCCCATTTTCAAAGGCATTAGCTCTTCCGACAAATGATCACATAACTATTGCTATTAACACTGTTAAAAAACTCAGTCATTGCTATCACGTATATGCTTTCAACGAACATCCCCCCCTATTTGGCATATTTGATATTTTTCCAAATAAAGTAGTGAAACAGTGTTGTTAGTCTTGAAACTGTCACCACAGTCAGTGTCTATGGAAAAAAACATAAACTTTCATATCCCTTTGAACTGTTGATTCATCACATTGTCACTTGGACAATTATTGTAACTTTGTTTATGACTGCAAGGTTCTTTCTCAAGTGTGTTTTCTACAAATAATTGTGGATAAAACTTGAAGAAGATCATCTTAAACAACAGAAATATTTGAAAAAAAACAGACTAAAAATATAAATTTAACACTATTTCTGAAGATTATAATTTTGGAAGGAATGTGCTTGTTATACAAGGATCCTAAAAATGGTATTTTGATACAGTTTTCTCTTTTCCTGAAATTCACCTGCTTGTTATAACATATTGGTATATTAAATAAATCAATTTTTACAGTAATTCTATAAAAATATCATATGATACAGGGATGCAATGTAAGGGATTATTCACAAAGATTATCTTTAGCCTAGTGAAGTTATTGTGCTTTGGCTTCCTGTATAATCAATGGAGAAGATTCTCCCAGAAAGTGGTTCAAGATGTTAAGTCAAGGTCCTGCTCATTTAGGAGGAACCTGTGTCTCTCATTGACTATAGAGAAAGCTGTGGGAGATCATCCTTTTTCTACTCCACCTTCTGCCAAGTGTTAGTAACTCCAAAAAAGAAAGCACACTAATCCACTTAAAATGGACTTGTACTGAGTGTTTGGTAGAAACCTAAAAATGAGTCAGTCTTCTAACATGACAAAATTAAGATTAAATAATATTTGTGCTACTTGGATTCTGATCTTGGTTAGACCATCAGATAAAGAAGTATTTAAGTTCCCTTTTAAAAATAAACATGATGCAAAAATCATATACTTCATCGTCTGTTGAAAGATTAATTTGAAAAGTTTCCATGTTCAAATAATAGATGCTATTAATTTATTGAAAGTTCACCTTATTATTGAGGTGTACACAAAGAGACTTATCCTTGCCTAAGGGTGAATATCAATGTTATTGTTGATATGATACCTTCATAACAAACATCTGTAAGAGTGATTGTATAGTTATACTGGCAAAAAAAGGTTGCAGCAGCACCATGTAGTTCTTGGGAGACAAGACTTCACAGAACATTTAGTAATATCCTTATAACAAAGGTAGTTTTGGAATTGTGAAGACACTGTTACAGAAGCAGCTTTAAAACAGAGTCTGGRTTTTATTTTAACTGTGTTGCAACTGGATCTACAGCATAAAGTACTTGACATAATGCTTTAATGCATAAACACCAGCTCATGAGAACAAAATGATTTTGTAATGGGATATGGAATTTATGATTTCAAGATTATCAATTCAAGACTATATTGTTCCTTAATCATTTACGATCATTACTACTGAAAGCTTGTTCATCAGGTCATTGTCAGGGCACTGTGCGGGTCGGGGACTCCCGGTGCCGGGGGCTGCTGACGGGGGCCAGGCTGGCCACGATGGGGTGGGTGTTGGGGACCATGGCCGGGCAGGGGCCGCGCCGTGGTGGGGCTGAAGCTGGCACAACTGAGGCGTTGCAGGGCAGCCACCGACGCCCCCGGACTGGGCTGAGATGGGGCTGGGGCTGGGGCTGGGGGAGGCCCTGGGGTGGGAGCAGGAACAGGGGGTCCCTCAGGCCCCTGAAACCAGTGTTCCATGCACAAGGTAGAATAGACAGATTTACTACAAAATCATTGCGTCAAAACTTCACTTGTACATTTTGGAGAAAATAACCTTCTGGACCTTCTAGGCTGGGTTTTAATATTTAGATTTTTTTTTCCTGCATACATAAAGTCTAAATGAAATTAGGATAAATCAGAATCAATGCAGATACTAAGATCTTATAGGATTGGGATTGTATATTTGGAGAAAACAAAGAGAGAGGCTATGGCCTCATCTAAACATTCACTGGTGCAAAATAAAAGATATGGTTTCAAATTCAGTTTCCTTTGGTGCTAGGCACGTATCATAAGGCATAAGGAATTCAGCAGTGCTGGCATGACAGGGTGCCTACACTGCCTGAGAGAAGGCTCAAACAGAATATATTCCCCCATCCTTCTACAGCAAAGGTTATGACTTTTTAGTTTACAGTTTCCTGTGTGAATTCCTCCTGGAGCATATATCAGTGCTGCTTTATCTTCAAGATTAATTCAATGCTACTACTAAACCCTATTTGCTCATCATCTTTGACGTCACATCCCAGGCATTATACCAGCATCTCCCTTGGCATCTGGAACATAATGCTATTTAAACTGATTTACCTATAATTTCATATATGTGTTTATTATTTCCTTAATCCATTTCAAACCTTACACGCAAGTRTATGTGAACATATATAATAACTAGAGATATCATTAAAAATGTTGTTAATATTGGGATAAAATTTAAAGAGAGACCTTTATCTCTACTTTAATTGTTCAACTAAATCTGCAAATTTAGTTCTACCAGTAAACATAGAATAGCTGAATTTGTTCTGTTTTCTAACAGTTACATATTATGTTTTCAGAAGAATATTTTAACATATGCCTTTTCATTAATGCTGTCTTATTTGCTTCATACTTATTTCCTATCCCCATTTCCTCTGCCTGAAATGCCTGGACCTCCGTCAGAGCTATCTAATAGCACARCCTTACTGAGTAACATTTCTTGGACTTTTCTCAGTAGCTGTTCCCAAAATCCATGTGCAATGGGAGTTTTTCCCCAGAACAAAGCACACTATGGAGGGGATAATTTTGTCCTAGTGTTAAGCATTCCCTTTCAAAAGCTTCATAGCAAGAAGTAAGAGAATAGCATTTAGACAAAATGATATATAACCCTTATAAACTAGCCAGACATAGTGCTGGTTTCCTCTGCTTAACATTTTCCTCTCTTTTCAAATGGGCTAGCAATAGTTTGTAATGGAATGCTTTGTTTGGATTTACATTGAACCAAATCTGCAACACAGTTGTCAAACAGAGTTCCTGAGTCCGGAGAATTGTCAGGTTACCCATGGTATCTGTGAAAAAACACCATTAGATGAATAGAAATATTTTTAAGATTTCTTTTTCAAGGTTTTTGTAGAGGACAGACAACAATCACACAGGGGATGAAAATGCTCTCTGGAGCTCCCTAGTTCTTGATGACTGTTTTTGGATTGTTTGGAAAGACCGAAGTTGCTGCTCCTCTTTTCTAGYTCTGAAGGGATAGGTAATATATCACATATCACTGTGCTATAATCTAGGGAAAAGAATGACTTTTTAGCATGAAGATCAATGGGCAATGTGTTACATGTATATGCTAAAGCCCAGAAGTATGTTTTGTTAAAATAAGCAGCAAAATAGGAAGATCTGTATGAAGAACACAAATAGACTGTTTAAAAATTTTCATTAGCCATAACACTCCAGTGTTTATYGACTATCATCATACTGTTTCTAGGTATTCCTAATTCATTCAGTACTTGTGCTGCTAAAAATGTATATCATATTCTCTCAAAAAAAGTTAACTGGAAACCACTAATACCTATTTTTCACTCAGTTTTAAGCTCAGTAATCCTGACCCATAACAGAACTGCATCTTTACAGAGTTAGGCTGAGCTACAGTGAGAATGAGAATACAGTATTTATGCCTAACATTGCTCCAACACTATCTGTTATAAATGTATTCAGGTTCTATGCTTATGAATATTCTGCATTAAAGAGAAAATATTCACCCTATAAATTAATTTGTTGCAAATTGTTCACACATCACTAATATTTCATTTCTGCACTTATTTTACACATAGTGAAAAGTTAATTTTCTTAGCTTTTTCCACTGCTTGTTTTACCCTATTTGTTTACATAATTGATATATAGATTCACTATATAAATGAGACAATTTGCTGATGAGGCTTATGTTTTTTATTTGTGTTTTGTAGATGATTTAAATGTAGATATTATTCCACCAAAACCTTCAAAATACTAATATGAACAGTTTTGCATTAGACTGTCCTAGGAAGACAAATGAGCAGACTGTCATAAATATACTTGTGTCAAGCCCAAACCTGTAATTTTTAGTTAGCTAGGTGATAGTTTTACCTGATAGTGATAGTTTTACCTTCCTATTTGACTTTTGTAAACACAAACACAAATTCTTTGGAATTTAGGGCAGTTGCTAAACATTAACATTTAAAATTTTGGCTCCATTTTGCCACAGGAAATTCTTCTCAGTCATTATTTGTATCCTACACTACCATAATTCTTCAATAAGTGCAATTCTTCCTGTTCAACTCATTTGTTGGTAAAAATATGGTGTCTGATAAAAAATGGGCATAACCTGAAYTCAAACACCAGTAAATGTCTTATATTTTGTACTGTGTGGCAGGTCCTTAGGCTTACTCTTGGCCTAACATCACCATAATGTTAACCACTGCACTTGTTCCACCATGCTCATTATGCTAAGATCAATCCCAACATACTTCATGTTACATAAAAATATTGAGCAGGTGAAATTGCAGAGCATGGCTCCTTAATTTTTCCCAGGGACTTTTTATTAACAGTAAGAAGGTGCTTAAGGTTTATTGTGAAGAGAATTTCACATTTTTTTGTATGCATTTTGCTAAAGGTAGCTGATACTGTCATAAATGTCTTAATTCTTCCTTATCATTTATCTGATACAACTTTGAAATTGTACTATATTCAACATGTTCATATACTTTCTGCATTACTCAGGTAATGTAAAGAAGAAAAGATTTCAGATATTTCCTTGGTAAATTAATTAAACCATGTTTTCATTCACTGCAGAAATTGCTACTCACTCATTTCATCAGATGTGAAACATAAATGATAGATAGCCCCAGAAAAGCTATGAGGAATGAGGTGGGGAAGATCAGTGGACCAAAGGTAATGAGCGGACAAGAAGTCTTAGACTCTCCACTTCAAAAATGTTCTTTCTGCCATTCTTTCCAGGCAAAACATTTTAGAAACTGACTCTTACCTACTTTTCTATCTCTTCAGCCACCCCTTAATCACTTTCGCCTTCTCATACTGTAAGGATTTATATATATTTCTAAAGGATAGCCTTTTTAAGACCGTAGTATTTCTGACTGGTACTTTGCAGGTCAGGAAGGAATTTTCCAAATCAGATTGAAACTGGTGATTGTTTGAGAAGTTTCTAACCTTCCTACCTGCTTTATGTAAGTAGAGGATATTTTAGCTAATATAACCTGTGGCTACTGTTCAGGTAAAAGACTGAAGGGCCACTTTTCAGAAGTTAAATTACACTAGGAAAAATAGGAGGTCTGAAGTTCTTACAAAATTACCCTCTCAACATTCCCTTTACTCCTTATGGAATAGATGGTTGGAGCATCTGAAGACTGCAGAGTCTACCCTGAGTGTTAGGTTATATACCTGGAATAAGAGAATTGAAGAAGCAGGAGAAGTTGCATTCTTTCCAGCGTGGAGTCGACAGACATACCCTGTCACTTACATGATTTTCCTGTGTCTTTCTGTATTCACTTCAATATCCTAATTAACTGGAATGTTGTCACTTCAGTTAGATTAGCAATGTTACTGCCCTCTAGTGGACTTATTTATTTGCAATTTTAAACTATCCTGAAAACATTTTGAAAAACACATGCTCTGTAACATGTGAGTCTGAACCAGAAAATATCCTTGATTTGAACATATCCCATCAGTGCCTTTTGGGGGATTATGTGTTTATTTACAATAAAATATAAATTATGTTGGAAGACAGGAAAAATACTTCTTCTACTACATTAAAAATGAGTAAAGCCTGGTGCACTCAGAGGTTCAAAATCTACCCCGCAGTGGCATCAGCCAAGCAAGTATAGCACCACTGCATAGGACTCAAACTATACAATTAGACTGAGTGGGTGACTGTCATTTGAATGCTACAGTATGTGTATTAATCAGTCTCAATCACTTCCAGCCATTATTCATGTCTTATTGTAGCTTCAATGCTTGGTTAAATTTCCAAAATTAGTCAGCATGTTAAACGTGCATGGCTTCTGTTGGAGACAGAGAGCAAGCCTGGGATAATGTTCTATCAAATAAAAAGTAAGGGGAAATACTCTGAAAAGCAACAAAAGACAATATTGTTAAAAGCATGTTGCAGAATTGTCAGGGTAGCGTGCACAGATAGTAAGTTTTTTTAATCATGTTAGAAACATTAAAATTGAAAGGACAGGCCTAACAAAGATAGTTAAGGTGAGTAAAGATGTTAATAGATTTTAAGAAGCACCCACTTGGTTAAGCGCTTAACTCATTGACTTCAAAGAGCATTGTTTAATGAACCTGACTTGCCATTATAAATTGCACTGAACTTCGATCTGCATAGTTAGGCCCCTCCAAATGTGTGCAAATGTGGCTTTTATACCAAAAATGAATTATATCTTATATATTTTAATATGAAACAGGAATCAATCAAAGTCTGTTTGGGATGTGTCTGAATTTTTATGAAATACAGACTAATGGGAATAAACCGTGACTTCACAAATATCACAAATCTAAATGTTGTAACAATTCTAAAATTAACATAATTTGGTCATTTAACCTTTCTTAAACATCCAGTGGGTGTTGTTTTAAGTATCTGGACTCCATCAATAGGACTTCTTTCACACAATAAGGGGCAACATAAATATTTATTAAATGACTCATTATTTTTCTAAACCATTTTTTAGCACGTAGTGGGATTGCAAGCCTGACTGAAAGAGTTTGATCACTGTAAATTCCATTGCTCATGCTTTGAAGTGTATGGGATTATTTTGGATTTACACTGTGTCAGGACCCTGAGGGCATAAGTAGGCCTTAACTATGCTGAGCAGCCTCACCTGGACCTCCAGCCACCCTCTCTGCCCGTGGGCCCAGGGGTTTCATTCAAGYGCAGGCCTGGACACACAGACCTGCCCTGAGCTACGCTGTAGGTGAACCTGTGGCCAGACTTGTCTCCTGATACCCTGGTTTGCTGGACTTCCTGGACAAACCTTGGATCTGTGTTGTAGGTACCACGTCTCTAGCYGTCTCCTGCTGTTCCTGATGGGACTTCCTGGATGGACCCCAGACCTGACTTGTCACCTTGCCTGGTCTGGGACTGCCAATGGACCCTGTCCCGCTCACCACCCTGCCCTGACGTGGGGCTGCGTCGTGGCTGGGGAGGGCACTGCATGCATGTGCCGCACTTGCCCTCGGCTCCCAGCTCGTCCTCCCTCATGGACCAGCTCTTGCTGCTCCCTGGCACGTGGGCAAATAAAATCATTTTTCCCTTACAATTTTACATCCACAGTCAATAAATTAGGTCCAGATTTATGTTTGCTTGAACTTTATGAATCATGTTAAATGTTTCTAAGTTTTAAGGGCACACAGGACCTCCATACACCACTCATGAAAAATTACGGACAAATTTATCTACTGTGTATTTCTTGCATTTCTAAATATTCTCTAATCTGGTGTTATTCTGCTTCTGTCATACATGAGCCTAATACATTCATAAAAATCACGTTTCACTTACAAGCACATTTCAGAGATTTATAACAAGCTGTAAAATGATATTTAACTGCTATGTTGTATCTATACTTGAAAATTTCTCTTCAGATTGCATAATTTGCCAACTATGACCTCACTCCGCCTGTTGATTTTGGCAAAAATTGCATTGGGACGCTCAAAAGGACTCTGGTGCGTAACTTGCACATTCTCATAGTTAAGGTCCTGTGGGGGGTTAGCAGAACTTGCATTTGGTAATGCAACTGTGGGCAGATACTGTATATTTTTTACTCCTTCCTAGAARAAAGCAAAGAAATGGAACCTGGAAAGAGGGTCTGTCATACCAATAGCTTCTATCATAACAAAAGATTGACCAGTTCAACTGTTCCACCATAGAGATATCACAGTTACTGATACAAAGCATGACATACATGGCTTCTAATAGCAGTGGTGAGCAATGTGAGTGGTGAGATCTCTCAGTCATGCACATGGTTCCATCCTGATACCACTCTTGGGGCAGATCAACTATAAAACATTCCATATGCAGCTGTTGAAGTATTTAGCTGGTCATAACCAACTATAATCCAGCACTATATTATATCAAAAAATACTACTAACATGGATTCCTCATATTAAGGCATCAATCTGCCATTCTCACTGAGTTTGAAATATGCTTATCTTGATGAGAATTTCACAAAATTCTATGAAATTGTAGGATTGACTCTATGGATAAGATTGAGAGAAGCAAAATTTATGGCAATATTTGTGAATAAGAATCTAGTACTAGTTTTATGAGACCTTGAGGTAGTCAGTTTTAACTGGAAATTTATTGCAGTCACTTCCCATAAGATCTGTGGCTTTATGTTAATAATTTATATTAATGGTATTTAAATTCTCTAGGAATCAGTATGCATATCTATCTCATAGGTTCGCATTACATACACAAGATTCCAGTTTTTCTTGTATTTCATGTATTTTAACTGATTTCCAGCATGACAAACAAAATAATTTTTATTTGGATATGTCAAGTAATACTACTTTAGGGTTTGCTTTATCTCAGTGGGCTACATTAATACTGTTTGGTCCTCTGTATATTTGGTATATTAGTGCTATTGAAAGAGAAACACCTTTTCATAAGTTCACCTATTTTCCTTTCCCTTCCCATAAGTGCCAACAAAGTTTGCCATGTTGCATAACACTGTATGCATTGTTTTATTTTAATGTAAAGGCACCATACTTCTTTGCATAGTGTTACTCTTTCTACATCTTTTATACTTAAAATCTCCCTCTTTCCCCCGCCCCTGGAAACACCCTTATTATTAACTTAAGGCCATAGTTGCCATACAGTGGATATTCTGAAGAATGAAAATGTGTATTGTTCAAATAATTGTCCATGAAATTTCTCTGAATAGAACATGTGCAGGAGATAAACTTGGAAGTACAGTAAAGTATAAAGGCAAATATTCAGTGCACTGAGTGAACTCATATCTCTAGTTGTAATGAAATGACAGACACCCCTTTGAATTTTGGCTGACCCAGTATTTGACCATTTTTCTTATAAGGAGTCAGAAACTGTTTTGGGGACTTCCTTGAAATCAGACTTCGAGGGCAACATGAGTTCATTTTTCAGTAGGGCAGGGAGGTGACTGGATAGGAGGACGTCTTTTCTTTTATCTTGGTTTTGTTTTACTTTTTCCTAGTCATTTTGTCATTGTCATTTCAACTTATTCCTGGTAATTTCCAGATTTAAGATCTTTTCTCCCAATTCAGTCAGGCAGTAATAAAACCACATAGTTCTGCTTCTTGATCTCATCCTATTACTTCATTATTTCTTCGCTGAATTGTGGCAATCATGATGTTCTCAGATGGTATCATTTTTTCTGCTTTCTCTTAGATGCATTAATATCTCATCCTTACCACATATAATCAATCTCCTGTCTATGTCTGAAAAGCATATTCCCTCATTCAATGTGACTCATCATTTTTTATCACTCATTTTTTCTCTTGGTTGTATTTTTCTGCTCTTCTTCTTCCTTATTAAGGAGCAATATGAAAGTGGCCTTCAGATGGATGTCACAAACACAACTTACAACTTTGAACAGTGAAGAGATTGCTTCTTCTATGTGCCACAAAACTGCAAATGTCTCCCAAAGAACAGGGGAACAGGCAGAGCCATTAACAGGAAACTGTGAAAGACTGATGCCCAAGAAAGGCTGATGTTCTCCAAGGATGTACCAGAAAGTGTAAGCTCATGCTCTGCCTCTTATTCTGTCCAATGAGTTTTTCCCCCATTTTATTCCTTTGCCTTCCTTCACCCTTTATGTACTCTCTTACAGGTAATTTGAGATTTGTAGATAACTGATCTTGTCTTATACAATCCAAAGCAGGAGTAGCATGAAGGGTAGACTTAGTTTTTGCCATGACCTCCTTTTAGGAATGCAATATAGCTTTTGTACAGCTGGCAAAACTTTAAAATTTATGACTGGTATGAGTGAAACTTCCTAAAGCATTCCATTAGAGTACACAGGAGTCCCACATTTGTGGGCCCTTTGCTGAATGGGGTGGGTGCCCTGGTGACGAAGGATACAGAGAAGGCAGAGTTACTGAATGCCTTCTTTGCTTCCGTCTTTACTGCTCAGGCCAGCCCTCAGGAACCCCAG